>NC_083410.1:113642390-113982390 GCF_020745735.1 Hemiscyllium ocellatum | reverse complement strand
ATGTTTAAAGGCAAGCAGTGGAAGTGTGGGGAAGGTCTTGGCGAGGTGCTCATCCTCAATGATAATGTGTTGCGGGTCACAAAGAACATGGCGTAGTTTTTCAGCTCCTGGGAAGTACTGAACAACGTGCCGTCGGTTGCAGCACGTGTCTGGTCTCCTGAGGACGTCATTACGGTTCCTGTCGTTTGCAGCACGTGTCTGGTCTCCTGAGGATGTGATCACAGTTCCGTGCTGTGGCACATCGGAACTGGTGGTCGATGAGTTGAGCATCATATCCCGTTCTTATGAGGGCATCCCTGAGTACTTCCAGGTGTCTGTCACGTTCCTTCTCATCTGAGCAGATCAGGTGTACACGTAGGGCTTGTCCATAGGGGATGGCTGTTTTGATATGCTTTGGGTGGAAGCTGGAGAAGTGTAGCATTGTAAGGCTGTCTGTGGGTTTGCAGTAGTGTGTTTTTGAGGTGTCCGTCCTTGATGGAAATGCACGTGTCCAAGAATGAAACAGATAGTCGAGAGTAGTCCATGGTGAGTTTGATGGTGGGATGAAACTTGTTGATATCACTGTGTAGTTTTATCAGTGACTCCTCGCGGCGCTCCGAAAGCTAGTGTGCTTCCAATTAAACCTGGTGTTGTATGATTTTTAACTTTGTACACCCCAGTCTAACACCGGCATCTCCAAATAAGGACGTGACCTGTTTGTTAGCACTCTCCATTTGCAGCTGCTTCACTTACATATGTTAGCTCCATTTTTAAAATGTCATAATTCAAAGTCTTATGACCATTTGCTCTTTGAAAACAATGTGTCAAAAGAAAATAGCATTTTAAACTATAGTGCCTTCACAAAAGTTAAAATGCTAATGATCTAGCTTTAATATTGTTTTCCCACAAACTGCAAATAGTGATTATGAGCCTCGCAACTGGTAAACACTTATATCCATTGTGTTGGATTCTTTGATCTATTTCTGGTTGTTAACAAAGGATGATAAAAACAGACATTGGCATTCAGATGCAAAAAAGCTAGAAGGAGATCAGGTATTTGTAACAGAAAGTGTGTAAGATTAAAACAAGAAATGCACGCTCATATCTTGTATTACTCCACAAATACACCACAGTCTGTCTTGATTGAAAGAAGGCAATATTAACCTTGCTATTTCTCAGCATGTGTTACACAATGACACACCAGCAGCAAGGTATTCAAACTATTCAGGAGATGACCAGCAATGCTGCACCAGAAATAATACAAGATCCTGTGAATTTGTAACAGTGTCTTCCAGCTCAGTAATTCTTACTTCATCAACATGTTGGCAAATGTAACATTGATAATCTTCTCGTCAGTTATCTTGCCTTGGAACACAGTACTCTCCATACTAATGTTACTCAATGCTTTGGAAGTCCGTGCGTCCTCCCCCTACCATTGCTGACATCCAGGAGAGTTAAAAACAATGAGTGCAGATGCTGGAAACCAGATTCTGGATTAGTGGTGCTGGACGAGCACAGCAGTTCAGTCAGCATCCAAGCTGCACCTTGGATGCTGCCTGAACTGCTGTGCTCTTCCAGCACCACTAATCCAGAATCCAGGAGTTACCCCATTCTTGCTGGTAATAACATTTCAGCTTTCTCTTCTACCTCAGGGTAGAAAACGTTTTCATTTAGAAGTTGCCTGACTGTTTCCTGGAACTCTTGATCCTGCACCTTGTTTAAGAGTATATCAAACAACAAGCAACACCATAACAATTGACAAGAAGATTAACATCTGTTAGGTTCAGATTGCTCTGATGATGCCACTTTTGGCAGGGGGTCTCAAATGTCCACCTTTTTCCGCAACCGAGGATCCCCCACCACTGTGGTTGACAAGGCCCATAGCTATTCCTGACCCACTTCCTGCACTTCTGCCCTCACCCTTCCTTTTCCCTCCCACAACACTGATAGGACCCCTCTGGTCCTCACTTCCCATGTCACCAGCATCTGCAAGACCATAAGCAACCATTTTCACCACCTCCAGCAGATGCCACCACCAGAAACATATTCTCCTCCCTTGTCAGCTTTTCACAAACATCATTCTCTCCAAGACATCTGTCCCAATACCATCCCATTCCCCAAGGCACCTTCCCATGCAACCACAGAAGGTGCGATGCTTGCCGTCCTCATTATCCAAGGCTCCATATACACCTTCCACTACATTCGAAACAAAGCATAATCTGGGTGACCACTTTGCAAAGAAAACACCATAAAGCTATCCTAAAGCTCTCCATGAAGCTCAACAACATTGTTATTAATGACTGACAGGAGTTGGCTACCAATCCTTCATAATGGCGACAACTTGTCTATGAAGGTGGAACATGCTTAGAGACCAAACACCTGAATGATGATGCATAGAAATGGCAGAGGAAAGAAAACGATGCAAATTCCAAACACAGGATTCCCCAACTTAGGGTTCATCCTTCCCCATATGTCAATAAAATCATGAATCAGCCTGTTCAGTCACATCAATGCCTATGGCAGAATCCCATGGGCCTGGGTAGACATTATTCGCGAATCAAGGGATAGCTGACAATAAGTTATTTATTGACCTAGTTGCATTTTCGGACATGTATATAAATATATTGAAAAAATTGAATAGGTCAGATGTCAAACTTAGCACAGTTTTAACATAAGCTAAATTTGTGGCAGCTTTTACTATTAGATGCAATGCAGAAAATCACAGCACCTTCCAGCCCATGACCATTTCCACCTAGAAGGACAAGAGCAAAAGATAAACGGGAACACCACCACCTTCAAGTTCCCCGCCAATCCCCTCACCATCCTGACTTGAAAATACTTTGGCGTCCTTCACTCTCATTGAGTCAGAACCCTGAAATTCCTTCCTTAATTGCATTGAGGAAAACCCGCAGCAGGTGGGCTGCAGCAGCTCAAGGCAGCAGCTCACGACCACCTTCTCAAGCGAAGTAGGGACAGGCAACAAATGCTGTCCAGCCAAACACACCCACATTCTACGAAATTAATAATTTTTTTAAAATCCTGTCCCAGCCATGGCACACCTGCATACTTCAAAGTACATTTCCCATTTTTAAGTGTTTTATGCAAATGCTCTACTCACAAACATTAGTATTAGCTGTGGAATGTATATAACCTCCAAACATAGATCACTTACTTCGAGTGTCCCTTCTCTACCATCTCCAACAATGGGCTGAACCAACATGTTCTTCAATTTCAAGGATATTTAAATTTTAGGAACATAAGAACAAGAGGGGGCGATTTAGCTCATTGAGCTTGCCTCACCTTTCAATACATTCACAACTGACTGAAAATTTTAATGCTTTTTACCCACATCTCAATAACCCTGGAAGCCACTGGTCTTCAGGAATCTATCCACGGCTTTGTGCATGGGAAATCATGTCTCACAAACTTGATTAAGATTTTTGAAGAAGTAACAAAGAGGATTGAAGAGGGCAGAGTGGTAGATGTGATCTATATGGACTTCAGTAAGGCGTTCAACAAGGTTCCCCAAGGAAGACTGATTAGCAAGGTGAGATCTCATGGAATACAAGGAGAACTAGCCATTTAGATACAGAACTGGTTCAAAGGTAGAAGACAGAGGTTGGTGGTGGAGGGTTGTTTTTCAGACTGGAGGCTTGTGACCAGTAGAGTGCCACAAGGATCAATGCTGGGCCCTCTACTTTTTGTCATTTACATAAATGATTTGGATGAGATGAGAGCATAAGAGGTATAGTTAGTAACTTTGCAGATGACACCAAAATTGGAGGTGTAGTGGATAGCGAAGAGGGTTACCTCAGATTACAAGATCTTGACTAGATGGGTCAATGGGCTAAGAAGTGGCAGATGGAGTTTAATTCAGATAAATGTGAAGTCATAGAATCATAGAGATGTACAGCATGGAAACAGACCCTTCGGTCCAACCTGTCCATGCCAACCAGATATCCCAACCTAATCTAGTCCCACCTGCCAGGACCTGGCCCATATCTCTCCAAACTCTTTCTATTCATATACCCATCCAAATGCATCTTAAATGTTGCAATTGTACCAGCCTCCACCACTTCCTCTGGCAGCTCATTCCACAGGGAAAGCAAATCTTAGCAGGGTTTATACACTCAAGGGTAAGGTCCTAGGGAGTGTTGCTAAACAAAGAGACATTGGACTACTTGTTCATAGCTCCTTGAAAGTGGAGCCACAGGTAGATAGGGCAGAGAAGATGGCATTTGGTATGCTTTCCTTTATTGGTCAGAGTATTGAGTACAGGAGTTGGGAGATCATGTTACAGCTGCATAGGACATTGTTTAGGCCACTGTTAGAATATTGCATGCAACTCTGGTCTCCTTTCTATCAGAAAGATGTTGTGAAACTTGAAAGGGTTCAGAAAAGATTTACAAGGATGTTGCCAGGGTTGGAGGATTTGTGCTATAGGGAGGGGCTGAACAAGCTGGGGCTGTTTCCCTGGAGTGTCAGAGGCTGAGGGGTGACCTTATAGAGGTTTACAAAATTATGAGGGGCATGGATAGGGTAAATAGACAAAGTCTTTTCCCTGAGGTGGGGGAGTCCAGAACTAGAGGGCACAGGTTTAGGGTGAGATGGGAAAGATATAAAAGAGACCTAGGAAGCAACTTTTTCACGCAGGTGGTACGGGTATAGAATGAGCTGCCAGAGGAAGTGGTGGAGGCTGGGACAATTGCAACATTTAAGAGGCATTTGGATGGGCATATGAATAGGAAGGATTTGGAGAGATATGGGCCAGTGCTGCAGGTAGAACTAGATTGGTTGGGATATCTGGTTGGCAAGGACGGGTTGGACCGAACAGGCTGTTTCCCTGCCGTACATCTCTATCACTCTATCTCTACCTTAAATACAGAGGAACCTCAATTATCTGAATGAGATGGGTCAGCACTATTTCATTCAGATAACTGATGATTCGGTTAATTGATTCAATGCCTCTCCTCTGGGGCTCCAAGTTTTCTGAAGTTTCCTTTTTCCTTGCTCTGCGTACCTTGCTCCCTCTCACTGTCTCAGGGTTTGTTTCTGAGCACACCTGAAGCATTGCTGAAGCTCACCCCCCACTCCACCCCTCCCCCCATATGTTCAATGGGATCGGTACAACGAGCACTTGCTAAGTCTGCTCCCTATTCAGGAGAGTGGGCAGTTGCACACTGCACGCGAGCCCCTTGCACCCACCCCCCCATCCAACCTCTATATACAGAAGAACCTGACTATCTGAAGGACACAGGCAGGAGTATTTTGTTTGGTTAACTGAATGCCTGATAACATAGCTTAGCCAAGCATCAGGACCTTCCGATCTTGCTGGATGATTTGAAATTCAGAAAATTGAATGCTGGATAATCGAGGTTCCTCTGTACATAAAAACGGAGCTCCCATTGCCCTTAGAGATTGAGAATTCCAAAGGTTCACATCTCAGACTAAGTGGCTTCCCCTTTACTTGTACACTGAGCGCTTTGCTGAAAGAATCCCCAACCAGGAGAGCATCTTAACCACCTGCATCCTGTTTACCCCTTTAAGTATTTTATAAGTTTCAATGAGGTCATCTCTCATCCTTTGAAACTCTAGAGAATACAGGCCCAATTTGTCCCACCACTCTTTAAAAGACAGTCCTGCAATTCCAGTAACAAATCTGGTCAATCAACATTGCTCTCCTCTCATAATAGAATATTTCCCAAGTTAAGGAGATGAAACTGCAAGCTGCAAATTTCTCAGCCCCCTTGGGCACTTCCCACATACCCCTGATGAAGAGCTTATGCTCGAAACTTCGATTCTCTTGCTCCTCTGATGCTTCCTGACCAGCTGTACTTTTCCAGCAACACACTTTTTGACATTTTTCTGATTATTATTCACAAACAGAATCCCATAATACAAAAAACATAGCTTGGCTGTATTGTATTGAATATTTCTATAACTTAGGTCAATAGACTCTCTATATATGCAATCAATAAATACCATACTTGCACAAACTTTCAATCAGATGTTAACTCTTATCAATTGTAAAACAACCAGGTTTAAAATGTACAGAATTTTATTTCCTGTTTTTGCTTTTTAGAAAGACTCACATTCTTTGAATGCTTTGAACAGCTGCAAAACACTTCCAATCCCATTACCAGCAGTCAACAAAAATTGCTGATCATATCAAGAACATGCCAAGACCAAGGAAATAACCAGTTTTAATTTTTATAAGCATCACATCACTACAAGTGTATAAATAAAGTCTTTTGCAATCATGCCACAGTTCTATTGGCACCAGGGTACCCATCAAGTATTGGTTGCCAAATACTAACAATACATTCCACCAGGGCCGCTTAGCTCCTAACCTCAATACAATTATCAGTGCAAAAGTGGACAAACTGAGCTTAATTCATGAGCTGAATTAAATGAATGCACTGGACTCAAGGAATCTTGGGAAAACTGGAGTCAATGGAGGTCAGTTGGGAAAGTCCCTACTGGTTGAATTCATACCTGGCACAAAAGAAGATGGCCAACCATCTCAGCCATAGGACATCTCTGCAGGAGTTCCTCAGGATATTTTTCTAATCAACCTGTTCAGAGGTGGTATTACAAATCTTTGGAGCACCCACACCTCCTTGCTCATAGATAGGTAAACTACCACTGCACCACAGCAGCGCAAGTTCCTCAGGTTAGTGTCAAAGACCTGACCATCTTCAATTGATTCATAATGCCTCTGGCTCCATCACAAGGTCAGAAGTGGAGATGTTTGCCAATGACTGCAAAATGTTCAACAACACCCTTCACGATTCTTCAGATGCAGAAGCAGCTCCAGTATAAATGTGGCAGGACCTGGACAACATCCTGGTTTGTCCAGGTCCTGCCATATTTACACTAGAGCTGCTTGTGTTAATTAGTGGCAAGTATTATTCACGACACATGAATGCCAGGCAACGACCATCTCAAAGAGGAGATCCTAAACATCACCTTTTTTTTATATCAAATGGCATTACCATTGTTGCATTTCCCACAAACAGCTTAGGGTTTACCATTGACAGAAACTAAACTGGACAAACCATTTAACTACTATGGCTACAAGAACAAGAAAGAGGCTGGGAGTTCTGTGGGAGTAACTCAACTATTGACTGACCAAAGGTATCCATTATATTACAAGGCGCAGTTCAGGAATATGATGGAATGCTCTCCAAATGCATGGGTAATCAGAGCTCCAAAAACATTCAAGAAGCTTGACACTATCCAGGATAAACTAGCCTACTTGATTCACATCTTACATCCCACCATGACAGCGCCAGCACTGTGCACATCTACATGATATTTTGCAGGAATATGCCAAGGTTCCTTCAAGAATATCTTCTAAATCCACATACTCGGCCAACTAGAGGGACAAAAGCAGCTGATGCACGGGAACACCTTGACTTGCATGTTCCCCTTCAAGACACTCATCATTCTGACTTGGAACTAATTTGTCATTTGCTCACTTTTGTTGGGTAAAAATTGTGGAACTCTCTTGCTGCAGCACAACGAGTACAGTCGGTTCTGCTATAATGCATGTTTCTTCAATGCAAATTGGCTATAATGCAACTGTAAAATTTAGATCACTATTTGCAAAATGCGAACTTTCCTTACCTGCATTGGTAATAATGTGATTCTGGTCCCATAGGTTTAAACGGTGCTGCTATTATGCAGTGTTCTTATAACGCAGGATCGCACTGGAACAGAACTATCGCGTAACACCAGAACAGACTGTATATCTATAGCAAATGAACTGCAGCAATCCAAGAAGGCACCCCCTTCTCAAGGGCAACTATGGATAGGCAATAAATGCTTGCTTAACTAGCAACATCCACATCCCGTGACAAAATTTTTTAAAATATTCAGTACGTGAAATTAATTTCATTATTCTGCAATTTAGTATAGTCCTATTTACAAAGAACGTACACTTGATGCCTTTTACTATTATGTGGCAGAGGGTAGGAACCAGAGCAGTAGTCACACAGGGAGTGATTAAGAGAAGGTAGACGTTAAGTCAAGTAACTCTAATAGGAAGAATGGACTAGCGTACTGAAGTGTATCTATTTCAATGCAAGGAGTACAACAAGTAAGGCAGATGAGCTTAGAGCCTGGGTTTGTACATTATTATATTTAAGACTGAGATAGATAGGTTCTTGATTGTCATGGGGATCAAGGGTTACAGGGAGAAAGCAGGAGAATGGGGTTTAGAAATATATCAGCCATGATTGAATGGCAGAGCAGACTTGACGGGCTGAATGGCCTAATTTCTGCTCCTATGTCTTATGGTTTTCTGAAACTATAATTTTGCAGCCATTTACAAAATCTTGGTTGAGAGAACGGCAGTACTGGCAGCTCAATGATCCAGGATTTAGGTGTTTCAGGCATGACAGAGAGTGATGTGAAAAGGGTTGGGGGGGTTGCATTACTAATTAAGGACACTTTCACAGCTGCTCCAAGAGAAGATATCTTGCAGCACTCATCCAGCAAGACCAAATGGGTAGAACTCAGAAATGAGGAAGGTGCAATCACTATAATGGAGTTATACTATAGGCCTCTCAATAGTCAGCAGGAGATGGAGGAACAGATATGTAAGCAGATAATGGAAACATTTAAAGATAACAAGTGATTTTAACTTTCCCAATATTAACCAGGATCCCGTAGTGACAGAGGCTTAGATAGGGCAGAACTTGTTAAGTACATCCAGGAGAGTATATGAATAGTCCAACGAGGGAAGGGGCCATACTTGACCTTGTATTGTGGAATTGGCCTGGCCATGTGCTCGAAATTTCAGTCAGGAGCATTTTGGAAACAGCGATCACAATTTCATAAGTTTTCAAATTGTTATGGATAAGACTGGTCCTCAAGTGAAACTATTAAATTCGGGAAAGGCTAATTACAACATGTTAGGCAATTTGGAGAAAAGAAATTGGTGGCAGCTACTTGAGGGTAAATCCACATCTGACACGGGGAGGTCTTTTAAAGGCCAGTTGTCAGAGTTCAGGATCAGCATGTTCCCGTGAGGATAAAAGATAAGTTGGCAAGATCGGGAACCTTGAATACCATTGAAAGTTTAGTCAGAAGTTTAGTTCAGAAAACTGAAATCAGACAAAGCCCTTGAAGAATATACAGGAAGCAGGAAAGAAATCAAACAAGGAATTAGGAGGGCCAAAAAGGACCATGAAACGTCCTTGACAAGTAAGATTAATGAGAATTTTGTACATGTATTAGGAGCAAGAGGGTAGTTTGAGCAAGTGGGTGAGGTCCTTAGTTTGCATTGATATTCACCTCAGAGAAGGGCATAGATGATGCTAAGTTTAGGAGGGATTGTTGATAGCCCAGGGAATGTCAATATTAAGGATGAGGTGCTGGTAGATGTCTTGAAAACATCAAGGTTGGTACAGAAATTCAAACAAATGCACCAGCAGGGTCAACACAGTTTCTTCCTTGCCATATTAGACTGATGAATGGACTCTCTAACTTCAAATAATACTGATATTGTTAATGTTAATCTTGTCTGGTGCATGTCCTGTGCAATGTAACCTGCCTGCCTTACTCTGTCCAAGTTTTTTCTCACCTTATGATCCGTATATCCTTGCTTACTATTATCTGCCTGTACTGCTCACAAACAAAGCTTTTCACTGTACTTGGATACATGTGACAATAAATCAAATCAATGAATCTAGCTCATATGGCATGATGGATCTATCCCAGAATACAAGAGGAAGCAAGGGAGGAGATTGCTAGGACCGTGACAGAGATCTTTGTAACCTCTTTAGCCACAGATGAGATCCTAGAAAACTGACTCAATGGGCAACGCTCTTTTGCTTAAGAAGGGCAACAGGGATAATGTAGGAAATTATAGGTCTGTGAGCCTTATATCAGGAATTTAGATTAGCTTAGATTAGATTACTTACAGTGTGGAAACAGGCCCTTCGGCCCAACAAGTCCGCACCGACCCGCCGAAGCGCAACCCACCCATACCCCTACATATACCCCTTACCTAACACTACGGGGAATTTAGCATGGCCAATTCACCTGACCCGCACATCTTTGGACTGTGGGAGGAAACCGGAGCACCCGGTGGAAACCCACGCAGACACGGGGAGAACATGCAAACTCCACACAGTCAGTCGCCTGAGGCGGGAATTGAACCCAGGTCCCTGGCGCTGTGAGGCAGCAGTGCTAACCACTGTGCCACCGCATTTATTGGAGACAATTCTCACATTTAAAAAAGAATGCATTTATTAGGGATACAGTGTGGCTTTATACAATGGAGGTCTCGTATCTCAAATCTAATTGAGCAAGTGACAAAAATGATTGATGACAATAGTATAGTGGATGGTATCTACATGAACTTTACTAAAGCATTTGACAGGTCCTTCATGGCAGACTAGCCCAGCAGCTTACGTCACATGGGTTCCACAGTAAGTTGATAAGTTGGCTTAAAATTGGTTTGGTCAAATAAAGCAAGTCCTGGATCACTGGGACCATTTCTGGGGAAGGTAGGAGATATACAAGCAGAAAGGACTACATCTGAAACAGAGTGGGATTAACATTCTTGCAGGACAGTTTGCTAGCAATGTTGAGAGGAGTTTAAACTAATTCTGACTGTTAACAGACGAAGGGCACAAAAGCATACAATAAAATAATCAAGTCACAGGGAATGCAACTGCATTAATTTTAAAGGGAGTAAAGGTAAGCTGATGGTCCTTACTTTAACGCCAGGAACATCACAGATAAAAAGGATGAGTTAAGGATGACATATGTAAGTGTGATATGGTAGCCAGTTACTGCAGTAAGGAGAGGGGGAATCTGGGAGTACAGCTTAGGAATAAGAAATAAGGACAGCCACATTTCTTAGTGTTTATTATAGACCCCCAGGACAGAGAACGGGAAATTAAGGAATCCATTTGTGCACAATTCATGGAGGTGTGTAAGATTAATAACTAAAGGACAATTATTGCATGTGATTTCAACTTTCCCAATATTAACTGGGATAAACGTAAGTGAAGGGCTTAGATGGAGTGGATTCCTTAAAATGTGTACAGGAGAACATTTTAGGCCAATGTGAAGATGGTCCAACACGGACAGAGCAGTATTGGATCTCATTCTGAGGAATGAAACTGAACAGGTGGTTCAGATAGTGGTGGGGGGTAGCTTGTAGTGATACTGATCACAACATGGTACAATTTAAGCCTATCATGGAGAAAGAAAGAGACAAGTTGCAAAACAACAATTTGGATTGAGGAGCGCAAACTATAGTAAAAGAAGGCAGGATACAAGGATGTTGCCAGGGTTAGACAGTTCGAGCAATAGCGATAGGCTGAATAGGCTGCGATTGTTTTCCCTGGAGCATTGGAGGCTGTGGGGTGACCTTATAGAGGTTTACAAAATCATGAGGGTAGATTAGTAGTTAGTTGAGTTTTGCTTTTCTTTTCTCTCAGTATTTTTCTTTTGTTAAATTTTGGTTATTATGTATTTAAGATTTAATTGTATATCAATGTTTGCACTTGAGAGTTTTGTTTATTTCTGTATACTTGTAAAAATGTTAAATTTCTAATAAAAATATCTATATAAAAAAAATCATGAGGGGCATAGGGTGAATAGCTAGGGTCTTTTTCCTGGGATGGAGGAATCCAAACCTAGATGGCATACGTTTAAGGTGAGAGAGGAAAAATTTAAAAGGGATCTAAGGGGCAAGTTTTTCCACACAAAGGGGGTTGCACGTATGAATGAGCTGCTAGACGAAGTGGAGGAGACTGTACAGTTACAATATTTAAATGGCATCTAAATGGGTATATGAATAGCAGGGGTTTAGAGGGATATGGCCAAATGCTGGCAAATGGGACTAGATTTATTTAGGATATCTGTCGAGTTGGACCAAAGTGTTTGTTTCCATGCTGTACAGCTTTATGATTCTATGACTCCATCTGGCCAAGTTAGACTGGAAACAGCTACTAGTGGAGAAATCTACAGAAGAGCAGTTGGGGAGGGGGAAGGGTACATTCAAAATTTCTCTCTGTGTCATACAATTGAGTCAATAAAAGAAAGGCTACTTTAGTAACTGGAAGACCATGTGCATTGGGATACCACAAGACTCTTTTGCTGGGTCTCTTCTTCATCATTTATATAAACGACACAGATGACTGTGTGGGGGTGGGAGGGGTCAGAATATTAAATTTGCAGATGACACAAAGATTAGTCAGCTGGTTAACAGTGAGACTGAATGCCTTGGGCTACAAGACTATTCAGGATGCTCTAATGGGCAGATAAGTGGCAGATGGAATTCAACCCTGAAAAGTGTGAGCAAAAACCTTTGGTGGAAGCAATTTGACAAAGTAGTATTCAATGAATGGCATGACACTAGGAGGTTCTGTGGAACAAAGGAACATGAGAGTTTGTCCATTGATCTCTGAACGCAGATGGCATATTAGTAGGGTGGTGAAAAGTCTTATGGGACACTTCCCTTTAGCAATACAGGCAGACTATAAAAGCAAGGAATCCATATTGGAGTTGTAGAGAAATTTGGCGAGGCCACAGCTACAGCAGCGCTTGCAATTCTGTTCACCACATTACAAGAAGGGAGTGCATTACAAGAGGATGTTCACGAGGAAGCTACTGGGACAGAAAATTCAAGTTGTGAGGAAAGGTTGGATAGCATAGGTTGTTTTTGTTGGAGCACAGAAGACTGAGGGGCAATCTGATTGAGGTGTACAAAATTATGAGGGGCAAAGACTGAGTGGATAAGGAGCAGTTGTTTGCCCTGTTTGAAGGGTCAATTATGAGACAAGACAGGTTCAAGATGTGGGGTGGGGGTGTGGGGGGGGCAAGTGTTGAAGGGGTGATGGTGGTGAGGAAAACCTTTTTTACCCAGAAGGTGGTGACCGTCTAGAATACTGCCTGGGAGGGTGCTAGAGGCAAATTGCCTCACATCCCTTAAAAAAGTTCCTTGATGAGCTCTTGACATGTCATAACATTCAAGACTACTGACCAAGTGCTGGTAAATGGGATTAAGTTGCAGATCAGGTGTTTCTCAAGTGTTGGTGCAGACCTGATGGGCCAAGGGCCTCTTCGGCATTGTATGATTCAAAGGGTAGCTGTTGAGGGGTGCTTTTCTGACTGGAAGTCTGTGACCAGTGATGATCTTCAACGATCATTACCGGGATCCAAGTTGTTGTAAAATATATTTTATATATATATATATATATATAAATGATTTGGATGGCAATATAGATGATATAATTACTCATTTTGCAGACAACACAAAAATTGCTAAGTTGTGTATAGTGAGGAAGGTTGTCAAAGCATACAACAGGATGTAGATCAGTTGGAAAATTGGGCAGAGAAATTGCAGGTGCCATTTATTCCAGACAAGTGTGAGTTGATACATTTTGAGAGATCAATGCAAGCGAGAAGTATATTGTAAATGGCAGGACCCTTAGGAGCACTGATATACAGATGAATGTTGGAGTGCGTGTCCACAGCTCCCTGAAAATGGCAAAACAAGTGGCTAAAGCGGTAAAGATGACGTACGGCACATTTGCCTTCATCAGTCAGGGCACTGAACATAAAAGTTGGCAAGTCATATTGCAGTTACACAAAACCTTAGTTGAGCCACATTTTTATGCAGGGTGGATCATCACACTACAGAGATGATGTGGAGGCTTTGGAGAGGGTCCAGAAGGCGTATAGGACATTGCCTGGATTGGAGTGTATTAGTTATAATTTTTTTTAATTCATTTGTGGGATTTGGGCTTCGCTGGGTGGCCAGTATTGATAGCCCATCCCTATTTGCCCTTAAGAAGATGGCGGCGAGCTGCCTTCTTGAATCACTGCAGTCCACTTGCTATGGGTTGACCCACAGTGTCAGTAGGGAGAGAATTCCAGGATTTTGACCCAATGACTATGAAGTAACAGCAGTATATTTCCAAGTCAGGGTGGTGCATGGCTTGGAGGGGAACTTGCATGTGGTGTTCCCAAGTACTTGTTGCCCTTGTCTTTTACAATGGAAATGGACGTGGGTTGGAAGGTGCTGTCTAAGGATCTTGAATGAACTTCTGCAGTACATCTTGCACAAAGCACACCTTGCTGCTACTGAGTGCCGGTGGTAGAAGGATTGAATGTTTGTAGATGTGGTGCCAATCAAGCAGTTTGCTTTATCCTGGTTGGTGTGAAGCTTCTTGAGTGTTGTTGGAGCTGCATCCAGGCAAGTGGGGAGTATTTCATCACACTCCTGACTTGTGCCTTGCAGATGGTAGATAGATTTTGGGGCGTCGGGCATCAGGAGGTGAGTTACTCGCCACAGTATCCTAATCTCTGACCTGCTCTTATAGCTGGTGTGTTTATGTAGTGAGTCCAGGTCATTAATAAAAATGACGAACATCAGCGGATCCAACACTGACCCTTACAGTACACCACAAGTAACTGGACTCCAGGATGAACATTTCCCATCAACGACCACCCTCTGTCTTCTTTCACCAAGCCAATTACTGATCCAAACTGTTATATCTCCCACAATTCCATTCCTCCACATTTTGTACAATAGCCTACTGTGGGGAACCTTATCGAACACCTTGCTGAAATCCACATATATCACATCATCCAGTTTACTCTCATCTATCTGTTTGGTCACCTTCTCAAAGAACTCAATAAGGTTTGTGAGGCACGACCTACCCTTCATAAAACCATGCTGACTATCCCTAATCAAATTATTCTTTTCTACATGATTATAAATCCTATCTCTTATAACCTTTTCCAACACTTTACCAACAACTGAAGTAAGGCTCACTGGTCTATAATTACCAGGATTGTCTCTACTCTCCTTCTTGAACAGGGGAACCACATTTGCTATCCTCCAGTCCTCAGGCACTATTTCTGTAGACAATGATAATTTAAAGATCAATGTCAAAGGCTCGGCATTCTCCTCCCTGGCTTCCCAGAAGATCCTAGGATAAGTCCCATCCGGTCTGGGGACTTATCTATTTTCACACTCTGCAGAATTTCTAATGCCTCTTCCTTGTGAACCTCAATTCCACCTAGTCTAGTAGCCTGTATGTCAGTATTCTCCTCGACAATATTATCGTTTTCTAAAGTGAATACTGTCGAAAAATATTCATTTAGTGCTTCCCCTATCTCCTCTGACTCCACACACAACTTCCCACTACTATCCTTGATTGGCCCTAATCTTACTCAGTCATTCTTTTATTCCTTAAATACCTATAGAAAGCCTTAGGGTTTACCCTGATCCTATCAGCGAACAACTTCTCATGCCTCCTCCTGGCTCTTCTGAGCTCTCTCTTTAGGTCTTTCCTGGCCACCTTGTAACCTTCAAGCGCCCTAACTGAGCCTTCACATCTCATCCTAACATAAGCCTTCTTCTTCCTCTTGACCAGATTCCACTTCCTTCATAAACCATGGCTCCCGCGCTCTACAGCTTCCTCCCTGCCTGACAGGTACATACTTATCTTGGACACTTAGGAGCTTTTCCTTGAATAAGCTCCACATTTCTAATGTGCCCATCCCCTGCAGTTTCCTTCCCCATCCTATGCTTTCTAAATCTTGCCTAACTGCATCGTAATTGCCTTTACCCCAGCTGTAACTCTTGCCCAATTCTATGTATACACCTATCCCTTTCTATCACTAAAGTAAACACAACAGAATTGTGATCGCTATCACCAAAGTGTTCACCTACTTCCAAGCCTAACACCTGGCCGGGCTCATTACCCAATACCAAATCTAATTGATTCCAGTTTTGCCAGGACTCCTTGATGCCATACTCAGTCAAATGAGGCCTTGACATCAAGGGCTGTCACTCTCACCTCACCTCTGGAATTCAGCTCTTTTGTCCATCTTTGAACCAAGGCTGTAATGAGATCAGGAGCTGAGTGACCCTGGCAAAACCCAAACTGGGCATCACTGAGCAGCTTGTTGCTGAGCAGGTGCTGCTTCATAGCACTGTTGATGACCCCTTCCATCACTTTACTGATGATGGAAAGTAGAATGATTGGGCGGTAATTGGCCAGGTTGGATTTGTCCTGCTTTTTGTGTACAGGACAGACCTGGGCAGTTTTCCACATTGTCTAGAGGAGTGGCAAGTTCTGGAACACATGTCTTCAGTACTATTGCTGGAATGTTATCAGAGCCCTTTGCCATTGCAGTATCAGGCCCATTGCACATAAGTCGCCCTGTTTGGTAGCTTCACCAGGTTGACACCTCATTTTAGGTCTGCCTGATGCTGCTCCATTGAACCAGGGTTGATCCCCTGGCTTGATATGCCAGGCCATGAAGTTTCAGAATGTGCTGGAGTACAGTTCTGCTGCTGTTGATGTTGGACAAACTTGGATTATTTTCACCAGAGCATCTGAGGATGAGGGGTGACCAGATAGAAGTATATAAATTATGAGCGGCAAGGATAGGGTGGATAGTCAGGCAAAGATAGGGTTGATAGTCAATCTTCTTTCGATAGTAGAAATGTCAAATACTAGGGGTCTTAGGTTTTAAGTTAGAGCGGATAGTTTAAAGGAGATGTACAACAGGGTTAGCATTCCGAGTTAAGGTTAGTGTTAGAGTTGAATTTAGGTCAAGAGCCTGTGATAACCAGGAATCCATTGGCGATTGTTGGAAAAACTCATCTGGTTCTCTAACGTCCTTTAGGAAAAGATCCTTAGCTGCTCTGGCCTACATGGGATTCCAGATCCACAGCAATGTGGCTGATTCTTAACTGTCCACTGGGATAGGTAATAAATGCTGGTTACCCAGCGATGCCCTCGTCCTGTGAATGAGTATATAAAAAGAAGAGGATGGCAGGTGCCTGGAACTCGGCACCAGGGCAGGTGGTAGAAGCAGATCCAATATCAATGTTTTACAGACAGATGAACAGGCAGGGAATAGACAGATATGGACCATTTGCAAGCAGATGGGATTAGTTGAGAATAGCATCATTGTCAGTGCAGACATGGTCCACCAATAAGCATATTCCTGTGCTGTAGTTTTCTATGTTTTTATAGTAAATACTCTCACCAACCTCTTCTCACAGGCACTGACTGTATATAAGCACATGATGGCTGGGCCATACGCTAATTTCAACCTCCATTTAATACTAGCACAATTATGACTAGTGTGTTGGAACATGATAAAGAAAATAAGGTGCTAATAATTAACTTTGAGTTGCACGAAGAGTACAATTATGCTTTTTAATTTAAAAAGCTGATTAAGTAGGCGCAGAAGAAATTATTCCTGGTTGAAGTGCTTTCATAAATACGTGAACCATTCCTTCAAAAACGCACGCCTGCATGACAAAGCAGAATCACCCTACTCTCAAACTGAATCCTAATATTTGTCTCAAATATCTTCACTCAAAAAACAAACATAAAAGGAGTTCAAAGATATTTCAACACATTAGTTCAATGGTCTGACAACATTTTGGAAAATTTAGAAGATACATAAGCTGCCATACAGATGAAAACTTTATCGTCTCACTGTTTGCTTGCACTGGCACACAAGCAAGGACAAAATTCTCTGTGCTTTTATATCATTTTATACAAACTGAACAATTGGAATCTAGAGTTCCATGGCTCCTTTGCAACACTGGAGAGCAAACAAGTTCTAAGATGCTGTAACTAATTCAGCTTGCCCGCTCCAAGGTTATAAATCAATCTGAAAGGTCACCAGCTGCATTGAGAATCATTGTGTTACTTTCAGCAACATGAAAAATCTCTTCACACAAAGCACTCACTGCTCAGTAACCCAGTAAGCTAGACAATTTGTATATATTCACTAATTGGGGCCAAATACAGACAAAATTCACGGCACATTTCTACCAGTATTTCTTTTGGGGGTGCAGGTGGGCAGGAGGGAAATCTGGCAATGGAACACATCATTTTAATATTTTTTTCCAGAAAAAAAGCTACTCATTAATAAAGAGTGTGCTAGCCTTACTTTGAAGGACAAAGTACTTTCACTCAATATAGAATAGGCACTTATATGTGACATAAAAGATTATTAAAAACCCACACTGTAATAACTGTATCAAGCTACTGTGTCTAATATGTCAAAGAATAATGTTAAGGATTCGATGAGAGGTGATGACCTCAATTCAATGGTTATCACTAAAGGGGGAGTGTTGAGCAAACTTACAGTAATAGAGATGTACAGCATGGAAACAGACTCTTGGTCCAACTCATCCATGCTGACCAGATATCCTAACCTAATCTAATCCCATTTGCCAGCACGTGGCCCATATCCCTCTAAACCCTGGTCCTGATGGAATGCATCCCAGGGTGCTGAAAGAAATGGCACAATCGGTAGATGCATTAGTGGTAATTTACCAAAATTCACTGGTCTCCGGGCAGGTCCCAGCAGACTGGAAGACAGCGAATGTCACACCACTGTTAAAAAAAGGGTGTAGGCAAAAGGCAGGTAACTATAGGCCAGTTAGTGTAACATCTGTAGTCAAGTAAATGCTGGAGGCTATCACTGAAGAAGATATACTGAAACATCTGGATGGGAAGGGTTCCATCAGGCAGACGCAGCATTGATCCAGGAAGGGAAAGTTGTGTTTGACAAAGTTAAATAATTCTTTGAGGATGTAACAAATGCCATGGATGGAGGGGAACAGATGGATGTTGTATACTTGGATTTCTAGAAGGTATGCCATATGGTGCCATATAAAACACTCATCCATAAAGTAAGAATGCATGGACTTGCGGGACATGTACTAATATGGATGGAGGACTGGTTAATCAATAGAAAGTAGAGTTGGGATAAACGGGTGTTTCACTGGTTGGAGATCCATGGTAAGCATTTGTTCATGATATATATAAATGATTTGGGAGAGGAGACTATGTGTAACATATCCAAGTTTGATGACAATAAATTGAGTGGAAAGGCAAACTTTGCAGAGGTTGTGGAGGATCTGCAGAGAGATTTAGATATGTTTAGTGAGAGGGCATGGGGCTGGCAGATGGAGTACAATGTTGGTAAATGTGAGGTTACCCAATTTGGAAGTAAAAATAATAGGTAAGAATATTATTTAAATGGTGAAAGATTGTAGCATGCTGTTGTGCAGAGGGACTTAGGAGTACTCGCACGTGAATCACCACAAGTTGATTTGCAGGTGCAACAGGTAATAAGAAAGGCAACAGAATATTGGCTTTCATTGCTAAAGGGATTGAATTTAAGACCAGGGAAGTTCTGCTGCAGTTGTACAAGGGGTTGGTGAGACCACACCTGGAATATTGTGCACTCTTCTGGTCTCCTTACTTGAGGAAGGAATATACTGGCTTTGGAGGCAGTGCAGAGAAGGTTCACCAGATTGATTCTGGAGATGAAGGGATTATCCGATGAGGAGAGGTTGAGCCACTTGGGACTGTACTTGTTAGAATTTAGAAAAATGAGGAGGGAATCTTATAGAAACATATAAAATTAAGAAAGGAATAGATAAGATAGAGGCAGGCAAGTTGTTTCCACTGAAGGGTGAGATTAGGATTTGGGGACATGGCCTCAAGATTAAGGGGAGTAGATTTAGGACAGAAATTAGGAGAAACTGCTTTTCCCAGAGATTAGTGAATCTAAGGAATTCTCTGCCCAAGGAAGTAGCAGGGGCAGCTTCATTAAATATATTCAATTCCAGCTGGATGGGTTTTCACATGTTTGGGGAATTAAGGGTTATGGGGATAATGCAGGTAGGAGGAGATGAGATGATGGATAAATCAGCCATGATTTTAATGAATGGCAGAGCAGGCTCGACAGACCAAATGGCTTACTCCTGCTTCTATTACTATGACATATGATACGAAGCCCCACACTCAACAAGAGACTTGTTGCTAAAAACATCAAGTGTTTTGTGGATTTGTGAAGGGTAGGTCTTGCCTTACAAGTCTTATTGAATTCTTTGAGGAGGTGACCAAGCATGTGGATGAGGGTAGAGCAGTGGATATAGTGTACATGGATTTTAGTAAGGCATTTGATAAGGTTCCCCATGGTAGGCTTATGCGGAAAGTCAGGAGGCATGGGATAGAGGGAAATTTGGCCAATTGGATAGAGAACTGGCTAACCGGTCGAAGTCAGAGAGTGGTGGTAGATGGTAAATATTCAGCCTGGAGCCCAGTTACAAGTGGAGTTCCGCAGGGATCAGTTCTGGGTCCTCTGCTGTTTGTAATTTTTATTAATGACTTGGAAGAGGGAGCCGAAGGGTGGGTCAGTAAATTTGCAGATGATACGAAGATTGGTGGAGTTGTGGACAGTGAGGAGGGCTGTTGTCGGCTGCAAAGGGACTTAGATATGATGCAGAGCTGGGCTGAGGAGTGGCAGATGGAGTTCAACCCTGTCAAGTGTGAGGTTGTCCATTTTGGAAGAACAAATAAGAATGCGGAATACAGGGTTAACGGTAGGGTTCTTAGTCAGGTGGAGGAACAGAGGGATCTTGGGGTCTATGTACATAGATCTTTGAAAGTTGCCACTCAGGTGGATAGAGCTTGTAAGAAGGCCTATGGTGTATTAGCGTTCATTAGCAGAGGGATTGAATTCAAGAGTCGTGAAGTGATGTTGCAGCTGTACAGGACTTTGGTTAGGCCACATTTGGAGTACTGTGTGCAGTTCTGGTCACCTCACTTTAGGAAAGATGTGGAAGCTTTGGAGAGGGTGCAGAGAAGATTTACCAGGATGTTGCCTGGAATGGAGAATAGGTCGTACGAGGATAGGTTGAGAGTTCTCGGCCTTTTCACGTTGGAACGGCGAAGGATGAGGGGTGACTTGATAGAGGTTTATAAGATGATCAGAGGAATATATAGAGGAGACAGTCAGAAACTTTTTCCCCGGGTACAACAGTGTGTTACAAGGGGACATAAATTTAAGATGAAGGGTGGAAGGTATAGGGGAGATGTCAGGGGTGGGTTCTTTACCCAGAGAGTGGTGGGGGCATGGAATGCGCTGCCCGTGGGAGTGGTAGAGTCAGAATCATTGGCGACCTTTAAGCGGCAATTGGATAAGCACATGGATGGGTGCTTAATCTAGGATAGATGTTCGGCACAACATCGTGGGCCGAAGGGCCTGTTCTGTGCTGTATTGTTCTATGTTCTAAGTCTTTTACTGTAGTTAGCCTGCCAATGACCTTGCAGTCTGCTCAAAGAATTAGATCATATTTACACCTAGCTTTGAAAACCCTCAATCCTCCAACACTATTCACTGAAAGCAACCTTTAGAGAAACCTTTAACATTTCAGGCTGCCTCAGTTCAGTTCCACACCAATCAATTTGCAGTTATAACAATGGATTCAAATCTCCTGTCTTTAGCTGAATGGAAGGCTGAACTACAACATCAAGCCATATGCATAACTGCTTCCTAATGGTTGCTCAACTTTTACCAGGTACTGTGTTAGGTGTTGAGAACAGACAAGAGTAGAATCCCTCTTACAATGTCTGGCAATCAGAGGAGAGAGAATAACTATAATAAACCAATATCCCAGGACAATGTTTATACACCTTTACTACAGAAAGGCGCCCCAAGGATCATCAAAGGATCACTAGCAGACAAAATCTTCCACGAAGCCACATTATGAAATAAATGTAAAGGTACAATCACCATTGTCCCAGAGCACAATAGAGCAAGATTAGATTACTTACAGTGTGGAAACAGGCCCTTCAGCCCAACAAGTCCACACTGACCTGCCGAAGCACAACCTATAGCCGAAGCATAGCCCTATATTTACCCCTTACCTAACACGATGGGAAATTTAGCATGGCCAATTCATCTGTCCTGCACATCTTTGGACTGTGGGAGGAAACTGCAGCAACCGGAGGATACCCACGCAGACACGTGGAGAACGTGCAAACTCCACACAGTCAGTTGCCTGAGGCGAGAAATGAACCCGGGTCTCTGGCGCTGTGAGGCAGCAATGCTAACCACTGTGCCACCGTGCCGCCTATTATCATTTTAGAGACTATCGTGGTGATTTAGCCTCCACATCACCATGCCAACCTCAGCCAGCGTGAGAATTGAACCCACTCTGTCGACATCAGTCTCCATTGTGAACGAGCTGTCCAGCCTCTAAGCACACTTGGGAGAATGATGTTACTGCTATTGCTGAGATTTGACTGAGGAAAGGGCATGAGTGGCAACTAAACATCCCAGGATATCAATGCTTCAGGCAGGATAGACAGGGAGGTAAAAGGGGTGGAAGAGTTGCATTACTGGTCAGAGAGGATATCACAGCTGTGCTAAAGGAGGGCATTATGGAGAACTCGAGCAGTGATGCAATATGGGCAGAGTTCAGAAATAGGAAGGGTGGGGTTACAATGTTGAGGCGGTACTACAGGCCTCTCAACAGCAAGCATGAGATAGGGATACAAATATGTAAACAGATTGTGGAAAGTGTAGGAGTAACAGGGTGGTGGTGATCGGAGATTTTAAATTTTCCCAACAGAGACTGGGATTCACTTAGTGTTAGAGGTCTAAATGGAGCAGAATTTGTAAGGTGCATCCAGGAGAGTTTTATGGAGCAGTATGCAAATAGTCCAACTCAGGGAAGGGGCCACTCTGGACCTGGTGTTGGGGAATGACACCAACCAGGTTTCAGTTGGGGATTACGTTGGGAATAGTGATCACAATTCCATACGTTTTAGAATCCTCATGGACAAAGACAAGAGTGGTCCAAATGGAAGTATGCTCAACTGAGGGGAAAAAGGCCAACTGTAGCAAAATTCGGCAGGACCTGGGGAATGTGGATTAGGAGCAGCTATTTGAAGGTTGATTAGAATGCAGGACAGACATGCCCCTGCAAAAATGAGGGATAAAAAAGACAAAATTAGTGAACCATGAACGTCTACACGGGTTTCCTCCAGGTGCTCCAGTTTCCTCCCACAATCCAAAGATGTGCAAGTTAGGTGAACTAGCCATGCTAAATTGCCCAGTGTTCAGGGATGTGTAGATTAGGAACATTAGTCGGAGATAAATGTAGAATAATAGGGTAAGAGACATGGGTCTGGGTGGGTTATTCTTCGGAGGATCAGTATGGACTTGTTGGGCCAAAGGGCCTGTTCCCACATCGTAGGGATTCTATGATTTTCTCACTGGAGCGAAGGAGGATGAGAGGTGACTTAATAGAGGTGTACAAGATTTTGAGAGACACAGATAAATAGTTACCTGAACACTTTGTTTCAGGAGGCAGTCACACCCGATAGATTAAGTAATTCAAATGCAGTAAGTGTTCAGGGACCACAGGGTGTGACTTTAAGTGAGGCAGGTAGGGGCATTTGGAGTTCAGGAGCCTCAGCCCTTGACCTTGTCCAACAGGTCTGAGATTCTTGCTCCCTGTACGGATGTGGAGAAGGGCTGTGGACAGGATGAGCCAGCTGACAATGGCACCAGGGTACTAAAGGCCATTCAAGAGAAGACAGCAAAAAGACAAGTAGTTGTAAGAGGGGAATCTATAATTAGGGGGACAGATAATATCCTATGCAAGCTGGATCAGGAGTCCTGCACGGTATGTTGCCTGCCCGGTACCAGGGTGCAGAACATCAACTGGCTTGAAAGGATATTGGAGCGGGAGGGGAAGAATCCGGTTGTTGTGGCCCATGTTGGCACAAACAACTGAGGCAAGCTAGGGTGGAGGACCTGTTTGGGGATTATCAAGCACAAGTAAGAAAATTGAAGTATAGTACCTCAAGGGTCATAACCTCCGGATTACTGCCCAAGCCATTTGCCAATTGGCATAGGAATAAGAAAGTTAGGTAAGTAAACATGTGGCTAAGGGATTCATGTGGGAAAGAGAGATTCCATCTCATGGGGCATTGACATCAGTTTCGGAGCCGGGGAGCAGGATCTGCACCAATGGGACAGTCTCCACCTGAACCGATCTGGAATCAGTATTCTAGCGAAAAGGATAAATAGGGTGGTCAGTAGGACTTTAAAACTTCTGAGTAGGGGGAAGGGAAAGCGAAAGCAACAGGGAGTATGAAGTTTAATGGAAAGATGAGCAACACGATAGCATATGAGTAGGTGGGTTTAAGCTCAAGGCAAACTAGGAATGCAGAAAAAGGAAGGATAACTTATGACATCTTATGATTTCCAATATCTCTAATGCTGATAAGGAAGTTAGCATTAAGGCACTTTACCTGAATGCTCATGGTATTCGTAACAAAGTAGATGAATTAACGACAAAAATCATCACGAATGATATGATGTGGTAGGCATTACAGAGACATGAGTAATATCCCAACAATTAAGGAGAGTCAGGGGAAGAGTTGAGTATGGTAGCCATTACAAAAGGAGAAAGTGAGGACTGCAGATGCTGGAGATCAGAGCTGAAAATGTGTTGCTGGAAGAGCGCAGCAGGTCAGGAAGAAGGGCTCATGCCCGAAACATCAATTCTCCTGCTCCTTGGATGCTGCCTGACATGCTGCACTTTTCCAGCAACACATTTTCAGCCATTACAAAAGACAAAGTGCTAAAGAAGCTAAAAGATCTAAAAATTGATAGATCCTGGCCCAGATGGGCTACATCCTACAGTTCGGAGGGAGGTGGCTGAGGAAATAGCAGAGACGTTGGTTGTGATCTTTCAAAAGTCACTGGAGTCCAGGGAAATTCCTTGATGATTGGAAAATCACTGTAGTAACCCCCTTGTTCAAGAAAGAATCAAAACAAAAGATGGAAAATTATAGGCCGATTAGCCTAACCTCGGTTGTAGGTAAAATCCTAGAATCCATCGTTAAGGATGAAATTTCTAAATTCTTGGAAGAGCAGGGCCGGATTAGAACAAGTCAACATGGATTTAGTAAGGGGTCGTGCCTGACAATCCTCTTAGAATTCTTTGAAGAGGTAACAAATAGTTTAGACCAGGGAGGCCCAGTGGATGTTATCTATCCAGTCTTCCAAAAGGCCTTTGATAAGGTGCCTCACAGAAGGCAGGCGAATAAGCGGAGGGCCCTTGGTGTTCGAGATGAGCCACTGGCATGGATTGAAGATTGGCTGTCTAACAGAAGGCAGAGAGTTGTGATAAAAAGGTTCCTTTTCGGAATGGCAGCCAGTGACAAGTGGTGTCCAGCAGGATTCATTATTGGGGCCGCAGCTGTTCAATGATCTGGATGAAGGGACTGAGTAACATTCTGGCGAAGTTTACTGGACAGGCAAGTAGTACTGAAGAGGTGGGGAGACTGCACAAAGATTTACACAGTTTAGGACAGTGGTTCAGAAATTGGCTGATGACATTCAACGTGAGCAAACGTGAGGTCTTGCACTTTGGAACAAATAATACAGCCCTGGACTGTTTTCTAGAGTCATAGAGATGTACAGCATGGAAACAGACCCTTCGGTCCAACCCGTCCACACCGACCATATATCCCAATCTAATCTAGTCCCACCTGCCAGCACCCGGCCCATATCCCTCCAAACCCTTCCTATTCATATACCCATCCAAATGCCTCTTAAATGTTGCAATTGTACCAGCCTCCACCACATCCTCTGGCAGCTCATTCCACACACATATCACACTCTGCGTGAAAATGTTGCCCCTTAGGTCTCTTTCATATCTTCCCCCTCTCACCCTAAACCTATGCCCTCTAGTTCTGCACTCCCTGACCGCAGGGAAAAGACTTTGTCTATTTATCCTATCCATGCCCCTCATAATTTTGTAAACCTCTATAAGGTCAGCCCTCAGCCTCCGACGCTCCAGGGAAAACAGCCTCAGCCTGTTCAGCCTCTCCCTGTAGCTCAGATCCTCCAACCCTGGCAACATCCTTGTAAATCTTTTCTGAACCCTTTCAAGTTTCACAACATCTTTCCGATAGGAAGGAGACCAGAATTGCACGCAATATTCCAACAGTGGCCTAACCAATGTCCTGTACAGCCGCAACATGACCTCCCAACTCCTGTACTCAATACTCTGACCAATAAAGGAAAGCATACCAAACACATTCTTCATTATCTTATCTACCTGCGATTCCACTTTCAAAGAGCTATGAACCTGCACTCCAAAGTCTCTTTGTTCAGCAACATTCCCTAGGACTTTACCATTAAGTGTATAAGTCCTGCTAAGATTTGCTTTCCCAAAATACAGTACCCCACATTTATCTGCAGTTCTGTATCCAAATGGCTACTTCTCCCTGTATTCCATGAGATCTAACCTTGCTAATCAGTCTCCCATGGGGAACCTTGTCGAAAGCCTTACTGAAGTCCATATAGATCACATCTACTGCTCTGCCCTCATCAATCTTCTTTGTTACTTCTTCAAAAAACTCAATCAAGTTTGTGAGACATGATTTCCCACACACAAAACCATGTTGACTATCCCGAATCAGTCCTTACCTTTCCAAATACATGTACATCCTGTCCCTCAGGATTCCCTCCAACAACTTGCCCACCACTGAGGTCAGGCTCACTGGTCTATAGTACCCTGGCTTGTCTTTACCGCCCTTCTTAAACAGTGGCACCACGTTTGCTAACCTCCAGTCTTCCGGCACCTCACCTGTGACTATCGATGATACAAATATCTCAGCAAGAGGCCCAACAATCACTTCTCTAGCTTCCCACAGAGGTCTCGGGTACACCTGATCAGGTCCTGGGGATTTATCCATTTTTAACCGTTTCAAGACATCCAGCACTTCCTCCTCTGTAATCTGGACATTTTGCAAGATGTCACCATCTATTTCCCTATAGTCTATATCTTCCATATCCTTTTCCACAGTAAATACTGATGCAAAATATTCATTTAGTATCTCCCCCATTTTCTGTGGCTCCAAACAAAGGCCACCTTGCTGATTTCTGAGGGGCCCTATTCTCTCCCTAGTTACCCTTTTGTCCTTAATATATTTGTAAAAACCCTTTGGATTCTCTGTAATTTTATTTGCCAAAGCTATCTCATGTCCCTGTTTTGCCCTCCTGATTTCCCTCCATAAGACCATAAGACATAGGAGTGGAAGTAAGGCCATTCGACCCATCCGCCATTCAATCTTAAGTATACACCTACTTTCTTTATACTCTTCTAAGGATTCACTTGATCTATCCTGTCTATATCTGACATATGCTTCCTTCTCTTTTTTAACCAAATTAACGGTGAGAAAATTCATAAAGCCAAAGCACAAAGGGATCTGGGAGTGCTATTCCAAGATTCTCTAAAGGTGAACTTGCAGGTTGAGTCTCTGCTGTCATTTATCTCAAGAGGGTTGGAATATAAAAGCAACAATGTGCTTCTGAGACTTTATAAAGCTCTAGTTAAGCCTCATTTAGAATACTGTGTCCAATTTTGGGCCCCACACCTCAGAAAGGACATACTGGCATGAAGCGTGTCCAGCGGAGATTCATACAGATGATCCCTGGAATGGTAGGCCTAATATACGATGAATGGCTGAGGATCCTGGGATTGTATTCATTAGAGTTTAGAAGGTTGAGGGGAGATCTAATAGATTACAAGATAATCCATGGCTTAGAAAGGGTGGACGCTGGGAAATTGTTTCCGTTAGGCAGGGAGACTAGGACCTGTGGACACAGCCTTAGAATTAGAGGGGGGCAATTTAGAACAGAAATGAGGAGACATTTCTTCAGCCAGAGAGTGGTGGGCTTGTGGAATTCATTGCCACGGAGCACAGTGGAGGCCAGGATGTTAAATGTCTTCAAGGCAGAGATTGATAAATTCTTGATCTCGCAAGGAATTAAGGGCTACAGGGAGAGTGCAGGTAAATGGAGTTGAAATGCCCATCAGCCATGATTAAATGGCAGAGTGGACTTGATGGGCTGAATAGCCTTACTTCCACTCCTATCTGTTATGGTCTTATGATCTTAGATTATGATAAAAGGCTGGCACAACACTTGAGGGCTGAAGGACCTGTATTGCGATGTACTGTTCTATGCTGTATGTTGCATATTGACAGGTGAAATTGTGAGACGTGCGAAGAGGAAAAGAGGAGCATACATAAGGTCTAGGCAACTGAAAACAGACAAAGCTTTGGAAGAATGCCAGGAAAGTAGAACCAATCTGAAATGAGGAATTAAGAGGGCTAAAAGGAGTCATAAAAATTCTTTAGTAAACAGGGTTATGGAAAATCCCAAAGCCTTTCATTCATAAATAAGGAGCAAGAAGGTAACTAGAGAAAGCATTGGCCCAGCTAAAAACGTGTTGCTGGTTGAAGCACAGCAGGCCAGGCAGCATCTCAGGAATAGAGAATTCGACATTCCTGATGAAGGGCTTATGCTCGAAACGTCGAATTCTCTATTCCTGAGATGCTGCCTGGCCTGCTGTGCTTCAACCAGCAACACATTTTCAGCTGTGATCTCCAGCATCTGCAGACCTCATTTTTTACTCAAAAGCATCGGCCCACTCAAGGACAAAAGAGGAAAGTTATGTATGCAGTCAGAGGAAATGGGTGAGATTCTTAATGAGTACTTTGCATCGGTATTCACCAAGGAGAGGGACAGAAGTTGAGGTTAGGGATAGATGTTTGATTACTCTCGGTCAAGTCAGCATAAGGAGGGAGGAAGTGTTGAGTATTCTAAAAGGCATTAAAGGTGGACAAGTCCCCAGAACCAGATGGGATCTATCCCAGATTCCCAGAGAGGAAACAGCTGGGGCCTTAACAAATATCTTTGCAGCATCTTTGAACATTGGTGATGTCCCAAAGGCCTGGTTAATTGCTTACGCTGTCCCCTTATTTAAGAACAGTACCAGGGATATTCCACATAATGATAGACTGGTGAGCCTGATGTCAGATATAGGGAAGCTGCTGGAGAAGAAACTGAGGGATAGGATCTGTTCCCATTTGGAACAGCATGGTTTTGTGCAGGAAGGGTTATGCCTTACCAACTTGATAGAATTCTTTGAGGAAGTGACAAAGGTGATTGATGAGGAAAGGGGCTGTAGATGTCATATACATGGTAAGGTGTTTGATAAGGTTCCCTATGGTAGACTGATGGACAAAGTAAAGTTGCATTGGGTCCAGGTATACTAACTAGATGGATAGAGAACTGGCTGGGCAACAGGAGACAGTGAATAGAAGTGGAAGGAAGTTTCTCAAAGTGCAGAACTGTGCCTACTGGTGTTCCATAGGGATCTATGCTGGGACCACTGTTGTTTGTGATATAAATAAATGATTTGGAGGAAGACAGCTGTGGTCTGATTAGCAAGTTTGCAGATGACACGAAGATTGGTAGAGTAGTAGATAGTGAAGGGAACTGTCAGAGAATGCAGCAGAATTATAGATAGATTGGAGAAATGGCAGCTGGAGTTCAATCCAGGTAAATGCAAAGTGATGCATTTTGGAAGATCCAATTCAAGAGCAAACTATATGATAAATGGAAAAGCCCTGGGGAAAATTGATGTACAGAGAGATCTGGGTGTTCAGTTCCATTCAGGTCAGTTCAGGTAACGCAGGTTGATAGAGTGGTCAAGCAGGCATAGGGCATGCTTTTCTTCATCAGACAGGGTATTGAGTACAAGAGTTGGCAGGTCATGTTACAGTTGTTTAAGACTTTGGTACAGCCACATTTGGAATACTGCATGCAATTCTGGTCCCCACAAAGGGATGTGGATACTTTGGAGAGGATGATGTGGAGGCTCATCAGGATGTTGCCTGGAATGGAGGACACTAGCTATGAAAAGAGGTTGAGTCGTTTATGGTGATTTTCATTAAAAAGGAGGTGATTGGGGGGTACCTGATTGTGGTCTACAAAATTATGAGAGGTATAGACAGGATGGATAACAAAAAGCTTTTTCCCAGTGTGGGGGACTCAATTACTCGGGGTCATGAGTTCAAAGTGAGAGGGGAAAAATTTAAGGGAAACATACGTGGAAAGTTCTTTATGCACAGAGTGGTGGGAGCCTGGAATACATTGCCAGCAGAGGTGGTAGACGCGGGCACAATGGCATCATTTAAGATGTATATAAAATAGAATCCCTACAGTGTGGAAATAAGCCCTTCAGTCCAACAAGTCCGCAATGACCCTCTGAAGAGTAACCCATCCAGATCAATTCCCCTCCCCCCTATTATCCTACATTTACCCCTGACTAATGCACCTAACCTGCACATCCCTCAACACTATGGGCAATTTAGCATGACCAGTTCACCTAACCTGCACATCTTTGGGCCAAGGGAGGAAACCAGAACACCTGGTGCCAACCCACACAGACACAGGGACAACGTGCAAACTCCACAGAGTCTCCAGAGGCTGGAATCAAACCTGGGTCCCTGGCACTATGAGGCAGCAGCACTAACTATCGAGCCACCGTGGTGCCCATGAATTGGCAGGGAGCAGATGGTTAGAGATCCTTAGAAAATAGGCAACAGATTTAGATAGAGGATCTGGATCATTGCAGGTTTAGAGGGTCAACGGGCATGTTCCTGTAGTGGAATTTTCTTTGTTATTTGTTTAAACCCCATTAGGAGACAGTTAATTTTAGGGAGAAAAAGTGGAGTAGATAGGCAAGAGGAATTAGGGAGAACTTTCCAGAGCTTATGTACTCAGATTACCAATGATGGAATGATTAATACTAGGATAATCTGTGAGGTCAAAAACTGAAATGGACCAACCACACGAATACTGTGGCTACAACAACAGGTCAGAGACTGGATACTCCGCAGTGAATAGCTCACTCCTGACTACCGTTAAGTCTTTCTATCTTTTACAAGGCACAAATTAGAAGTGTGATGGAATATGTACCCTCACTGAAATGTATGAGTAGACTCCAAAACACTCAGCTTGACACCACTCAGGACAAAGCACCCCATTTGATTGGCACCAAATTCACCAGCTTCAGCATTCTCCACCTCCACCCCCCCCCCCCCCACATCACCACTGCCAAAATGACAGTGATGCGTACCATCTACAACATACAATGCAGTTGCACACCAAGGCTCCTTGACCAGCATCTCCCAACCCCACAACCTCTACGAAAGAATAAGGGGAGCAGATGCAACATCACTTCCTCCAAGTCCCCCTCAAAGTCACTCACTGTTCTGAGTTGGAACTATATCGTTGTTCTTTTGCTGTTGCTAGTTCAAAATCTTGAAATTCCCTGCCTAACAGCAGTATGAATGATCCTAGACAGCAGGGCACCATCACTTCCTCCAAGGTAATTAAGGTAAATAAAAACTGACCCAGCCAGTGACACTTATTAATGAATAAAAGATGTCACAAATAGTTGCTGGACTGCAAGAGACTGAACAGATAAGGAGGGAGGAAGGGCAAGGCAGAATCCAATAAATAAGATGAATTTTGAAAATTGATATAATAACCAGCTGTCCAGGAGAAAAAAGGTGATTGAAGAACAGAGTAGAAGCGGAGTTCTGTAAGCTAAACTTATGGACAGTGCAAGGTAGGCAAGAAATATTCAAGTCCAGGGGACAGAAGATGGGCAGCACAGTGGCTCAGTGGTTAGCATGCTGCCTCTCAGCACAAGGGATTCGAGTTCAATTCCAACCTTGGGCAACTGTCTGTATGGAGTTTGCATACTCTCCCTGTGTTTGTGTACGTTTCCTCTGGGTGTTCCGGTTTCCTCCCATTGCTCAAAGATGTGCAGGTTAGGTGAATTGGCTGTGCTAAATTGCCCACAGCATTCAAGGATATGTAGGTTAGATGCATTAGTCAGGGGCAAATATAGGGTATCAGGAATGAGTCTGAGTGGGTTACTCTTCGGAGGGTCAGTGTCAACTTTAGATTAGATTATCTAACGCGTGGAAACAGGCCCTTCGGCCCAAAAAGTCCACACCGACCTGCCAAAGCGCAACCCACCCAGACCCATTCTCTATAGTTACCCCTTCACCTAACACTACCGGCAATTTAGCATGGCCAATTCACCTAATCTGCACATTTTTGGATTGTGGGAGGAAACCAGAGCACCTGGAGGAAACCCACACAGACACGGGGAGAATGTGCAAACTCCACACAGAGAGTCACCTGAGGCGAGAATTGAACCTGGGTTCTGGCACTGTGAGGCAGCAGTGTGCTACCATGCCACCGTACTGCCCATAACTTGTTGGGCCAAAGGGCTTGTTTCCACATTGTATGGATTCTATGATATTCTATGAAGACAATTTCAGCAGTAGATCAGCCGAGGCAGAAGTGGAAACAGATCCTATTATGATGGCGGATGTCGGCATTCCTATTGCTTGCACACGTGGTTAGAAGCTCACTTCAGGTTCAAACAAAACAAAAACGTTTCCGTCACAGACATGTGCTAAAGAAAATGAGAAAGCTGCTTGATAGCAAGGGAATGGAGTTTGTAACAAGGATTTTAAATGGGATACATAGTGTGAAACAAGGTGAAATATTCAAAGAAGGAGAAGGATCCTGAAGAGGCAAGAGAACAGGCAGGTGTAATTTGGTTTTAAGAGTCACACATATGGTTTCTTGCAGCTATGTGGACAAAGCACACAATGCAACCTTCAAATAAAATGAAGAAATATATTTGATGCTATAATTACACTGAGTCTAAAATGCAGACGCCCCCGACTGTTCCATTGAACATCCCAGTTTTAGAAGTTCTGCATCAGATAGTTCGATCTCTTGAGCCTACTCTGCATGGGAATCAGGTCAGCTATTACTTCCAAATTAACATTACTCAAGTTAAAAACTGCTGTGAAACAAATATCACTTCTCACCAATGCTAAAAGTGCGCTGTAAATGCAGGTTCCCTTAAGCCTCAAATCCTTCAATCCTTAATATCTGCACAAAAAGTCTTTCCAGCAGGGTAGTCATGTATGAGTTTGGGACTAGATTTATGAGTGCTCAAGTTTTGAATTTGGTCCCCAAAAAACTGTATTTCTATGTTACCTTTCTTGAACTCGATTTGCCCCAAAGGCAATGAAGCACATTGCAAATAGTATTCTGTGTTGAAATTTAGGAACTAGGCCTTTACAGAGTTCTTACATAAACTGATTACAATATACTGCCTCTTTCAAGAAAACTTCTCATAAAACTTGCATACTTACCACCTAATCCATTTGAAACATTTACATATTTGTTGCAAGGAAGAATAAAAGGAGAGATTCTCCATGATAAAGGCTTCACACTTAGTACATTCATCTTTTACGTGCTGCTTACAGAAAAACACGCAGAGGAAACGGACGTTTAACATCACTCAGTGCAAGCTGGGAGAGCACAGGATAAACACAAGCTTGCATTGCAATCAAAAATAGACAACCACAAACCAGAATTAGCATCTCATTCTCTCCATAGCTTAGTGTTTCTGAGGTGTTGCTGTATTGGTCTGATAGTACTAAACCAGTTAATCAGTTTACTCAGCCTAATTATAGGTTGCCCAATGTTTTTAATCTAATTCATGTCTCTAACTATTGAGATTTCAATGGTGCAAAATGAGTGATGTGTGGAACAGTTTGAAAGAGAAAAGCACATATCAATATAAACAAGTTATTCCAAACTGATGATTCCTCCCCAAATTTGAAAACTGCCATATTTTCATTGTGATTCATCCTAAAATATTCAAATGTAAGTTTTATTTATAAAGTTCTTTGACATTTTGAACTGAAAGCAAATCTTAGTAAGATTTATACACTTAATGGTAAGGTCCTAGAGAGTGTTGCTGAACAAAGAGACCTTGGACTGCAGGTTCATAGCTCCTTGAAAGTGGAGTCGCAGGTAGACAGGATAGTGAAGAAGGCATTTGGTATGCTTTCCTCTATTGGTCAGTATATTAAGTACAGGGGTTAGGCGGTCATGTTGCGGCTGTACAGGACATTGGTGAGGCCACTGTTGGAATATTGCTTGCAATTCTGGTCTCGTTCCTATCAGAACAAAGAACATAACAGCGCACCACAGGCCCTTCGGCCCTTTATGTTGCACCACCCTGTCATACCAATCTGAAGCCCATCCCACCTACACTACTCCACATACGTCCATATGCCTGTCCAATGATGACTTAAATGCACTAAAACTTGGCGAATCTACTACCATTGCAGGCAATGCATTCCATACCCTTACTACCCTCTGACTAAGCTGAAAATGTGTTGCTGGTTAAAGTACAGCAGGTCAGGCAGCATCCAAGGAACAGGGAATTCGACGTTTCGGGCAAAAGCCCTTCATCAGGAATGAGGTAAATGTGTTCAGCAGGCTAAAATAAAAGGTAGGGAGGAGGGACTTGGGGGAGGGGTGATGGAGATGTGATAGGTGGAAGGAGGTCAAGGTGAGGGTGATAGGCTGGAGTGGGGTGGGGGCGGAGAGGTCAGGAAGAAAATTGCAGGTTAGGAGGGCGGTGCTGAGTTCGAAGAAATCGACTGAGACAAGGTGGGTGGAGGGGAAATGAGGAAACTGGAGAAACCTGAGTTCATCCCTTGTGGTTGGAGGGTTCCCAGACGGAAGATGAGGCGCTCTTCCTCCAACCGTCGTGTTGTTATGTTCTGGCGATGGAGGAGTCCAAGGACCTGCATGTCCTTGGTGGAGTGGGAGGGAGAGTTAAAGTGTTGAGCCACCGGGTGGTTGGGTTAGTTGGTCCGGGCGTCCCAGAGGTATTCCCTGAAGCATTCCGCAAGTAGGAAGCCCGTCTCCCCAATATAGAGGAGGCCACATCGGGAGCAGCGGATGCAATAGATGATGTGTGTGGAGGTGAATTCGTGGCGGATATGGAAGGATCCCTTGGGGCCTTGGAGAGAGGTAAGGGAGGAGGTGTGGGCGCAAGTTTTGCATTTCCTGCGGTTGCAGGGGAAGGTGCAGGGAGTGGAGGTTGGGTTGATCGGGGGTGTGGACCTGACGAGGGAGTCACGAAGGGATTGGTCTTTGCGGAACGCTGATAGGGGAGGGGAGGGAAATATATCCCTGGTCGTGGGGTCCGTTTGGAGGTGGCGGAAATGACGGCGGATGATACGCTGTAAAAGGAGGTTGGTGGGGTGGTAGGTGAGAACCAGTGGGGTTCTGTCCTGGTGGCGGTTGGGGGGGGGGGGCGAGGCTCAAGGGCAGAGGAGCGGGAAGTGGAGGAGATGCGGTGGAGGGCATCGTCGGGACTCCTCCATCGCCAGAACATAACAACACGACGGTTGGAGGAAGAGCGCCTCATCTTCCGCCTGGGAACCCTCCAACCACAAGGGATGAACTCAGATTTCTCCCGTTTCCTCATTTCCCCTCCACCCATCTTGTCTCAGTCGATTTCTTCGAACTCAGCACCGCCCTCCTAACCTGCAATTTTCTTCCTGACCTCTCCGCCCCCACCCCACTCCAGCCTATCACCCTCACCTTGACCTCCTTCCACCTATCACATCTCCATCACCCCTCCCCCAAGTCCCTCCTCCCTACCTTTTATCTTAGCCTGTTGAACACATTTTCCTCATTCCTGATAAAGGGCTTTTGCCCGAAACATCGAATTCCCTGTTCCTTGGATGCTGCCTGACCTGCTGTGCTTTAACCAGCAACACATTTTGAGCTCTGATCGCCAGCATCTGCAGACCTCACTTTTTACCCTCTGACTAAAGAAACTACCTCTGATATCTGTCTTATACCTATTTCCCCTCACTTTAAAGTTATGTCCCCTCGTATTTGCCGTCCCCATGCTTAGAAAAAGGCTCTCCCTTCTAACCCTCTGATCATCTTGTATGTCTCTATTAAGTCACCTCTCAACCTTCTTCTCTCTAACGAGAACAGCCTCAAGGCCCTCAGCCTTTCCTCGTAAGACATTCCTTCCATACCAGGCAACATCCTGGTAAATCTCCTCTGCACCCTTCCAAAGCTTCCACATCCTTCTTATAATGTGGTTACCAAAACTGTACACAATATTCCAAGTGTGGCCACACCAGAGCTTTGTACAGCTGCAGCATAACCTCCTGGTTCTGGAACTCAATCCCTCTATTAATAAATGCCAAAACACTGTATGCCTTCTTAACAACCCTGTCAATCTGGGTGGCAACTTTCAGGGATCTGTGTACATGGACACCGAGTTCTCTTTGCTCATCTGCACTCCCAAGAATCTTACCATTAGCCCAGTATTTTGCATTCCGATTACTCCATCCAAAGTGTATCACCTCACACTTGTCCACATTAAACTCCATTTGCCACCTCTCAGCCCAGTTCTGCATCCTATGTCTCTCTGCAACCTACTACGTCCTTTGTCACTATCCACAACTCCACCGACTTTAGTGTCGTCCGCAAATTTACTAACCCACCCTAAGCCCTCATCCACGTCATTAATAAAAATGACGAACAGCAGTGAACCCAACACCGACCCTTGCGGTACGCCGCTAGTATCTGGACACCAAGATGAACATGTTCCATCAACTACAACCCTCTGTTCTCTTTCAGCAAGCCAATTACTGATCCAAACTGCTATGTCTCCCACAATCCCATTCCTCCACATTTTGTATATTAGCCTACTGTGGGGAACCTTAACGAACGCCTTGCTAAAATCCATATATACCACACCAACCGTTTTACTCTCATCTGTTTGGTCACTTCGTCAAAAAACTAAATAAGATTCGTTAGGCACAACCTACCCTTCACAAAACCATGCTGACTGTTCCTGATCAAATTATTCTTTTCTAGATGGTTATAAATCCTATCTCTTTTCACCTTTTCCAACACTTTACCAACAACTGAAGTGAGACTCACTGGTCTGTAATTACCAGGGTTGTCTCTACTACCCTTTTTGAACAAGGGAACCACATTTGCTATCCTCCAGTCCTCAGGCACTATTCCTGTAGACAATGCCAAAGGCTAAGCAATCTCTTCCCTGGCTTCCTAGAGGATCCTAGGATAGATCCCAACCGGCCCAGGGGACTTGTCTATTTTCACACTCTGCAGTGTTTCTAATACCTCTTCCTTGTGAACCTCAATCTCTTCTAGTCTAGATGCAAGTACCTCTGTATCTTCCTCGCCAACATATTCATTTTCTATAGTGAAAGATGTTGTGAAACTTGAAACGGTTCAGAAAAGATTTACAAGGATGTTACCAGGGTTGGATCTGGAGATGCCAGTGTTGAACTGAGGTGTACAAAGTTAAAAATCACACAACACCAGGTTATAGTCCAACAGGTTTAATTGGAAGCACACTAGCTTTCGGAATGTCACTCCTTCATCAGGTGATAGTGGAGGGCTCATTCCTAACACACAGAATTTATAGCAAAAAGTTACAGTGTGATGTAACTGAAATTATACATTGAAAAATTGATTGTTAAGTCTTTCATCTGTTTAAATACCATGATAGTTTCACTTCTTTCTTGTGTAAATCACAAAACTTTTTTTTTTAAAAAGTTGCATTTCCAGGTTAGCTGTTAACAATGGGTGATAGCTAGATAATATGTTGAAGGTGTTAGCCCCCTGTGTTCTCTGTCTATGCCAAGGTGTTTAGATTGATTCTAATCTAAAAAGTGAGATAACAGAGTTTTACATGAATGCATGCAGCTTTTGAGCAAAGTACAATGTAACCCTGCAAGCACAAATTCACCATATGTGTGCATGTGGGTCTTTATCTGTCTGTGTGTGTGTCTGTCTGGGTTGGGGGTTGTGAGTGTGAGTGTAGAGTGTCTTAAGTCTGTAGGGGGTATATGTGAGAGTGTGGGAGTGTGTGTGTCTGAAAGGGTGTGTGTGGGTGCCTGTGTGCGCGTGTATGTGTGTATAGGAGTGCGTGCGTGAGTGAGTGAGTGAGTGAGAGAGAGAGACAGAGAGAGAGAGAAAGTAAGTGTGTGTGTGTGTGTGTGTGTGTGTGTGTATGTAGGAGTGTCTGTGTGTGCGTCCCGATTGAGGCCCTCCCTATGGGTATCGAACTTAGCTATCAGCTCTGCTCGGTCACTTTTCACTGCTGCCTGTCCCGAAGTCAGCCTTGGAGGATGGTGACCCGAAGGTCCGAGGTCGAATGTCCTGGACCACAGAAGTGTTCCCCAACTGGGAGGGAACTGTTCTGTCTGTTTTTTGTTGTGTGGTGCCCATTCATCCGTTGTCGTAGCCTTTGCTCAGTTTCCCAATGTACCATGCTTCAGGGCATCTTTGCCTGCAACGTATAAGATAGACAACGTTGGCTGAGTCACATGAGTACCACCATGTACAAGGTGGGAGGACATGACAGATACTCATGTGACTCAGCCAACGTTGTCTATCTTATACATTGCAGGCAAAGATGCCCTGAGGCATGGTACATTGGGGAAACCGAGCAAAGGCTACGACAATGGAAGAATGGGCAGCGCACAACAATCAACAGACAGGAGTGCTCCCTCCCAGTTGGGGAACACTTCAGTGGTCCAGGACATTCGACCTCGGACCTTCAGGTGACCATTCTCCAAGGTGGACTTCGGGACAGGCAGCAGCAAAAAGTGGCTGAGCAGAGGCTGATAGCTAAGTTCGGTACCCATAGGGAGGGCCTCAATCGGGACCTTGGGTTCATGTCACATTACAGGTGACCACCATTGCACTATACACACACACCCACACACACACAGACACACACACAGACACACACAGATGCGCATACAGACACCCACATACACACACGCACCCCCCACAGGCTTAAGACACACTACACTCACACATACACTTTCTCACACTCATAATCCCCAACCCAGACAGACACAGACACAGACACACACACAGACAAAGACCCATATGCACACATATATTTTTTGGGGTGAATTTGTGCTTGCAGGGTTACATTGTACTTTGCTCAAAAGCTGCATGAATTCATGTAAAACTCTGTTATCTCACTTTTTAGATTAGAATCAATCTGAACATCTTGGCACCGACAGAGAACACTGAGGGCTAACATCTTCAACATGTCTAGCTATCACCCATTGTTAACAGCTAATGTGAGAATGCAACTTTTTAAAAAAAGGTTTTGTGATTTACAAATGAAAGAAGTGAAACTATCATGGTATTCAAACAGATGAAAGACTTAACAATCAATTTTTCAATGTATAATTTCAGTTACATCACACTAATTTTTGCTATAAACTCTGTGTGTTAGGAATGAGCCCTCCACTATCACCTGATGAAGGAGCGACGTTCCGAAAGCTAGTGTGCTTCCAATTAAACCTGTTGGACTATAACCTGGTGTTGTGTGATGTTTAGCCAGGATTGGAGGATTTGAGCTCTCGGGAGAAGCTTAACAGGCTGGGGCTGTTTTCCCTGGAGTGTCAGAGGCTGAGGGTGACCTTATAAAGGTTTACAAAATTATGATAGGGTAAATAGGTAAAGTCTTTTCACTGGGGTCGGTGAGTCCAGAACTAGAGGGCGTAGGTTTAGGGCGAGAGGGGAAAGATATAAAAAGAGACCCACGGGGCAACTTTTTCAGGCAGAGGGTGGTACGTGTATGGAATGAGCTGCCAGTGGAAGTGGAGGAGGCTGCTACAATTGCAACATTTAAAAGGCATTTGGATGGGTATATGATTAGGAAGGGTTTGGAGGGATATGGGCCAAGTGCTGGCAGGTGGGACTATATTGGGTTTGGATATCTGGTCAGCATGGACAGGTTGGACCATGCTGTACATCTCTATGACTCTAAGTAAATGAAAGGGACAGGAGTCCTTCAATTACATTCAGTATTCTTCTGCTGCAAAATCTATACAAGATTTACTCCCTTTCTTTATATTTATTTATTCACAGGATGAGGGCATCGCTGGCTAGGCAACATTTATTGCCCATCCCTAATTGTCCACAGGGCAGTTAAGAGTCAACCACGCTGCTGTGGGTCTGAAGTCACATGCAGGCCAGACCAGGTAAGGATGATAGTTTCCCTCCCTAAAGGATATGAGTGAACCAGATGAGTTTTTTCTCAAACAATCAACAATAGATTTCATGGTCATTATTAAACTCTAAATTCCAGACATTTTTTAATTTCAAATTCCTCCAGGATTCGAACCTGTCTCTCCAGAACATTATCTGGGTCTTTAGAATAAACAGTCCAGCAATGACAGCATTAGGTCAGTGCCTGTCCTATTCCAATAACCTATTTTGCAATAAACATTATGGAGTAAATTGATCTATTAATCCATTCTATTTTCCCCAGCTTAGTTACTAAATATCACCACAGCTTTCCTGATCTAAACACATCCTAGTTTGTCTGTTCCTAATGAGCCAGTAACTAGCATTGAAATTGCATGGTTGAATGTATTCACCAAGTTCAGACAAAAAAAGAATTGGACAGCAGAAAAGTCCATTTATTCCATTGGGACAGTGCTGACTGACTGAAAGCATCATCCAAGTAGCTCTGTTTCCCTGCTCCTTCATAGAGTCAGTCTTACAGCACAGAAAAAGACCTTTGGTCCAACTCATCCATGCCAAACCCAAGCTCGCAAAACTAAATCACCCTCATTTGCCTGTGTTTGACCCATATCCCTCGAAACCCTTCCTATTCATGTACTGATCCAAATGCCTTTTAAATGTTGTGATTGTACCCCTTTCTACCACTTTTTCTGGCACCTCGTTCCATATATGCACCGCCCACTGTTTGAAAATGTTATCCTTCAGGTCCCTATAAAATCTTCCCCCGCTTACCTTGAACCAATACCCTCTAGTTTTGGACTCCCTTTACTCTGGGCTAAAAGACCTTGGCTATTCACCTTATCTATGATCCTTGTGATTTTATCAACTTCTGTATGGCCACCCTTCAGCCTCCTACGCTCCAGAGAAAAAAATCTCAATACCTCCTGCAAAACGCTATTCCATTTTCCCAAGTCCTCTGCCGTATCTGCTCCCAGGAGGACCAGTTCCACCACAGAACACACCTTCTTTAAAGACCATAATTTCCCATCTCATGTGGTTGAAGATGCCTTCCAATGCATCTCATCCATGTCCCACACCTCCGCCGTCAAACCCCACCCCTCCAACCACAACAAGGACAGAACCCCCTGGTCCTCACCTTCCACTCCACCAGCCTCTGCATAAACTGCAACATCCGCCGACATTTCCACCACCTACAAACAGATCCCACTACCAGGGATGTATTTCCCTCCCCATCCCTATCTGCTTTCCACAAAGACCGCTCCCTCCATGACTACCTGGTCAGATCCACATCCCCCAACCCACCCTCCCCTTCTGGCTCCTTCCCCAGCCATCGCAGGAATTGCAAAACCTGTGCCCACACCTCCCCCCTCACCTCTATCCAGGGCCCCAAAGGAGCCTTCCACATCCAAAGTTTCACCTGCACTTCCACAAATGTCATTTATTGCATCCGTTGCTCCCGATGCGGTCTCCTTTACATTGGGGAGACTGTACGCCTTCTTGCGGAGCGCTTCAGGGAACATCTCCGGAACACTCACACCAATTAACCCCACCGTCCTGTGGCTGAACATTTTTACTTCCCCTCCCACTCTGCCAAGGACATGCTGGTCCTGGGTCTCCTCCACCGCCACTCCCTCACCACCTATGTCTGGAGGAAGAACGCCTCATCTTCCGCATCGGAACACTTCAATCCGAGGGCATCAATGTGGACTTCACCAGTTTCCTCATTTTCCCTCCCCTACCTTACTCCAGTTCCAAACTTCCAGCTCAGCACCATCCTCATGACCCGTCCCACCCGTCAATCTTCCTTCTCATCTATCCTCTCCACCCTCCTCTCTAACCTATCACCTTTACCCCTTCCTCCATCCACCTACTGCATTCCCAGCTACCTTCTCCCCAGCCCCACCCACCCCCTCCCATTTATCTCTTCACCCCAATGTTTCCACCCTCATTCCTGATGAATGGCTCCTACCCGAAACTTCGATTTTCCTGCTCCTCGGATGCTGCCTGACCTGCTGTGCATTTCCAGCACCACTCTAATCTTGACTCAGAATATCCAGCCTGTCTTTTTATCCCAAACTTTCAAGTCTCAGTGACATCCTTGCAATCTTTTTTTGCACCCATTCCAATTTAATGGCATCCCTCCTATAGTAGGACGAGCAGAATTGTACAGTATTCCAAATCTGGGCCTTACCAATCTAGCAGAATTACCATAAGAAGCAATCAGCAGCTCCATCTACATCTAACTACTTTCAAAGGTAGTTAACATCATTTGTCAATTCTTCTTGAGACTTCAACTGATGTCCAGCTGTGGAGTCACAAGTAAACTATTAATAAGCTAAGTGTCACCTCAAATTCAGATATGTTAATATTTAAAGCATAGCAGGAGGGGTATGAGAAGAGACCAGGAAAGTGAGATTAGCTCCATGTGGTGTCAATGACAGTGCTATCAAGAAACACATGTTCAGTAATAATCTGCTCAGAGATCCTTAATTTAGAACTCATGACAGAGAACAAATGGTGATTTACTTCCAAATCTAGATGGTGAGAGACTTGAAGGGAGAATTGCATGTCATGGCATTCCATATGTTGTGTTCCTATCTACTAGGTGGTAGAGGTTGTGGGTTTGGAAGGTGATAATGAATGCGCCTTTGCGGATTGTTGCCATTGTGTGGCAGTGCTAGGGTGAAAGATACTTAAGGTGGTGGATGGACTGAAGTGAGCCACTTGAGCATGATTGATATTCTGCTGCTCATGTGTTGTTGGTGCTGCACTCATCCAAACAGTTTGAGAGTAATCCATCAAACTTACCTGTGCCTTGTAAATAGTGAATTGACTTAAGGGAGTTAGAAGATGAGTTACTTGTTGCAGTATTCTCAACCCCTGACCTGTACACATGAACACAATACTCATGTGGCAGAACTAGTTAAGCTTCTGGTAAAAAATGAGGTCTGCAGATGCTGGAGATCACAGCTGCAAATGTGTTGCTGGTCAAAGCACAGCAGGTTAGGCAGCATCTCAGGAATAGAGAATTCAACGTTTCGAGCATAAGCCCTTCATCAGGAATAAGCTTCTGGTCAATGGCAACCCACAGGCTATTTCAGTGAGATTCAGTGATGACAATTCTGTTGGATGTCAAGGAAAAATAGGTGCTTTCTCTCTTGGAAATAGTAATTTCCTTGCACTTATATGGCATGAATATTATTTGGTACTCATGAGACGAAGCTTGCATGTTGTTCAGATCTGGCTACACGTAAGCACAGATTGCATGAGCATCTCAGGAGCTTTTAAATGTGCTGAATATCGTGCAGTCATAAGCAAACATTCAAAGTCTGCGTGAGGATTTGTAGCCAATTGTCGTAGTTGTGGGAATGTTTGCCGAGCTGGGAAGTTGATTTACAGACGTATCATCCCCTATCAGGTGACATCTTCAGTGCTTTGAAGCCTCCTGTGAAATTCTGCTGTACTCTCTCTTCTGGAATATATTTGATTCCATTCCTGCTGCTTCTGATTGTTTGTTGTAGTGGCCGGTACATTGGGTGTAGGTCTATGTGTTTGTTGATGGGAGTCCATGGATGAGTGCCATACTTATAGAAATTCTCTGGCTGTCCTCTGTTTGGCTTGTCCTATGATTGTTGTGTTGTCCCAGTCAAGTTTATGCTCCTTGTCATCTGTGTATGTGTGGCTGCTAGGGAGAGCTAGTCGTGGTATTTGGTGGTGAGTTGTTGCTCATGGATGTGGATTGCTAGTTGTCTGTCTTTGTCCCATGTAGTGTTTCATGCAGTATTTCCATGAAATTTTGTAAATTATGTTTGCCTTGCAAATGATGGGCACAGGGTCTTTTGTCCTGGTGAGTTGTCTGTGCGTGGCTGTTGGTTTATAGGCTGTCATGAATCCCAGTGGTCGAAGAAGTCAGGTTGTCAGAACAGAGATGATTTTTATGTAAGGTAGCGTGGCTAGCGAGTTAGGTCTTGGCATGTTCTTGTCGCGTTGTCTAACTGTTAGGCGTCTGCAGATGAAGTTGCGGGGATAGCTGTTCTTGGCAAATACTCTATAGAGGTGTTCTCTTCGTAGGTCAGGAGTGCTGCAGTGTTGTAGCCCTTTTGAACAGGCTCTTAATGCAGTTTCTCTTGTGTGTGTTTGGGTGGTTGCTGTTATAGGTCAGACCTGGTCGGTGTGTGTGCCTTTCCTGTATACTTTTGTGGTGCATTCACCATTGTCTGTTCTCTTAGCCGTCACATCCAGCAATGAGAGTTGATTGCTGGTTTCTGTCTCTCTCGTAAATCTGATCCCCGAGAGCATGATGTTGATAATCCGGTGTGTGTTCTCGATTTCAGTTTTCTTAATGATAACAAAAGTGTCATCCATGTATCTGACCAGAGTTTGGGTTGGATTTGTGGGAGGACTGTTTGTTCCAAGCAAACATCACTACTTCGGATAAAAGCAAGATTATTGATGAAACAGCTGAAGATGATTCAGCCTAATACACTACCCTGAGGAACTAATACAGCATCGTACAAAATTGAGATGATTCACCCTCAAAAAACACAACCACACAACCATGAGTGAGAACGAAACAAGAGTACACGAGCACAAGACAGCGTGAGAGAACAAAACAAGAGCACAAGTGCGAGAAAGTGCGTGAGATAGAACGAAAAAACCAGGGAGATAACAAGACAGAGAGGAGGAATGGGACAGAGGGAGAGAGGGGGGAACGGGACAGAGGGGGAGAGAGGGGGGAACGGGACAGAGGGAGAGAGGGGGAACGAGACAGACGAGAGTGTGAAGGAACGAGACAGAAGGAGAGAGAGGGAACGAGACAGAAGGAGAGAGGGGGAACGGGGCAGAGAGAGGGGGAACGGGGCAGAGAGAGGGGGAGAATGAGACAGACAGAGGGAACGAGTCAGAGAGAGAGGGAGAACGAGAGAGGGGGGGAACAAGACGGGGGAACGAGACGAGGGGAAACGAGACAGAGGGAAAGATAGGGAACGAGACAGAGGGGGAGAGAGGGAACGGGACAGAGGGGGAGAGACAGGGGGAGGAACGAGACAGAGAGAGGGGAGAATGAGACAGACGGAGAGAGGGAACAAGACAGAGAGAATGGAGAGACAGAGAGTGAGAGGGGGAGTGAGAGAACACGAGAGAGAGAACATGAGAGAGAGAGAGAGAGAGAGAGAGAGAGAACGAGAGAGAGAGAAAACGAGAGAGAGAGAACGAGAGAGAGAGAGAGAGAGAGAGAGACACAGAACAAGAGAGAGAGAGACAGACAGAACAAAAGAGAGAGAGACAGAACAAGAGAGACAGACAGAAGGAGAGAGAGAGAGAGAGACAGAACAAGAGAGAGAGAGACAGAACGAAAAAGAGAGACAGAACGAGAGAGAGAGAGACAGGACGAGAGAGAGACAGAACGAAAGAGAGAGAGACAGAAACAGAACGAGAGAGAGAGAGAGACAGACAGAATGAGAGAGACAGAATGAGAGAGAGAGAGACAAAACGAGAGAGAGAGAGAGACAAAACGAGAGAGAGAGAGACAGAATGAGAGAGAGAGAGAGAGAGAGAGAGACACAAGGTAAAGCAAGGTAATTAGCCATCATCCACGTCTGGCCATATGGTACTAAGTTAAGATTAGATTAGATTAGACTTACAGTGTGGAAACAGGCCCTTCGGCCCAACAAGTCCACACCGACCCGCCGAAGCGAAACCCACCCATACCCCTACATTTACCCCTTACCTAACACTACGGGCAATTTAGCATGGCCAATTCACCTGACCCTCACATCTTTATGATTGTGGGAGGAAACCGGAGCACCCGGAGGAAACCCACGCAGACACGGGGAGAACGTGCAAACTCCACACAGTCAGTCGCCTGAGTCGGGAATTGAACCCGGGTCTCAGGCGCTGTGAGGCAGCAGTGCTAACCACTGTGCCAACTAGTCTCAAGAGACATACACTCAGACATAAATATATTGCATTTTGCTATGTATACCCAGATAAAGAAAAAGTCTACATTCTTAGATTCTCTAGAATATTTTGAATAACATACCTGATCTCCATCTAATGATGTCACCGAACTCATTTGGTGGACTGTTACAGTCAATATTTCTTCCCACACTTGCGACTTTGGCCATGATATTTTAATGATAGAACAGACTGTCAAGGCTGATATCCACTGCTGAATCACAACAGAAAATCTGACAACCTTCAATGGTCCTTTTTCTCCAGAATTCCCTTGTTTCCTATGCCTCTAGTTGGATCCTCACACCTAATTGATTGACAGGAAATAATAAATAATACATCATGAACTAAAACATTTTGGAAATAAAAGTAATTGTAAATGTAGATTCTATACATTTGAACTTTAATTTCTGAAACATATCAACAAAGTGAGACCAGTGGAATGCCACAAATATCGGTGCTGGGTCCACTACTTTACATCATTTATATAAATGATTTAGATGCGAGTGTAAGAGGTATAGTTAGTAAGTTGGCAGATGACACCAGAATTGGAGGTGTAGTGGACAGTGAAGAAGGTTAACTCAGGTTACAACGGGATCTTGATCAGATGGGCCAATGGGCTGTGAAGTGTCAGATGGAGTTGAGGAGAAAATAAGGACTGCAGATGATGGAGATCAGAGCTGAAAATGTGTTGCTGGAAAAGCGCAGCAGGTCAGGCAGCATCCAAAGAGCAGGAGAATCGATGTTTCGGGCATGAGCCCTTCTTCAGGAATGAGGAGAGTGTGCCAAGCAGGCTAAGATAAAAGGTAGGGAGAAGGGACTTGGGGGAGGGGCGTTGGAAATGCGATAGGTGGAAGGAGGTTAAGGTGAGGGTGATAGGCCGGAGTGTGGGTGGGGGCGGAGAGGTCATGAAGAAGATTGCAGGTTAGGAAGGTGGTGCTGAGTTCGAGGGTTGGGACTGAGACAAGGTGGGGGAGGGGAAATGAGGAACCTGGAGAAATCTGAGTTCATTCCTTGTGGTTGGAGGGTTCCTAGGCAGAAGATGAGGCGCTCCTCCTCCAGCCGTCATGTTGCTATGGTCTGGCAATGGAGGAGTCCAAGGACCTGCATGTGGAGTGGGAGGGGGAGTTGAAGTGTTGAGTCACAGGGTGGTTGGATTGGTTGGTCCGGGTGTTCCAGAGGTGTTCTCTGAAACGTTCCGCAAGTCGGCGGCCTGTCTCCCCAATATAGAGGAGGCCACATTGGGTGCAGCGGATGCAGTAAATGATGTGTGTGGAGGTGCAGGTGAATTTGTGGCGGATGTGGAAGGATCCCATGGGGCCTTGGAGGGAAGTAAGGGGGGAGGTGTGTGTGGGTGCAAGTTTTGCATTTCTTGTGGTTGCAGGGGAAGGTGCTGGGAGTGGAGGTTAGGTTGGTGGGGGGTGTGGACCTGACAAGGGAATCACGGCAGGAATGGTCTTTTCGGAACACTGTTAGGGGAGGGGAGGGAAATATATCCCTGGTGGTGGGGTCCGTTTGGAGGTGGCGGAAATGACGACGGATGATGTGATGTATATGGAGGTTGGTGGGGTGGTAAGTGAGGACCAGTGGGGTTCTGTCCTGGTGGCAATTGGAGGGGCGAGGCTCAAGGGCGGAGGAGCAGGAAGTGGGGGAGATGCGGTGGAGAGCATCGTCGATCACTTCTGGGAGGAAATTGCAGTCTTTGAAGAAGGAGGCCATCTGGGTTGTTCGGTATTGGAACTGGTCCTCCTGGGAGCAGATGCAGTGGAAATGAAGGAATTGGGAATATGGGATGGCGTTTTTACAGGGGGCAGGGTGGGAGGAGGTGTAATCTAGGTAGCTGTGGGAGTTGGTCGGTTTATAGTAAATGTCCGTGTCGATTCGGTAGCCCGAGACAGAAATGGAGAGGTCTAGGAAGGGGAGGGAGGAGTCTGAGACGGTCCAGGTAAATTTGAGGTCGGTGTGGAAGGTGTTGGTAAAGTGGATGAACTGTTCAACCTCCTCGTGGGAGCACGAGGCAGTGCCAATATAGTCATCGATGTAGCGGAGGAAAAGGTGGGGAATGGTGCCAGTGTAGCTGCGGAAGATGGACTGTTCCACATATCCTACAAAGAGGCAGGCATAGCTGGGACCCATGCGGGTGCCCATGGCTACTCCTTTGGTTTGGAGGAAGTGGGAGGATAGGAAAGAGAAGTTGTTCAGAGTGAGAACCAATTCAGTCAGTCGAAGGAGGGGGCAATGACACCTATCGCATTTCCAACGCCCCTCCCCCAAGTCCCTCCTCCCTACCTTTTATCTTAGCCTGCTTGGCACACTCTCCTCATTCCTGAAGAAGGGTTCAGAAAGCCCGAAACGTCGATTCTCCTGTTCTTTGGATGCTGCCTGACCTGCTGCGCTTTTCCAGCAACACATTTCAGCTCAGATGGAGTTTAATTTAGATAAATGTGAGATGCTGCATTTGGGGGAGCTAATCTTAGCAGGACTTATACACTTAATGGTAAAGTCCTAGGGAGTGTTGATGAACAAAGAGACCTTAGAGTACAGGTTCATAGCTCCTTGAAAGTGGAGACACATGCAGATAGGATAGTGAAGAAGGTGTTTGTTATGCTTTCCTCTGCTGGTCAGTATGTTGAGTACAGAAGTTGGGAGGTCATGTTGCAGCTGTTCAGGACATTGGTTAGGCCACTGTTGGAATACTGGATGCAATTCTGCTCTCCTTCCTATTGAAAAAATGTTGTGAAACTTGAAAGGGTTCAGATAAGATTTACAAGGATTTTGCCAGGGTTGGAGGATTTGAACTATAGGGAGAGGTTGAATAGGCTAGGGCTGTTTGCCCTGGAGCGTTGGAGGCTGAGGGATGACCTTACAGAGGTTTATAAAATCATGAGGGGCATGGATAGGATAAATAGGCAGTCTTTTCCCTGGGGTGGGGGAGTCCAGAACTAGAGGGCATATGTTTAGGGTGAGAAGGGAAAGATATAAAAGAGACCCAAGAGGCAACTTTTCCATGCAGAGGGTCATACGTTTTTGGATTGAGCTGCCAGAGGAAGTGGTGGAGGCTAGTACAATTGGAACATTTAAAAGGCATCTGGGTGGGTATATGAATGAGAAGTGTTTGGAGGAATATGGACCAGGAACTGGCAGGCGGGATTGATTGGGTTGGGATATCTGGTCGGCATGGACAAATTGTACTGAAGGGTCTGTTTCCGTGCCGTACATCTCTAGGACTCTATAATAGTCAATAGCACCTTCTCTACACAGTTTTAACAACGAATTTGCATTTAGAAAGTATATTACACATCCTCAGGTTGTCAGCAGGCATCAAATAATTCTTTTTATATTGGTCACTTTTATCTGTTGTACCCAGTTGTGCAGGGCATGATCTTATAAAAAGTAAATGAAATAAATATTCATAATCACTTGTGGTGGTCTTGGTTGAAAAACAAAATTTGGTTAAAACAAGAAAAAACACCTGATGGTGCTTTGAAAAACTACGATGGAGTTACTTACTCATCTGACTATGGAATTTCGGAGGATCAAGATATACAAGCGCAGGCAGAAAAGTGGAGCTGAATCCCAAGATTAGTCACGATCATATTAAATGGTGGAGCAGCCTCTGTGGGATGTATGGTATTCTGTCTCCCTTATTTCTTTTGTTCTCAGTGCATAATACAAGTTCCCATCAATTTTCAAATTCTGTGCAAATTCAGGAGAGGGCAGTAATAACTTGAAATCAGCTTTAGGGGTGACGGAAATCTCTTCCCAATGCTACTCTTTTAAATTAAATGTTATCAACTAAGACTTAAACAATTAATTGCAAAATGACTAGTCATTCAGTTTAATAGAAAATCATTGATGAAAACATAATTTTATTTATACATACTGTTTATCTGTATAATGACAAATTACAACCTATAACAGAAACTAGCCATTTAGCCCCCCCATCTAATTTACACCAGTATTTGAAACACACAAGTCTCTTGCACTGTAATTACCATAGCTCCATATCCATTTATTCCCTTTTCCCTCATGTCTGTTCACATCAAATTTAAATGTATTTTCACTAGTGAGCAAATAAATCCCTCCTTTATGCAATGTTAATGGCTGCCTCATTATTCTCGACGCCATCATATCAATCCAGAATTGAAAAGACCTATAACATTTCTCTTCTTAGTCCGTAATGTCAGCCTGTGCAAGGTATCAACTGTGGATCAGCTTGTGGCATTCAAACCTCGGAATTAGAACTCTGTTCCAGAAACTCAACACAAAATTCTAGGTTAGAAATCCTTTGAAATACTGGAGATATTATCTGAATTCCCAATCCCTGCTCCTCTATCCCCCAGTTTCTCATTTTACAAAGAGGAAACGGTCTTCTAATTCTTCCTAGCGGATTCAACTACCCCTTAATTTGTAACGTGAACACTGAATGTCATTTATTAATCTATTTTGCAAGTTTGTTTGTTTCCTTGCATTTTGGCAATGCATTCCATGCATTCACAACTCTGTGCGTAAATTACCTACCTCTGATGTCTCTTCTATACTTTTCTCCTAATATCTTAAAACTATGACCCCATACCAGTCAATCCTGCCCTGGGGAAAAGTCTCTGGCTATTGACTCTATCTATTCCACTCATTATCTTGTATACCTCGATCAGGTCACCTCCCTTCCTCCTCCTCTCCAGAGCGAAAATTCCTAGCTCATTCAACCTTTCTTCATAAGACAAGTCCTTCAGTCCAGACAGCATCCTGGTAAACCTTCTTTGCACCTTCTCCAAAGCCTCTATCTTTTCTATAGTAGGGCAACCAGGGACTTGTAGAGCTGTAGCAAAACCTCGCGGCTCTTAAACTCAATCCCCCTGTTAATGAAAGCCAAAACACCATATGCTTTCTTAAAACCCTATCCATTTGGGTGGCAACTTTGAGGGATCTATGTACTTGCACACCCAGATCCCCCTGTTCCTCCACACTGCCAAGAATCCTGTATTTAATCCTATATTCAGCATTCAAGTTGGACCTTCCAAAATGCATCACTTTGCATTTATTCAGGTTGAACTCCATCTGCCATGTCTCAGCCTAGCTCTGTATCCTGTCTATGTCGCTCTGCATCAGCTACCATTCTGAAACCACAGGACCAAGTTGCTCAGAATCTGGATTATTGGAGACTGGATGAATGACGTCAGATGCATATTGGGACTTTGTGGGAATCCAGTCAAAAGACCTACTTTGGGGATTAGAGCCATAGAGATGTATAGCAAGGAAACAGACCATTCACTCTAACTCATCCATGCCGACCAGATATCCCAACCCAATCTAGTCCCACTTGCCAGCACCTGGCCTATGTCCCTCCTAATGCTTCCCATTCATATACCCATACAGATGCCTTTTAAATGTTGCAATTGTACCAGCCTCCACCACATCCTCTGGCAGCTCATTACATACACATACCAGCCTCTGCGTGAAAAAGTTGCCCCTTGGGCCTCTTTTAAATCTTTCCCTTCTCACCCTAAACCTATGCCCTCTAGTTCTAGACTCACTGACCCCAGGGAAAAGACTTCGTCTATTTATCCTATCCATGCCCCTCATGATTTTATAAACCTCTATAAGGTCACCCCTCAGCCTCCGACGCTCCAGTGAAAACAGCCCCAGCCTGTTCAACCTCTCCCTATAGCTCAAATCCTCCAACCCTGGCAAAATTCTTGTAAATCTTTTCTGAACCGTTTCAAGTTTCACAACATTTTTCCAATAGGAAGGAGACCAGAATTGCCCGTAATATTCCACCTTGCCAGAAAATTTAAAAATTCTGATGCAAGATTCTCCTGATTCCAGGAAGCCTCCATGAGAGATGGAGATTAAAGATAGTAACAGCTTTAGCCTGGTCCAACATTTCAGTAACTCCACAAGTGACACCCCTGCCATCAGTTCTCTGACCCTTCAGACAGCCATCAACCTGACCACATTCTCCAAACAATCCAACTATCTCACCTCTCCCCTAAATGACCAACCCAACTACCCACCTCCATGTCCCAGACCAACTGACCACACCTTATCCAAATGCAACCTGCCCTGCCCTATTTTGGTAACTGCCCCTCACCTTCAAACATTGCATTCATCTCTGCTGCAGTAATATCAGAATGCTACAACCATTCCTATCTTCACTAAGCACAGGAGCCAACAATCAGTTGCACTTCCTCTTTCAAGTTGCTTAGCAGAAATCAGATGAATCACAAATATTCCAGAATAAAAATAGGCCATTTACCTCCTCAGATCTAAGTACTGTCGTTTGCTAATCTTCATTTTATGTAGTTCCTCCCCATTCACTCCCTTTAAAATTTGTGATTTTAAATGACTTTGTTACTAGAACTGATGTCAGTTCTATAGCCTTAACATCTGAATGGTCTTCACAAACCCAAGACGTAGGACCACATAAGAGTGGCTACCACAGTCAGGGTGGAGACCAGTCTTCACTATGTTAGTCAAAGAGTCACTACCAATGAAAAACAAAAGCAGAATATTTTATTCCAAAATGTATACTAAGGTAAACACAAGAGTTTGGGGAATGTGTCCGGTTATCCAGAATGTAACTTGAGCACTGTCAAATCCTGTTAGGTTTACAAGTTCAAGCATTTTCTGATTGAACAGATAGAATCATAGAGACATACAGCATATCCAACTCATCCATGATTAGATTAGATTAGATTAGATTACTTACAGTGTGGAAACAGGCCCTTCGGCCCAACAATTCCGCACCGACCCACCGAAGCATAACCCACCCAGACCCATTCTCCTATGTTTACCCCTTCACCTAACACTACGGGCAATTTTAGCATGGCCAATTCACCTAACCTGCACATTTTTGGGTTGTAGGAGGAAACCGGAGCACCTGGAGGAAACACAAGCAGACACGGGGAGAATGTGCAAACTCCACACAGAGAGTCGCCTGAGGCGAGAACCATGCCAACCAGATATACTAAATTAATCTAGCATCATTTGTCAGTATTTGGCCCATATCCTTGCAAACTCTTCTTATTCATATACCCATCCAGATGCCTTTTAAATGTTTTAATTGTACCAGCCTCCACCACTTCCCCGGCAGCTCATTCCATACATGCACCACCCTCTGTGTGAAAAAGTTGCCGTTTAGGTCCCTTTTAAATCTTTCCCCTCTCACCTTAAGCCTATGCCTCTCGTTTTGGACTCCCTCCCCCACCCGATGGAAAAGACCTTGGTTATTCACTCTACCCATGCCTATCTAAGGTTACTTCTCAACCTCTGACACTACAAGGAAAATGGCTCAAGCCTATTTAGCCTCTCCCTACAGCTCAAACCCTCCAACACTGGTAACATCCTTGCAAAGCTCCTCTGAACCCTTTCAAGTTCGTACAAATATCTTTTATGACTGAGACTGGATTAATCGCAGTATTGTTTTTAAAATGCATCATATCCATCTTCTCACATTGAATCAGTATTCTAAATCATTCAACGCAGAATTCAAGCCAGCACTTCTACTGTAGAACCGAAGAGTGCTGCGCTGTCAGATTTATGATCTTTTGGACAATGAACTGAGGCATTACCTACCTTCTCCAGTGAACATATAAGATCCTATAATACAAATGAAAGGAAAAATGCAGGAATTTATCTCCGTATCCTGTACAGATTACCTGCTCACATACTTCACTGCTATGTGTGTTATCATGTTTTGCACGATTTGGTTGCCATTTTCCTACAATACAAAGGAAAAAGCACTCTGAGATGTCCAAATGTTGTGCAAGATGGTATGCACACAAGTTATTTCTTTTACCTCTGGGTGAAGCTGGAAATTTAATAAAACCAGAAATATGGGAAATACTCAACAAATTGGGGAGAAACAGAATTGATGTTTCAAGTTGAACATGACTTGAAAGTCTGTGAAGAATCATGTACAACTCAAAAGTGAACTTTGTTTCTCTCCTCACAGATGTTACCAGATCTGCTGAGTTTCTCCAATGTTTTGTTTTTGTATTGTAGAATCATCATAACTACAAATGACTGCCTGTACCTCAAAATACTTCACAGAATCCCTACATTGTGAAAGCAGGCTATTCAGCCCATCAAATCCACACTGCCCCTCCGTGGAGCATCCCACACAGACCCAGCTCTCTTCCTTTCTTTGTAACCCTGCACTTCCCATGGCTAATCCATCTACCTGCACATCTTTGGACTGTGGAGAAAACCCAGAGGAATCCTCACGGACATGGGGGAAGTTCACTGGAATGTAGGAGGTTGAGAGGTGACCCAATAGAAGTTTATAAAATAATGAGAGGTATAGAGTTGATGGTAGTTGTCTTTTCCCTAAGATGGGGAATTTCAAGACTAGGGGGCACATTTTGAAGGTGAGAGGAGAGAGATTTAAAAAAAAAGACTTCAGAAGCAATTTTCTTTCCACAGAGGGTAGTCCACGTTTGGAATGAACTTCCTGAAGAAGTGGTAATGTGGGGACAATTACAACGTTTAAAAGATATTTGGATGGATATATGAATATGACAGGTTTGGAGGGATATGGGCCAGTGGGACTTGTTTAGTTTGTGATTATGTTCAGCATGGGCTGGTTGGACCGAAGGGTCTGTTTCCATGCTGTATGACTCTATGACTACCAATCAAGGCTGGAATCAAACCCAAGTCCCTGGGGTTGTGAGACAACAGTGCTAACTACTGACCCACTGTGCCACCCATTATTCGATATATGAGATTAATTGATTAAATAAAATTATTATATTGTTATTTCTCCCCAACAATTTTAAGCTAAGGATGTCAGCATAACTCCATAAATCCTAAAGTATATTATAAATCAAGGGTGGAAACATGGTTTGATGTATAAACACTAGGGTGAAACACTGACAATTATAGATTTGATACTAGCAGTCATAACTGGAAATAGTGAATTTAAGACAGCCCCATAAAGCAGATTACTGGAATAATTTTTAAGTATATTTGTTGTGGACTGCCCCCCACCCCCGCCATCCAGAAATATACCTATTGATGTAATTGTGCTGGAATAGTGAATGCATTAAAACTAGGCCCACAGTCCACCTGGGAGCTCCACAGCCTAGACAATCCAATCCTTTAAATAGCAGCTATCTGAGCGTGCTCACACTGATACTTCCTATTCATCATATTTTCCAGTTTGAAACTGTGGGATTGAGGGTTTGGAAAGGTGGATGCAGTGAATTAATCCTAAACCAAAATATCGACAGCTGTTACAATCAGCAATTTGCAATAAATTAAGATAAAGACCTTCCTGTTCCTCTTCCCCCACCTCACTCCCTAAACACTGAAACTTGAGCCATGTCATACAGCTCAAAAAGCCAGAATCACAGGAATTGCTTGAAAGCCTGAGCTGGAGAAACTGCAACATCATGCCCTGAAATGTACACCAATCATAACCCTTTCAAGTTTCACAACATCTTTCCGATAGGAAGGAGACCAGAATTGCACGCAATATTCCAACAGTGGCCTAACCAATGTCCTGTACAGCCGCAACATGACCTCCCAACTCCTGTACTCAATACTCTGACCAATAAAGGAAAGCTTATAAAATGCCTTCTTCACTATCCTATCTACCTGCGACTCCGCTTTCAAGGAGCTATGAACCTGCACTCCAAGGTCTCTTTGTTCAGCGACACTCCCTAGACCTTACCATTAAGTGTATAAGTCCTGCTAAGATTTGCTTTCCCAAAATGCAGCACCTTGCATTTATCTGAATTAAACTCCATGTGCCACTTCTCAGCCCATTGGCCCATCTGGTCAAGATCCTGTTGTAATCTGAGGTAACCCTCTTCACTGTCCACTACACCTCCAATTTTGGTGCCAACTACAAGCTTACTATTCTCGCAACCAAATCATTTATGTAAATGATAAAAAGTAGAGGACCCAGCACTGATCCTTGTGGCACTCCACTGGTCACAGGCCTCCAGTCTGAAAAACAACCCTCCACCACAGTCTGAAAAACAACCCTCCACCACCACCCTCTGTCTTCTACTTTTGAGCCAGTTCTGTATCCAAATGGTTAGTTCTCCCTGTATTCCGTGAGATCTAACCTTGCTAATCAGTCTCCCATGGGGAACCTTGTCGAGCGCCTTACTGAAGTCCATATAGATCACATTTACTGCTCTGCCCTCATCAACCTTCTTTGTTACTTCTTCAAAAAACTCAATCAAGTTTGTGAGACATGATTTCTCATGCACAAATCCATGTTGACTATCCCTTATCAGTCCTTGCCTTTCCAAATACACGTACGTCCTGTCCCTCAGGATTCCCTCCAACAAGTTGCCCACCACTGAGGTCAGGCTCACCGGTCTATAGTCCCCTGGCTTGTTTTTACCACCCTTCTTAAACAGTGGCACCACGTTTGCCAACCTCCAGTCTTCCAGGACCTCACCTGTGACTATCGATGATACAAATATCTCAGCAAGAGCCCCAGCAATCACTTCTCTAGCTTCTCTAACTCAACGTATACTGTGTCTTTCAAACGTCAAAACTACACAGCTAACATTAAATCCCAGTAGTTTCTGTAATTTAAGAGCTCAATCTTTAGTTAGGAGATTGAAATAATTTAGGGAAAAATGGAAAAATAAAAAATGTGACCACAACAGTGGGGTCGTATTAAAGGGGTAAGCCTGGTTAACTAAGGAACATACAGCTTCCCAAAGAAAAGTGTTCTCATTTCATTACATGATGAATCTCTGAGGCAGTCATATTTGATTTTTTTTTTCAAATTTTAAATCAACTGTCACAGATTTCAGCAAAGTTTGTGCTGGGAAACATACATATTATATCATTCATTATGGTAGCATCCATGTTTTAATTTATATTGCATATTCAATTTTACTGTGTTACCGTCAATTTGTTTTATTGAGACAAATATTACTGAGCCTCAACACTTTTCACAGTATGTCGGTGTTCTCTAATACAGCTGATCAATGCCTGGTTTTAATTATAAGATATTTTCCAACTTAAACTTTACAAATCAAAACTTTCACACAGTTTTCTTACTAAGAAAGTAAAAACAAGCTCTGAGCCAGCGTGCATCACAACGAAAAGGTCCCCATGCAAAAAGTGCATACTAGGCAAAGACAGAAAAGTAACACACTGAAATGTACTTCTTCAAATAGCTCTAAATATTGCCCAACTTTGAGTTCTGAAGCTCTAACTAACCCAAGCAGCAAGCATTTATCATTGTAACAAATGCAGGCTTTCTCTTTGTCGACTAAAGAAAATTCAGTATAGTTAACATACAAAAGAACTTCAAACTCAACCAAAAATACAAAATCCATAGCAGATATTTCCCAGCAACGTGCAACTTCCCTTTCTGTTGTTCACTTACCAGCCTAGTCTATTATTGAGTACCCACCATTTCCTTCCTTGCCAACTGTATCCATTTGCCAAACTCCCTGCAAGGTGCACACTTTTTACTGTCAATGCTACCACAGCAATTCACTTCTCTTCCTACATGTCTACCATCTATGCTCCAAGTTTAAATGCAGAAGCTACAGCTGCAGCTGTTTGAATTTCCAGGCCTGTAGGGAACAGCTAACAGCTCTTTTCCTCTGATTAATTAATAGAGGTGACTGAAGGAGCACCAATTAGGGAGCTGGCACTCCCAGGCCTGAGACATTTGAAGAGCTGGGACTGGTCAGAAAGTGGAAGTCAGCAGTGAAAATGGAAATCAGTTTCAATCTGCAGGACATCAACATTTTGTTACTTTAACAGAACTGTTGCCAAAATGAGAATCGTCATTGACAATACATAACAAAGAAAAATGAGGGAAAGATACTTTGAAATCATTCTCCACCATCTCTTCATTTACTTTCTTGTTCAAAGACCTAAAGAAAGAACCTCACTATTCAATTACACTGTCAGTCGAGCTCAGTCAAATGTAAGTGAGATATCATAAATTTGCTCATTGAGATCAAGGAACAAAATCAAAGATTAAATTGATCTTACCAGTATCTGTAATCACAGCTAGCTCAAAGTTCGAAGCATTTCCAAATATTTCCTAAAAATGGAATGTTGGCCCTTCTTTCAAGGGGATTAGATCAAAAGACACAGGAGCAGAAATTAGGCCATTCAGCCCATCAAGTCTGCTCTGCCATTCAATCATGGCTGATAAGCTTTTCAACCCCATTCTCCTGCTTTCTCCCCGCATACTCAAGAACTTACCTATCTCAGTCTTAAAATACAGGGTGACCCCTGTATCCGGAGAATCGTTTTCCGCAGTTTACCTCAGCCTGAACATCTTATATGGAACCTTCCACATTAAGCTTCCCTATAACAGGTTCGGGCCAGGGACCGGGGCTGCTGGGAAAGTAAATTTTCCATTGAAATGAATGGGTTTGCTTCTATCTGCGGTAGGTTCAGGAACATATTTCCCGCGAGTATGGGAGGACTACAATGTACTGAGGACCTGGCCTCCACAGCCTTGTGTGGTAATGAATTCCACAGATTCATCACTCTCTGGCTAAAGATGTTTCTCCTTATCTCCATTCAAAAAGATCTTCCCTTTCCTCTAAGGCTGTGCCCTCGAGTCCTAGTCTCCCAACATCCACTCTCCCCAGGCCATTCAGTATTCTGTATGTTTCAATTAGACACCCCGCATTCGTCTAAACTCCAGTCAGTACAGACCAAGAATCCTCAAACATTCCTCTATATTAAGCTTTTCATTCCTGGGAGCATTCTCATGAACCTCCTCTGAACACACTTCAAGCCCAGTACATCTTTCCTCAAATATGGTGCCCAAAACTGTGCACAATACTTCAAGCATGGTCTGACCACAGCTTTCTCAAGCCTCAGGAGTATATTCCTGCTTTTATATTTAAGTCCTCTCAAAATAAATACCATCATTGGATTTGCCTTCCCAACTACTGACTGAACCTGCAAGTTTACCTTGACAGAATCCTGGACAGGAACTCCCGAGTCTCTTTAGAGTTCAGACTTCTGAATTTTCGCCCCATTTCAAAAATAGTCCATCCCGCTATTCTTCCCACCAAAATGCATGACCTTACACTTTCCCAGGTTGCATTGCATTTGCCACTTCTTTGCCCATTCTCCTAACCTGTCCAAATCCTTCTGCAGCCTCCTCGCATCCACAATGCTGCCTGTCCCTCTATCTGTCTATGAGGGCTGCAAACTTCACCAGAATGCTCTCAGTTCCTTCATCTAGATCATAAGTGTATAAAATGAAAAGTTTTGGTCCCAACACAGCCTTACAGAAAACTACTTGTCACCGGCTTCCATCCTGAGGGCCCTTTTATCCCCACTCTCTGCTTTCTGCCAGTCAGTCAAATTTCTATCCAAGCTAGCACCTTGCCTCTAACAGCACAGGCCCTTACCTTACTCAGTAGCCTCCTGTGTGACACCTCGTGGAATTCCAGGTAGATAACATCCATTGGCTCTCTTTGATCTAACCTACTAAATACTTCTTCAAAAACCTCCAGCAGATTTGTCAGGCATGACCCCCCCTTGACGAAACCATGCTGACTTTTCCCGATTTTACAATACTCTTCCAAGTATTCAGAATCTCATTCTTCACAATGGATTGGCATACAGAAGTCTTACTGAGCATCTGGAAAAGTGTGAGCAGTTTTGGTCCCCTTATTTAAGGGGAAATATTTCACTGGAGATAGTTAAGAAAATGCTCATTCAGATGATCCTCTATATGGAGGACTGCTTTATGAGCAAAGACTAATAAACAGGTTGGGACTCTACTCACTGCAGTTTAGAAGGATGAGAGGTGATCTCATCAAAACATATATAATTCTTAAAGGACTTGACAGGGTAAATGCCAAGTGGATAATACCCCTCATGGGAGAGTCTAGGACTAGAGGGCATAGTCTGAGAATAAAGAGGCATTAATTTAAGACTGAGTTAAGAAGAGATTACTTCTCTCAGGGGGTTGAGCATGTTTAGAACTTGTTGGCACAGAGAGAAGTGGGGGCACAGTCCTTGTGCACATTTACGGCTGAGATAGATAGAATCAAGCATTACAGAGAAATGGCAGAAAAGTAGATGCAAGAACCCTGCTCAATGCTGAACGGCTAGAGGAGCCAACCAGCCTACTCCTGTTCGTATTTTTTAAAGTCTTATACTTTGTTATGTCCTAATTTTGAGTTCTGCAAATATGGACATGGTCAAAATCAAGATTACCAGAACCCTTGCCCATGCACATTCCCACCAACAGATCACACTTCTATTAACTGGATTCATTTTGTTGTTGGAAGGGCATCGGAAATATGCTCCCTGTAGCCAATATATCATGGGATTAATGGCCAAATTAGTTCTACTCTCATACAGGACATTTCACAAATGCCACCGTGTTCTGCACTGATCAAGCCCTTATTCTGCTGAATAAACTGGAATTTCACAATTAGCAACCAAAATGCTGTGACCAGCAAGATTTTACTGAACTATGTACTCAGGAGACTTCCAGCCGGCAGTGCTTCTCCATGAGTGAACTGCACATGACATTAAATCCTGCAGACTGAAGAATTCAGAAGTTACTGGAATAAGAAGGCAAAGGCAATAGCAAGGGTCAGTTTAGCAGATTTCTATCTGTCCAGCACATAAATTTCAAACTGCAAATGCTGCAGTACATTTTCACAATTTGTAAGATATTAAACAAAAACACAAAGAAACCCATACCAAAGAAAGAAATCCTGAAAAAGTTCACTTCCAAATGAGAAACGTATATTTTCAAACGTCTGCATTTATGTTCTTTAACCAAGATTAACTATCACAAATTATTGTGAAAAACATTCATTCCAGCGTTCGGGTATCCAATGCTCCCAGTACCCCAAGCAAACATGCTTCAACCAAGTATAAACTAGAATCGAAAATCAGTGGACATGGGTGGGGGGAGTGTCACTAACAGTACAAATGCTGTCGCAGCCAACAATCTCAAATGCACATTTTTTAGCAGACAGTGATTACTGTTCAATCAGAAATACAGTTTAAATCTTTCCACTTCCTAGCCCAGGGATACCAGGGGCCCAAAGGAGCAGTCCAGCAACCAACTTAACTGAGGTTTGATAAGCTAGTAAAAGTGTACATCTTAGATCGAATTGACAACCTTTCTAGGTTAAGGTTCAGTTTCACATTGTAAAGTACTTACTGACAGCCAAAAGTCTTCAAATCAAGCAATCTTCAGCATAGCACAGGTATACATTAAGACCTGCAACTAATCCTTTAGTCAGTACGCAGACAGTTTGATAACTCCACACTCGAAGTCTGATGTCAGAATGAATTTGGTCTGTGGTGCTTAATTTCTACCACTAGGGAGCATAGTGAACGAAGCCAAGCACTAAAGCCAGAACACTGAAATGATTCATGTGGATCAGCCAACACCCACTCCAGAAAAAAAAAATAAGATTCGATGAAAGCTTGAGTTTAAAACAGGAAAGGTTTCCCTGCAGCAAGAATTGTTTAACTACCCCAGTTTGGTACTGAGGCCCAAGCAGATTAACCTTTCCTAAGTCAGTACTGCTTCTGTAATTAAATGCTAAGGGATGGTAACGATGCCCAGACAACTTTTCTCTTCACTTTTTTTTCTCCCCAGTCTTTTCTTCTTCTACCCATCAGGACAGGGCAGTATAGCAATTTTTTTTTAAACTCAACATGGTTCACAACTTCAGTAAAGCCTTAGAACCACCATACATTGTTGTGAATCACTGTGTGGCTTTTTGTGCTACACAGTTCCTAAACTGCTGGCTCCACTTGGTACCTTCTAAGTACCTCTCTTTTTATGATGTCTGGAGTTTATTTAATGAGTTACTCCAGAGTTTACAAAGTATGTTAAATTGCACTGTATTTGAATTTTTGTTAAAGAGAAAAAAATGTTTTTGGTAAAGCTAAACCTTAAATTGGAAAATAAGAATAAACAAGCGCTATTAAGCAAAAGACAGGCCATAACTAATTAGTTAGTTCTCAACAACTGTTTGTTTGTCATTTTAATTCCTGGATATTAGCATGCTAACTTCAGAATTTCATTCAAATACTCCAGAACAGACATTTCGAATGATCCACAACCTTTTGAATAAAGAAACCGCATTTCAATCCTAAGTGTGTCCTAACCTCTCATTCTGAGAACACCAGGTTATAGTCCAAAAGGTTTAATTGGAAGCATACTAGCTTTCAGAGCGCCATTCCTTCATCAGGTGATAGTCACCTCATGAATGAGCGGTGGTCCGAAAGCTAGTGTGCTTCCAATTAAACCTGTTGGACTATAATCTGGTGTTGTGTGATTTTTAACCTTATTCTGAGACTATGACTTATTCTAGAATCTCTAGCCAGAGGAAACATTCTCCCTGTATTTTAGAAATTGGCTTATTCTCCTTGGAGCAGAGAAGGTTAAGAGAAGATCTAATTAAAGTGGTCAAAATTGTTCACAATTTTGAGAGGGTAAAGAAGGATATCTTGTTTCCACTGTTTGGTATCTCAATTACGGGTCACAATTTCAAGATTGTCAGCATGACAGCTCGGTGGGAAATGAAGAAAAATATCTTTATTCAGAGTTGTTAGGATGTGGAATGTGCTGCCTGGGAGAGTGGTGGAGGCTGGTTCAATAGGAGGCTTCAAAACAAGAACTGGATTAATATTTGAAATTTAAAGGGCTATGAAGATAAACCTGGAGAATGGGACAAACTGGGAAGGTCTTTCAGGAGCCAATACAGACAGTGGGACAAATGGCCTCCTTCTGTACTGTAAATTTTGGGATTCTGGGAATAAAAAAGTAAATTCAAACCAGTAAGAGCCAATATAGGCAAACATAAAAGATAAGTGAAATCGCAAATGATAGAAATATCGTAGCCAAAGGGGTTCTATCATCTGTCTCATAAAACACAGAATCATACAGCACAGGAACTGGCCTTTTGATCTACAATGTTGCGTCAAACACGATGCCATATCAAACTAATGTCTTGGTCCATATCCCTCCATGTTCATGTGCTTATCTAAAAGACTGAAAAATTCCTAACATATCTGCCTCTACCACCACCATTGGCAACAATTTCCAGATTCCTACCATTGTGTAAAAGATCTTGCCCTCACATCTCTATTGAACTTTTCCCCCTCACTTCAAATGCACACCGCTAATTGTAGACATTTCAACTCTGGGAAAAAGATTCTGACTGTTAATCCTATCTACACATCTCAATTTTATAAGGTCAAAAGTCACATGACACCAGGTTATAGTCCAACAGGTTTATTTGGAATCGCAAGCTTTCGGAGTTCTGCCCTTTTGTCAGATGAAGAGAGCACCTATGCACAGAAATTATAATCAGAAAGATCAAAAGATCTTACAAGTGATGTGAGTGAAGTGTTGACAGGCCGATTAATATGTCTCTGCAGGTGATCAAAAGTGTCAGATGGTGTGAGTAAAGTGTCAACAACTGAATAACAAGTGAAGGGATGACCTATAACCTGATTAATTAAGGCAGAAAGATAATTATAAAAAATTAAAAATAAGGTGGTGCTGTAGACAAACCAAATGGCTGGAATAATCTATTATTAGGTATAGGAGTCACACATCAAGGGTTTAACCAAAGTAACAAGTAATCCAAAACTGTACAAACAAATTATGGTAGAGAGAGCACAACAAGTTATCAATGTGATCATGCCAAAACAGAATAGTATGGAAGATCTTACAGAACAGTATGGTGGGGTCACACGAAGAGCAATATGAACTGAAGATCATAATTGAGGCCACCATCATGGGTACAGCACTTAGCTATCAGTTTCTGCTCAGCAATTTTAAGTTGTTGTGAATCTTAAAGGCTGCCTTGGAGGACGTTTACCTGAAGATTGGAGGCTGAATGTCCTTGACCGCTGAAGTGTGTCCTGACTGGGAGGGAACTTTCCTATCATGCATACTACCATTACTGGTGGAAACACCACTCACCACATTCACGGCAGATACTCGTATATCTTGGGCAATTCTGTCTATCTCATATGCTGCAGGCAAGGAAGCCCCAAAGTATGCTATATTGGCGAGACTAGGCAGATGTTAAGACAAGGGATGAATGGACACTGCAGAACAATCGACTGACAACAATTTTCCTTCCCAGTCAGCAAACACTTAAGCGGTCAAGGACATTCAGGTCCAATCTTCGGCTAAGCATCTTCCAAGGTGGCATTCAGGATACACAACACAGAGTCACAGAGCAGAAACCGACAGCCAAGTTCCACACCCATGAAGACAGACTCAAACGTAATCTTGGGTTCATGTCATGCTACATGTGACCCCACCATACTGTAAAATCTTCCTTACTATCCTGTTTTGACACAATCACCATGACAACTTATGATCTTACTACCTTCACTAGTTTTATAGTTTTGGATTACAGGGTACTTGTTACTTTGGATAGACCCTTCACATACAAATCTTATACCTAACATGTTATTCCAGTCATTTGGTTTGTCTGCAGCACCACCTTACTTTTATTTTTTTGTAATTATCTCTCTGCCTCAATTAATCAGATTATAGGTCATCCCTTCACTTGTTATTCAACTGTTGACACTTTACTCATACCATCTGACACTCTTGATCACCTGCAGTGACATATTATTCAGCCTGTCAACATTCCACTCACATCTGTATGATCTTTTGATCTCTCCTGATTATGAAGTTTGTGCCTGGGTGATCTCTTCACTTCACCTGACAAAGGGGCAGAGCTCCAAATGCTTGTGATTTTAAATAAACCTGTGGGACTATAACCTGGTGTTGTGCGACTTTCGACCTTGTCCACGCCAGTCTAACACCAGCACCTCCACATACCTTTATAGAAATCAATCAAATCTCCCCTCAGCATCCGCCTCTCCAGAGAAAACAACCCAAGTTTTTCTAGCTTCTCCTTAAAAGCTCATACTCTCTAATTCATTCAAGGTTATCTGTACGGGCATTAACAAATGGCAGAGGAAAATCAAATAAACCACCTACAAATACTACTCTGGTAAAATTAATATCTATTATGAATGTACAGTAGTAAAATGAAATATTAAAAACTTGTACGGTGTGATTTTCTCTTGCACTATTGTCAAACCAGAGAGAACATGTCAGAACAATGGATTATTTAAAATAAGCAGTTTTGAATAAAACGTCTTTGCCTATTGATAGCATTGTTCTGACGTGTTCTCCATTTTTAATACTTCATGGAACAATTTATTTCACCTAAATAAAATTATTAGGCAATGTTTATTTAGCACAAAAACGTCAAATTATCAAGAATGACTGTGGTGCTTTTAAGATAATGAAATGTCACAAAACATATCGGAGGTAAAAATAACTGCAGAATGTTGCAATGCTACAATTAACAAAGTATTTTAACATAGTCTTTGATATCATTAAGCTAGTAACATATTACACTCCAGACAACCACCTCTAAATCAGAACTAATGCTGCATAAGTTGAAACCTGATAGCAAATGGAGGAATCTCATACCACAGCAGAATCAGTTTGATTTGATGCGTTGAGTACAAAATGTCAAACAGCAAAATCTCATTCCATGTCCAACAAAAAAAGTCAAATCAAAAGTGAAACAGGATTCTGTTCTCAGTGAGGCTAGGTTCATTAATCCTTGTAAAGCACACTTTGGTAGCATAAGATGGCAATATAAGAAATAAAAAGGTGACATTTTTCACTATGACTTCCAGAAACACCACAACTTCTCATTTTTGTTTGGTAAAAGCAAATTACTTGGTATTTGAACACAAATTATTTTGTGGTTTTGGTAAAAGTCATTGCTATACCTTCATAACTTAAGCCACAAAGGATAACAATATTGTCTTGAATAACCTTGCAGTTATACAAAATGTTTGAAAATGAAAAGCAACCCAAAACATTTTACAGTGCAACAAAATCAAACAAGTAGTTTGGTAGTTGGTACCAAGAATAGTTAAATGAGAAGGTTTTAAGGAGAGTCAATAAAGAACGAATGATAAATCAAAGCAAAATACTACAGCAGCTGAAAATCAAAAATAAAATCTAAATGCTGGAGAGCTTCAGCAGGTCTAGCTTTCGGAGCATTACTCCTTCATCAGGTAGCAGGGGAGCAGGACCATAAGACAGCATTTATAGCAAAAGATTACAGTGTCATACAACTGAAATGATATATTGAACGAATGATATATTGTTTGCTTAATATATAATTTCAGTTGCATGACACTGTAATCTTTTTCTATAAATTCTGTGTCTTATGATCCTGCTCCACAGCTACCTGATGGAGAAGAACTCTGAAAGCTAGTGCTTCCAAATAAATTCATTGAACCATAATCTGGTGTTGTGCAATTTCTAACTTTGTCCATCCCAGTCCAATACGAGCTCATCCACATTATCAGCAGGTCTGACAGAATCAATGGAAAGAAAAACAGAGTTAACATTTCTTCAGAATGTAGGACATGAAGAGAGGAGCTGGGCACAGAAGACAATGGGGGAGGGAAAACAGAGACAAGAATTTAATTAAGTTGGCTGTACAGTTGGTTTACAGATGGCTGTAAATTTTGCCACTGATGGAACAACTTGATGTTTTTATTTCAGATCTCCAGCATCCAGAGTATTTTGCTTTTATATTTAACATTTTTTATATTCATTTATGGGATGTGGGCATATTAGCCAGGCCAGCATCTATTTCCCAACCCTTATTGCCCAAAGGGTAGTTAAGTGTCAACCGTATTGCTGTAGATCTGAATCACATATAGGCCAGACCAGGTAAGAAATGGCAATTTCCTTTCCCGAAAGACATTTGTGAACCAGTTAGATTTTTTTCTGACAATAATGGTCATCATTCGACTCCTAATTCCAGTTGTTTATTGAATTCAGATTCCACCATCTATCATGATTCCTGAAGGGCTCATGCCCGAAACGTCGATTCTCCTGCTCCTTGGATGCTGCCTGACCTGCTGCGCTTTTCCAGCAACACATTTTCAGCTCTGATCTCCAGCATCCGCAGTCTTCACTTTCTCCTCCACCAACTATCATGGCAGGATTCGAAGCCTGGTTCCCAGAACATTAGATTAGATTCCCGACAGCGTGGAAACAGGCCCTTCATCCCAACAAGTCCACACCGACCCTCCGAGGAATAGCCCACCCAGACCCATTATCAGGGCCTTTGGATAATAATCTAGTTTAATATCACCAGGCCATCAGGTCACCTGAATATATTTGAGTATTACATTTATTCTTCATCTTCCCCCAAGTTCCTGAATCTATACATTATTTATATTTCCTATTTCCTACATGCGCCAGACATCAGCATTGTGGATATTTTGCCATTCTCTCTGATCTTGGAAATCAAGAAATCTCTGCCATCCAGTTTTTCACCTGCACTCAATAAATCAGTGTTCAAGTCATCACTGAATGTCAGCTCTATCCATCACGTATATATACATAGCTTGACATATAGTTCAAATTCTTTTTAATTTCTTAAAAGGGACTAGTCTTAAATTTTTGGTTATGCATTAGTCCCATCTTCTATATCTTTGGACAGCCAGTGCCCGCTAGCACATCACCTTCACTTCTTGCACCTCGAACCCACCCCTCCAAATACACAAGGATAAAACGCTCTTGAATCCTCACCTTCTACCCCACTAATCTCTGAATACAGCACATTATCCTCTGCCATTTTCACCACCAGACTTCAACACCAGAGATATATTTCCCTCCCCATCCCTATCTGCATTCCGCAGAGACCATTCCCTGCACAGTTCCGTCGTTAGGTCCATGCACCCTAACAACACACCCTCCACACCTGGCACTTTCCCTTACCATTGCAAGAGGTGTAAAACCTGTACCTACACCTACTCCCTCACTTCCATCCAAGGCCCCAAAGGATCTTTCCACATCTGGCTGAGAGTTTCCTCCACCACTTTAGCCACTGTGTCTGTTGCTCTCGATGCAGTCTCGTCTACATCAGCGAGACAGGGCGCCAACTCGCAGAACATTTCAGGGAACATCTCTAGGACACTCACACCAAACAACCCCACTGCCCTGTGGCCAACCATTTCAACTCCCCCTCCCACTCCCACTCCCACTCCCACTCCCACTCCCCCAAGGACTCCCTGGGCCTCCTCTACCACCAAATCCAAGACATCCAATAACCGGACAAAGAACACCTCACCTTCCGCCTTGGAACCCTTCAACTACAAGGCATCAACATTAACTTCATCAGTTTCCAAATCTCTCCTTCCCACCCACCTCTTCCCAGATCCAACCCTCCAACTGGGCACTGCCCTTTTGACTGTCCTACCTGTCTACCTTCCTTCCCACCTATCTGCTCCACTCTCCCACCAACCTAAATCCACCTATCACCTTCCCAGCTACTTTCCCCCAGCCCTACCCCCACCCCCACCCTCCTATTTATCTCTCATCCCCATAGCCCCTAAATTCCTAATGAAGGACTTATGCCCAAAATATCGACTGTCCGTCCTACTCCACAGATCCTGTCTGACCTGCTGTGCTTTTCCAGCACCACACTTTTCAACTCTGACTTTCCAGTATTGCAGTCCTCACTTTCACTGAGTGCAAAGGGGCAGGCAAGACTCAGGATTCAGCTTCTGAACCTTGTAAAGGCGTAAATTAACTGGAGCAAGGAAGCAAGCCATGGAAGGGGTGTTGAACCCAACTGTCTGTCTCACTTCAGTGGTTATGTCCACACCCTGGTATCTTTTAAGAGGGAGCATGAGATGTTTGCTGGCACACTTCAAGCCGTGACTGATAGGCACTGAGAAGACTGAAGTACATCAACAGCCCCTTCAGAACAATATTAAATATTAATTTCTCAAGTTTCATTTGAATTTTTTTTAAATTTTGTTAAATTTCCCCATAGGGACTATTCATTCTAATTCAGTTTAATTTGGCTGATTTATATTTTAAAATAGGATGCCAGTTCCTTTTTCAGATTGCCTTCCTAAACTTTTGAATATCCAATCCATTCCATTGAGGGATTCATACCATGGAAACTAAGGTATCCTTGTTTCTCCTTATAATGCCACTCTCCATCTCCAAAAGATATGATCTTAGTTGCTAAGTACTTTACTCTGGGATTGTCTCTTCACAGTTAGCTTGCTTGTGTGCAACTCAACCAGGCTCCTTCAACAGCACCTTTGAAACATGTGATCACATCATCTAGCAGGACATGGGCAACAGATAAGTGGGAACACTACCACTCACAAATTCCCTCCATGCCACTCACCATTCTGACTTCGAAAAATATTGTCATTCCTTCAGCATCACTGGGTCAAAATCTTGGAACTCCCTCCATAACAGCATTATGGGTCTACCAACACCAAATAGATTGCAATGGTTTAAGCAGGCAAACAAATCTTCGCAAGAGCACTTAAGGATAGGCAGTAAATACAAGCTTTGCTAGCAACATCCAATTGTACTTGAATGAATAATACAACTCAAAGCATTCCTGTACTCAATGAAACATCTGCCCGTGTTGTGCTACTTTTCAGCTTGCTGTGGACTCTCACATTCTCAAAGGATTCTAGCAAAAGTAGAGACTTTTCCGTGGTTTTTCTTTGCTGGTGTTCCTTCTTGCACTGTTCCATTTCACAGTCATTTTCTTCACAAAAGGTTTTCAACTGCTAAGTATAACAACTCAAATTCCAAATGGGAAGGAACATCATTTATCATTAAACGTAGTCAGAATGTTTTTGTGTGAAGAAAAATCATGCTTCACAAATTTGATTGAGTTTTTTTTTAGGAGATTACCAAAAACGTTGATGATGGTACAGCAGTCGACATTGTTTATTTGGATTTTAGTAACGCCTTTGACAAGCTTCCGTATGGTAGACTAATTAGTAGTTAGGTCATGTGGGATTCAGGGTGAGCTTGCCAATTGGATACATAATTGGCTTAAAATTATCAACCACCAATAGTAAATCACCCATGCAGCCAATTAGAAATTTGCAAATTCTAAAAACAGTTTGGGCACCAATACCCTGGAGTTGTTCAGAGAGAGGTGGACGCTGCAGGGAGTGGAGTGCATTATTTCCCCCTCCAACTCTATTTTGATTAAATCCTTGCCCTCCCCTTCACTGTTTGATCACACGGCATTGCCCTTTGATGTGAAGGGCACTGCTTGTCACTGGCCACTCGGGTGTCTCCTTTCTTCTTGGTGGTGGAAACCAAATAAAGATTCGTGCACCTTGTGTCTTTCACTGTGTCTCACATCTGCACACACACAAAATGGGTGCTGGGGAAAATAAGCACAACTGCAGTTAGGTGGTAGTGTGGGGTTTTAAAAAAAAGAGAAAAAAACAAAAAAAAAACAAGAGTTTAAAAAAACAAAAAAAAAAGGTTTGGGTTTGTTTTCTTTTAAATCCGCAAGTGATCTTACACACAACTGAACAGCTTTCCTACCACCAAATAATGGTAACTTTTAGGTGTTTGTTTTTAACCATTACCACTACCAATAAATCACCTACGTAGCCATTAGATAATTTTAGGCTAAGGCAAAAGTGAGTACTGCAGATGCTGGAGATTAGAATCAAGATTAGAGTGGTGCTGGAAAAACACAGCAGGTCAGGCAGCATCCAAAGTGCAGAAAAATCGACATTTCAGGCAAAAGCCCTTCATCATGAATCTTAGCTTCGTTCTCATGAAGAGCTTTTGCCCGAAATGTCGATTTTCCTGCTCCTCGGATGCTGCCTGATCTGCTGTGCTTTTCCGGCACCACTCTAATCTTAATTTTAGTCTAAGCCCATTACAGGCAATGCAAACCATCAGAAGACAGGGAGAGGGAGGGAGAGCAGGAAGGGACCTGGGTGTACTTTATACATAAATATTTTCAAACAACCTGTTATGGGGTGTTCTTACACATGTCTGGAGCAGGTGGGACTTGAACATGGGCCTCTTGGCTCAGAGGAATGAACACTACCACAGACAAGAGTCTGTCTTGGAGCAAAAACAGGAAGTTGCTGGAAAAGCTCAGCAGATCTGGCAGCATCTGTGGAAAAAGAAACAGAGTTAGCATTTCAGATCCAAAAATATTGATCAGAACTGATTGTAGCTGGGTAGAGTTTAGTATATATGCCAAAGATTGGGTGGGGGAAGAGGGGAGGAATAAACAATAGATGAAGATGAAGACTAGACTTCAGAGAACTAAAGTTAGGCAGACACAGAACTGTGTAAAAGGTCAGCATGGGAGAATAAATAGCTGCTGATGGGGACTATTACTGGCTGTGGTAGCAACCCAGGTGACGACAAGGCCTGATGTATGGATGTTGGGGTAGCAACATGAGAGAAAATGCTCAAGCCCAAAAATTGTTGAACTTGATTTTGATTTCAGAAGGCTACAGGATTCCCAAGCAGAAAATGAAATGCTGTTAATGTTGGTTGCACTGAGCTTCCCTGAAGCACTGCAAAAGCCAAAGACAGATGTTGGTCAGGGAACAAGGTGGTGTTTTGAACTGGCAGGTATCTAGAAGTTCAGTGTCACCACAGCCAGTGGTGGTGCTGGCTCGAAGGGCAGATTGGCCTACTCCTGCACCTATTGTCTATTTCTACCAGCAGAACATAAGTGCTCTGCAAAATGGTCACCCAGTCTCTGCTTCTTTTGGGCTCATGAAGGGCAGGTCATGTTTAACTAATCTTTCTTCAAAGTCAAAGTCAAAGAGTCATATGGCATGGAAACAGACCCTTTCGTATTCTATGAAGACATTACGAGCACAGTAGACAACAGGGACCCAGTAGTTGTGGTATACCTAGATTTCCAAAAGGCCTTTGACAAGGTGCCACATATGAGGCTGCTACATAAGCTAAAGATGCTTGGCGTTACGGGTAAAGTATTAGCATGGATAGATAATTGGTTGACTAACATGAAACAAAGGGTAGGATTAAATGAATGCCATTCTGGCTGGTAATCACTATCTCCTCTCCTGCTCTTTTGATGCTGCCTGACCTGCTGCGCTTTTCCAGCAACGCATTTTTTCAGCTCTGATCTCCAGCATCTGCAGTCCTCACTTTCTCCTAATCACTACCTAGTGGTGTGCCTCAGGGATCAGTGTTGGGACCACAATTATTCACAATTTATATAGATGGTTTGGAGTTGGGGACCACATGTAGTGTATCAAAGTTTGCTGATGACACTAGAATGAGTGACAGAGCAAAGTGCACAGAGGATTGTGAAATTTTGCAGAGGAACAGATACATTGAGTGTGTGGGCAAAGGTCTGGCAGATGAAACACAATATTAATAAATATGAAGTCGGAGATCCAAGATGGCGGCGACTCAGCAAGTCTGAGTTTACAGTGCTCTTCCCAAAACCTGGGTAAAGTGAGTTACTCACCCCCACCACACTTACCAAACCACCCAAAAAAATTTTCTAACCTTAATTAGCTGTTTACTATTATATTTAAGCAGTTTAATATTAAGTGGATAATGAGTAAACCAAAGGGATCCCTCAGCTCTCAGAAAACAAAGACCCCTCCCCCACCCTCCTCTCCTCCTCCGGCTGCAGCTGATGTAAAAACAGGCCTTATAGAGATGATTGCCAGGCTGGAAACGACACTCGTCAATTTCATCGCAGAATCCAGACAGAGATGGAACTCATTCGAAGAAAAGCTACAAAAGTACAGCTAGGCTCTCGAGGAATTACAGGGCCGAGTGGAGGGGGCGGAGCTAAAGGCCACGACCTCCGAGGCTGCAGCACAAACAGCTGCAGAACAGGTGCGAGCTCTGGAGCAGAGAGTCCGGGCCTTTGAAATCTACATGGATGACCTGGATAATAGAAATCGGAGAAAGAATATCCGTCTTCTGGGCCTCCCTGAACAAGAAGAGAAGGGACAGTTAGCAGTATTTCTGGAGCGATGGTTGCCCCAGCTTTTAAACCTGGGGGCTGAAACTGACCGGGTAAGGGTGGAGTGGGCCTACCGGGTCGCAGTACGCGGATCTGGCCCAAACCAGCGCCCACGCCCGGTCCTGTTCCGGCTGCAGAGTTATAGGGAGAGGCAGATACTCCTGGACGCCTCCAGAAAGCTTGGAAAGGATCCTAAAGCTATGATTCATGAAGGATCCAAGATTATGTTATTTCAGGACTTCTCCCCGGCTTTGGCACGAAGGAGGAAGGCGTTTGATGAGGTGAAGAAATGTCTAAGGAACTTAAATATTCAATACACCTTACGCTACCCAGCGACGTTATGCTTTAACCACGAAGGATCCGAGTATAATTTTAGATCACCAGAAGAGGCTAAGGAACTTTTAGACTCGTTTAAATAAATCGTAACAGACAATTTATGTTGGCTTGCCTCTTCCACACTCCGTGGGGAGAAATGGATACTTTACTTTACTTTTGCTTCTGGGAGCAGGGTTGTCTTCCCTTGCTATTTTATGTTATTATACTTAACTGTAATTTGTTGGAGTTGTAATTTTATAGTTATGTGTGTTTGTACGTGGCATTGATGCTATCAGATATACTCAGGTATGGGTGGGGAGGGGTGGGGGTGGGGCGCTCACTGTTAACTCTAGCTCGGTATTATATCTAAATCCTATTAAGGAGCGCCCGGGTCAAGGGTGGGACACTGTTTGGGAGAGGATATGGTGGACCTTTAGAAAGGAAGTAAGGCCCCCTGAGAATAAGGGGGAGGATCTCCATTCAAACATGTTTTTTTTTTGTTCTTATTGTTTGGAAATAGTTTCCTTTTTATTATACTGTTATGAGTGTATTAGAGAACATTTTTTCTTGTTTGAAGGATGTAAGTGACTCAACTATACACTCTGGATAATTGTGGATTAGATTAGTAGTTAACTGAGTTTCATTGTTTTTCTTTCTTCTTTAGTATCATTCCTTTGAATTTTGATGATTATATATTTAAGATCTATTTTTATATTAATGTTTGTGCTTGAAAGTTCTGTTTATTTTTGTAAATCTGTCAAAATATTAAATTTCTAATAAAAATATCTTTAAAAAAATAAATAAATATGAAGTCACCCATTTTGTTAAGAGTAACAGTAAAAAGGACTATTACTTGAATGGTTAAAAAGTAGCAGCAGACTGCTACACAGAGGGACCTGGGTGTCCTGTGCATAAATCACAGAAGGTTGGTCTGCAAGTACAACAAGTAATTAGGAAGGCAAATGGAATTTTATCCTTCATTACTAAAGGGATTGAGTCTAAAAGCAAAGAGGTTATGTTGCAGCTGTACAGGGTGCAGGTGAGGCCACACCTGGAGTACTGTGTGCAGTTTTGATCTCCATACTTGCGAAAGGATGTCCTGGCACTGGAGGGGGTGCAGAGGAGGCTCTTTAGGTTGATTCCTGAGTAGAGGAGGTTGGTTTCTGAGGAGAGACTGAGTAGACTAGGATTATGTTCATTGGAATTTAGAAGAATGCGGGGAGATCTTATAGAAATACATTATGAAGGGAATACATAAGATAGACGGAGAGAGGATGCTTCCACTGGCAGGCGAAACTAGGACAAGAGGGCATAGCCTCAAAGTTAGGGGAAGTAGATTTAGGACTGCATTGAGAAGGAACTTCTTCACCCAGAGGGTCATAAATCTATGGAATTCCCTGCCCAGTGAATGAATTGACACTAGATCAGTCAATGTTTTTAAAGCTAAGATTGATACATTTTTGAACAATGAAGGAATTAAGGGTTACCGTGAGAGGGCAGGTAATTGGTGTTCAGGCCACAAAAAGATTAGCCATGATCTTATTGAACTCAAAGGTCCAGATGGCCTACTCCGGTTCCTAGTCTTTATGTTCTCCCCAATGGAGAGAATTCTCAACTCAATGTTGAGTTCAATCATTTTAGAGCTTGAGCACTTTCTCCCATGTCCTTACCCAACCCCCACATACCCTTGTCATCACATGGGGTTGGTACCACAAATAACTCTCTGTCAACCACTAATGGCCCCCTTGAGTAAATATTCATTCTTCCAAGTTGACCTTTACACATTACCTTATCTGCCCAAATGTTGTTTTCTCTCTCTGAGCATCATCTCCACCTAACATTTTCTCTTCCCCCCTCACTTCACACACCCCACCATCAGTACGTATAGCAACCTTTTCCCAGCTACAGCCAGATCAGAAGAAGGGTCTCTGGACACAAAATGTTAACTTTGTTTTTCTCTTCACAGATATTGCCAGACATGTTGAGTTTTTCCAGCAATTTGTTTTTGTTTTAGATTTAGACCATTCACAGTTCTTTGGGTATTTTTTAAATTTTGAGTCCCTCCTGAGTTTGCTTTCTAAAGGGCTTTTTTTCATACATCCAAAAGAGCTTTTTGTTTTAAATATTCAGAAGTGCTCTTACACATAATCAAACAGCTTTCCCAAAACCAAATCACTCATTTGTTCTGGTTTTTAATTATTAATCACCACACAGTCAAATAGCAACGTACACGCAAAGCCCATTATGGGGAACGCACACCATCAAAAGTGAATGCAAGTTATCAAAAGAGCTCATAATCAATAAGCTCCATAGGGAAATTAATGAATGATTCCCCACGGGCCTTAAAGGGGTTATCGCACTGGGTTTTTTTCTTTCTCCAGTTGCTTAGTTCTGTTCTGCTAGATTTTGTCCTCAGTGCTGCTCCTGTTATTTTCTTCCTGCTGCTGGGTCAGTCACTTCCTGTCACTATCTGCCATCATGGTGGTCTGTCTTGGAAGACATTAGGTGTCCTGGGTGAGGATCCAGAGAGACTGCCAATTCGAAGCATTTAGTTTAGATTTCCTTCTAATTAAGTATTCTGCTATTTAAACTATTAAGCCTGGCATGTGGCTGCATACAAAATAATCTCTCCCCAGAATCTGCTGTTAAGTGATCTATAACATTACTCATTGGCCATTTACAGATTTCAGTATTAACCCTTTACATTCCAAGGACTCGATACAGTAGATGGAAATAAACTGTTTCAATTGTGAAGGATCAAGAAAACGGAGCCATTGTTTCAAGATAACTGGTAAAGGAGGCAAAGGCAACATGTGTAAAAACATTTTATGCAAAAAAATCTCGCCAGATTTGAAATTATCCTTTAGGAATGAGTTGGGTGGATGTGCAGGAAAATCTCCAACAGATTTTAAATGATCCTAAGGGCCTTGGACGGGGGTGAGGGGGGAGGTACATGTTTCACACGTCATGTGGCAGCAGGGGAAGATGCCGGTAGTGAGTGGGTTTGTGGAGGGCGAGGACCTAACAAGGGTATCACAGAGAGAATGCAGATAGAAGTGGGGAGGGAAATATATTTTTGTTAGTGGAGTCTGACTGTAGGTGGCAAAAATGGCGGAGGAAAATGTGCTGTATCCGGAGTCTACTGGGGTGTAAGGCGAGTACTGGGGTGTTCTATTCTTGTTGCGGTCAGAGGGATGGGGTCTGAGGATGGAGGTGCAGGAAGTGGAGGAGATGTGATGAAACTCATTGTAGATCATATGGGAGGGAAAATTGTGGTCCTTGAAATAGGAAGAGATCTGGGATGTCCTGGAGTGGAATTGCTCCTCTTGGAAGCAGATATGGCATTGGAAGTAAGGGATTGTATTTTTACGGAGGGGGGGGGTGGTGTAGTCCAGACAGACATGGGAATCAGTAGGTTGAAAATAGATGTCCGTGAGAAGTCCAGAAAGGGGGGGGGAGGTGTCGGAGATAACCCATGTGTATTTGCAGTCAGGGTGGAAGCGTTAGTGAAGTTGATGAACTGTTAATCTACATCATCCTACAGGATCATTTCAAATCCGGTGGAGATTTTCCTGCACATCCACCCACCTCATGTACTACATCTGCCGCTCTTGATGTGGTCTCCTCTATATCGGACAGACAGGACATAAACTCGCGGAGCAGATCTGGGAACATCTGTGGTCCCCACGTAACAAACAACCCCACTGCCCTGAGCCCAACCATTTCAACTTCCCCTCAAACTCCCCCAAATCCTGGGCCGTCTCCACCACCATATCAAAGCCACCCATCTTCCTCCTCAGGACCCGACAACCATGCGCCATCAATGTTGACCAGTTTCCAAATCTCTCCAACCCTCACCTCATCCCAGATCTAACCCTCCACTTGGCACCACCCTCTTGATCTGTCCTACCTGTCCATCTTCCTTCCCACCTATCCACTCCACCCTACCCACTGACCTATCACAATTACCTCCCATCTACATCTACCTATCGCCAGCCCCACCCCCACCCCTTATTTATCTCTCAGCCCCCTTCCTCCTCCACATTCCTGATGAAGGGCTTATGCCTGAGACATCGACTCTAGTGCTCCTTGGATGCTGCCTGACCTGCTGTGCTTTCCAGCACCACACTTCTTGACTTTCCACAGATACTGCCACACCCACTGAGTTTCTCTAGCAATTTCTGCTTTTATTTCAAATTTCCAGCATTTGCAGTTTTATTTTAAGCAGCAAGTTGTTAGGGTTTGGAATGCAGTGCTGGAGTGCGTGGCAGAGGCAGGTTCAATTAAAATATTCAAAAAGGAATTGGATCAATACCTGAAAAGGTAAATTATACAGCACAATGGGGAAAAATCAGAGCTTGGGTACAGTAAGGATACAATGTGCTGCCTGGCCTCCTCTGTTTATGATGGATGAGATTGAAAGAGGTGAAGACAAGGCTGACCTAAGCTCTGCCATTCTCTGGAGTTAGGTGGAATGGTTATGCAGATACTGGAGGTTAGAGTCAAGATTAGAGTGGTGCTGGAAAAGCACAGCAGGTCAGGCAGCATCCGAGGAGCAGGAAAATCAACATTTCGGGCAAAAGCCTTACTCTAATTTTGACTCCATCCTCAGAGTTAAACATCGTACTCACAAGAACTAATATCAGCTGAGAAACCAAAATGAAAACTGCATTCTAGATTTATATGCCAGCAGGGAAACAACCTGCTAATATTAGTCAAATGATGATGATTGTTTTACAACTCAGAACAGCTTAAACAGTAATCGCACAACTCTGATACAACATAACGTAACAAAACCACGTTAGTTGTTTCATAAGCATTATCATTTCCATCTACTCCCACTTCACATGCACAGAATTGTGGCTGATGACCACAACCACAATTCTATCAAGTCTACTGTTGCCATCCATATTAAATCAACTACAAGGGCAGAAAATGCTGATAGTAAATATATGTCAACAAAAAGAAGACAACATCCAGCTTTCTGTTCCTGACCAGGTATTTGCAAGGAAAATACAACTTCATCTTTTCTGTTCTTAATGTAAACCTAGAACATAGAACATAGAACATAGAAGGATACAGCGCAGTACAGGCCCTTCGGCCCTCGATGTTGCGCCGACCGAGTCCTACCTAACCTATACTAGCCCAATAACTTCCAAATGCCTATCCAATGCCCGCTTAAATGACCATAAAGAAGGAGAGTTCACCACTGATACGGGCAGGGCATTCCATGAACTCACAACCCGCTGTGTGAAGAATCTACCCCTAACATCTGTCCTATACCTACCACCCCTTAATTTAAAGCTGTGTCCCCTAGTAATACCTGACTCCATTAGCGGTAAAAACCTGTACATCATTTCAGCATTCTTTATTCATATTTCAGATTCTATCACGGTTCAGATCTTCATATTGACCCCAATGCATGGTAGACGAAAGCCCAGTATCAGTATCAGTGATTCCTCAATGTCTCACATGAAACAATTACCACCCGTGCGTTACCTGGATACGTACATACTACCCCCCCACTGACCCCTCTAGCCTCCCAGATGCCCCCCCACTGACCCCTCTACCCCCGAGATGCCCACAGACCCCTCTGCCCCTCGAGACGCCCACAGACCCTTCTGCCCACCCAGACGCCTACAGACCCCTCTGACTCCAAGATACCCACAGATCATCTGCCCCAAGAGACGCCCAGACCCCTCAGCCCCCGAGATGCCCACTGATCCTTCTGCCCTCAAAGATGCCCACTGATCCTTCTGCCCGCCGAGATGCCCACAGACCCCTCTGCCCTCGAGGCGCCCAGACCCTGTTGCCCGCCCCCGAGATACCTACAGACCCCTCTGCTCCCCAAGATGCCCAGAACCCTCTGCCCCCTAATGACCTCAGATCCCGTGGTGATATTTTACGGTTCAGTCGCTTCCGGTCTTACTTTGGTTGCGGTTGTGGTCGAGTCGACCAGCAGCCAGAGACCAAGACCCGACTCCGCTCTGTCTCTCGGTTTGGCCTTTCCCGCGGTTTCCGCTTCTGGAAAATCCTGCGTCTTCCCCGCGGCCGCGGCTCCAACATGGCGCCCGGAGCACGTGACCACGCCTGTCAATCACATCGGTGGCAGCTCGCGCCAGAGAGGTCATCCCAGGGTCAACTCTCAACTCAGGGGTCAGCACAAGGTTGGTACAAGGTCACCCCACAACCCAGGGTCACGTCCACAAAATAGGATAAACCCAAGGGTCATCACAGGGTCAACCTACAACACAGCATCATCCTTGTGCCAACTCAGGATCAGTCCACTACCCATGATCAACCTAGGGCTCAGCACAGGGTCAACCATCATAGATAGCAAGAGGCTGGAAGAACACAGCAAGCCAAGCAGCATCAGGAGGTGGAGAAGTCGATGTTTCGGGTGTATCCCTTCTTCAGGACGGGGGGTGGGAATTGGGGAGCTGCAGATAAAGAGGGTGACTGTGGGAAAGGTGGTGAAGTGTATTAGGTGAAAACAGGTTGAGAGTACCATATGGTTGGTCAATGGGAGGAATGAATCTGATTGATGGCAGGGAGGAGTGGAAGGGAGTGGGAGAGGCTAGGAAGGGTGGTTGTTTGAAATTGAAGAACTCAATGTTGAGTCCCCCCCCCCCCCCCCCCCCCACGTGCTGTAGGCTGCCCACACAGAAGATGAGGTGCTGTTCCTCCAATTTGCGGTGTACTTCATTGCAGCAATGGAGGAGCCACATCTGCTCAAACGAGGAAACGTTCGAGTCATTCCATTCCCTGTTCCACTGTTCTAAATCCCCCTCCCAACACAATAAAGACATAGTCCCTCTTGTCCTTACCTACTACCCCACCAGTCTCCACATCCAATGCATCACCTTAAACACTTCCACCAATTCCAACGAGACCCCACCACCAAGATCATCTTCCCCTTCCCACCCTTCTGCCTTCCACAAGGACCGTTCCCTTTGACCATCATTGGTTTGCACCATTCTTCCCACTGACCCCCTAGGTACCTTCCCCTGCAACCGGAAAAAATGCAAAACCTGCCAGTACACCACCCCGCCTCACCTCCATCCAGGGCCCCAACAGCCCTTCCAGGTGAGGTTCATCTGCCTCTCTTCCAACCTAGTTTACTGCATCAGGTGCTCCCAATGTAGTCTTCTCTACTTCAGGAGCCCGAGGGAATGGTTTGCCAAGCATCATAGTTGGGTCTGCAGGAACCGACCGGACTTCCCAGTAAACGCCCATTTTAATTCCCTTTCCCACTCCCTTTCTGACTATCCTTGGCCTCCTCCCTTGCTACAATGAAGCACACCGCAAATTGGAAGAACAACACCTCATCTTCCGCCTGGGCAGCCTACAGCTTGGAGGACTCAATGTTGATTTCTCCAATTTCAAGTAACCTCCTTTCCCATCTCCCGACTCCCTTCCCTGCCCATCCCCCTCTTTCCACTCCTCCCAGCCACCAACCGGACTCATTCCTCCCATAGACCAATCAGGTTGTACCCTCTGTCTGTCTTCACTTATCCCACTTCACCACCCTGCCCCTGCCCCTCCCTTTATCTGCAGCTCCCCTTACACTCATCCCCCAGTCGTGAAGAAGGGTTACACCTGAAATGTTGACTTCTCCACCTCCTGATGCTGCCTGGTTTGCTGTGTTCTCCCAGCCTCCTGCCTGTCTATTTGGATTCCAGCATCTGCAGTTTTTTTTTTGTCTCTAACCAGGGTTAACCCAGAGCACAGCATGATTCCAATGTCAACATAGAGTTCAACATGCAATCTGTGGGCAATACAAGGGTCAATCTGCAATCTAGGGCCGACCCAAGGTCAGCCTGCAAACCATAGCTAGCTACACTGGTTGCAGATTTCATTCCATGTCGTGACTAGAATACACAAAATAAATAATCAGATCCAGTAGATCTGGGAAAAGAAAAGAAAATCCTCATTGGAGTTTCACTAATCAATAAAAATTGAGGTACCACAAGTTTTAATCTTTTTGTTATGCATGATGTTCACTGTGACAGCTTTAGAAGGTTTCAGGAAGATGGGCAGAACAGTGGCAAATGGTATTTAACTCTGATAAGTGCAAGGTGATGCATTTTCACAAAAGAAACAAGATAAATTTAATGAATAGCAGGATACAGGGTAGGTCAGATGAACAGAGGGATCCTGGGGAAATTATTCACAGATCCCTGAAGTGGGCAGAGCACATGAATAGGATAGATAAGAAGGCATGTGGGACATTTGCTTTCATCAGTCATGGCATAGAGTATAAGTGTAAGCAGATAATGGTGGAGTTGTACAGAGCAGTTGGACTACAATGTGCAGTTCTGGGCACTGCACTACAAGAAAGATGTGATAGAACTAGATGAGTTACAGAGAAGGTTCACCAGGATGTTGCCTAGCATGGAGAAATTGAGCCACAAGGTGAGACTCGATAGGCTTGGATTGTTTTCTCCAGCTTATGTCCGAATCTTCGATTCTTCTCATCCTCGGATGCTGCCTGACCTGCTGTGCTTTTCCAATGTCACACCTTTCAACTCTGATCTCCAGCATCTGTAGTCCTCACTTTCACCTTGTTTTCTTCAGAGCAAAAAAGACTGAAAGGGTAAATGATTGAGATTAATAAAATGTGACGGGTATGGACAGGGTGAATGGAGAGTAGCTGTTCCTCTTGTTTAAAGAGGTCAATCACAAGGGAGCATGGTTTAGAGTAAGGGGCTAGAGATTCAGAGGGGATATGAGAAAAAACATTTTCATTTAGCGGGTGGTGAGAAAATGGGATGCAAACCTCACAACCTTGAAAATAATATTTGGACGAGCATTTGAAGTATAACATTCAAGATATGAGACAAGTGCAGGAAATTGGAATTTGTGTGCCTTTACTGGTAGTTATTGTCTTGCAGACTCCATGGGCCAAAGGGCCTTTGCTGTGCTATATGACCGTATGACTGTCTGTTATCCCTAAGTATCAAAATATATTAGCTCCACTCACTATAATGTTCAAACATAAAGAAAGAATCATGCAGTCATGAAGATTATTGCATTTGCTGAACAACTAAAATAAAATCCAAAAAGGAAGTGCAATGCAAATCAATTCCAAATCCATAAAAACAGAAGGCTGACATTTTAAGTACTGTACAATTCTGATAATTAAATCACTAACCTCGGCATATTCAAACTGATCCGTAAATTGTAATCCTGCCTTTTGTCTTTATAACTGTTGTATGACCTACTGTACGTATCCAATAACCTGTGTTTTTGTTTTACCAGTACTTATAACAACAGCAATTTGCATTTATACAAGCTGCCTAAATTAAAGGAAAAAGCCTAATTTCAATTTTGGCTCAATTTCTTAATGTTCCACCTCCACCTACTCCCAGGGGTGTCACATCCATGTCAGAAGGCTATGAGTTCAAATACCATTCCTCATTTTTTGCATGTAATCTGAGCTGACAATAATCCTATGGGAACACTGCACTGCCAGATATATTGTTTTTTGAATGAATCATCACAGCAATGCCCAGTCTACTTGTTTGGAGTTCTCTGTCCTGACATTCCTTGCTGAAAACAGATTTATTGGTTGTTAATTTTATTTGCATATGGTGGGAGTTCACAAAATGTAAGTTAGCCACCATAGTTCTTCGTGAAATCAGATTTTAAAATTACTTCATTGCTTGTGAAAAGCAATTTGGAACAACCCAAGGACTTGGAAGTCTTTAAAGAAGTATATATTCCTCCTTTATTCAAAAGTTACAAATTATTGGCAAAGTTCATACAAAATCCTAAAACTCCCTCCCTAATGACATTGTGGATTTACCTACAGCATATGAACTGCAGCGGTTCAAGGAAGCAGCTCAACACAATCTACTCCAAGGCAATAGAGATTGGCAATAAATGCTGGGTCAACCAGAGATATGCACATACTGTGGATAAAGTTTTGACAACCCGTCATGTTCTTGATATGAGTTGTCAGCGGTGGCTCAGTTGGAAACACAATTCTCTCTGAGTCAGTCAGATGGGCTGTTCAGTCCCATTCCAGGACTAGAACTGAAAATTGGAAGCTGCCACTTCAATGCAGGAATGAAGTGCTGTCTTTTGGATGGGACATTAAGCCAAGGATCCATATCTTCTCTCAGATGGGCATTAAATATCCCGTGGCACTGTTGATAATGTGAGTTCAGTGCACCAAATTCAGAATGTCCCCTAGTAACAAACAGTTGGGCAGTTACCCAGGGAGCTCCATAGTTAAATGTGTAAAATGGCACCATGCCTCACAAACCAGGAAGATCATACCATTGAATCCTTGGTATATTGTTTCCTTCCATTTCCTTAAGCTATTGAAGGGCAAATACCAATTAAAATCCTGCTTATACTCATTATCCAATAACATAAATCTGCCCTTAAAATTTGTAGTCACAGAACCCAAAGCGCAGTAGACCCCCATACTCGCAGGGGGATACGTTCCAAGACCGACCACAGAAGCCCAAAACTGCACATTGGTGCAAACCCATTCATTTAAATGGGAAGCGTACCTTCCCAGCAGCCTCTGCTATCTTGGTTCTGGAACGTTCCCACGGGTAACTGAAACCATGGAAACTGGACCCGCAGATATGCCCTATAATGCATACTGTAGGATTGTGAGAAAGTGGAATGCATTGCATTAGAGAACATAGCTGCAAAGTCAGTTGGAATGTTTGAACAAGGAATGACTACTTACTTTGGACATAAAGGTCTTTAAGGATATAAAGAAATTGAGGGGAAGTGGGATTTTAAAAGAAGATCTGGCATTGATAATGAAAATAGGAGGTGCCATAAGCTGAACATTTCTCTTTACATTTGAGGAAGAAGACATTGTGAATCCCCTTCCCCAATCTCATGGAATACTTTGGAATGTAGAAGTTTTGGTGACAGGTTTATCAAATATTTTAAGGGCAGATGTGGATGGATTCTTGGTATACAAGTGAATCAAACTTATCGGGGTAAATGAGAACATTGAATTCAGAACACAAGTAGGTCAACCATGATAACAGAACTTGATAATTTCTTGATAGCAAAGGGATCAAGGGTTACAGGGAGAAGGTAGGAGAATGGGGTTGAGAAATATCAACAACGATCGAATGGTGGAGCAGACTTGCTGAGCTGTAAGGCCTAATTCTGCTCCTATGTCTTATGGTGCTATGGTCTTATTAAATGGCATAGCAAGTTCACGAGGCTGAAAAGTTTACTTCTGCTCCAAGTTTACTTTGCAAATAATATTAAGATCCTATCAATTTGCATAGTCAATGTAAAATACTATATTGTGCAGAGCTCTAAAATTCCCTATTGATAATATAATCAAGTTAAGGTGAATTCATCAACCAGAATCTTACATTTGCTTATGTGCACATGAATTGAGCTTCCTGAAGGGGCATTGTCTTCAGAGTTTGGCAATACCTGTATCCACTTCACTACAAACACGTACATTGGTGTAAACACTTGTGACGTTACTAAAAACAACACCTTTGAGATTTTGGCTATCTTCCCTTTCTAAACAATATGAAACCTTTGTCAAAAACTTTTTCATGAAAACAATGACCCTTTAGTTTTATTGCACTTAAGCGGACAGGAAATTGAAAAAAATGCTTTATTTTCACACATATATGCTTCAGCTCCCAAGACTGGAATTTTTTAGACTACAATCTTATTGTTCTTCACAACATAAGTTTGACACTTCCTTCCCCTGTTTTCCTGTTGCTGTAGAAATGAATCATTGTAGCAGAGTTAGTGGTGAGTCACATTGAACCAGCAGTAGAGTTTTGATCCATGTTAAATACACAAATTTTTAAATTTTTCCATAGAGTCTGTGTGAAGATTAGAGGCTTAAAAGGTAACAATGGCACAATCACCATTATAGGTCAAAGTTAAAAATCACACAACACCAGGTTATAGTCCAACAGGTTTAATTGGAAGCACTAGCTTTCGGAGCAACGCTCCTTCATCAGGTAGTTGTGGAGGACACAATTGTAAGACACAATTTATAGCAAAAATTTACAGTCTGAAATAACTGAAATTATACATTGAAAAATACCTTGATTGTTTGTTTAGACAATATGTTGAAGGTGTTAGCCTCCTGTGTTCTGTGTCTGTGCCATAATGTTTAGATTGATTCTAATCTTAAAAGTGAGATAACAGGGTCTTACATGAATTCATACAATTTTTGAGCAAAATAAAATGTAACTCTGCCAGTACAAATTCACCCCACAAACGCGTGTGTGTGTATATATAGTGTGTGTGTGCATGCGGGTCTTTGTGTGTGTGTTTGTGTGTGTGACTGGGGGTTGTGAGTGTGAGAGAGAGTGTAAATTTGTGTGTGTGTTGTGTGTGTTTGTGTGTGTGACTAGGGGTTGTGAGTGTGAGAGAGAGTGTAAATTTGTGTGTGTGTGTGTGTGTGTGTGTAGTGCAATGGTGGTCACCTGTAGTGTAACATGAACCCAAGGTCCCAGTTGAGGCTCTACCTATGGGTACTGAACTCAAATATCAGCCTCTGCTCGGCCACTTTTCACTGCTGCCTGTCCCGAAGTCCGTCTTGGAGGATGGTCACCTGAAGGTCCAAGGTCAAATGTCCTAGACCATTGAAGTGTTCCCCAACATCAGTGATCCAGGACATTCAACCTCAGACCTTCAGGTGACCATCCTCCAAAGCGGACTTCGGGACAGACAGCAGCGAAAAGTGGCCAAGCAGAGTGTGATAGCTAAGTTCGGTACCCATAGGGAGGGCCTCAACAGGGACCTTGGGTTCATGTCACACTACAGGTGACCACCATTGCATTATAAACACACACAGACAATTCTACACATACACAAATGGATACAGACACACATATACACAGACACGCACACAGATACTCACACACATTCCTACAGACACATACACTCCCACACTCACACATGCACCTCCTTACAGACTTAAGACACTCTATACTCACCACACACAAACACACACACACACACACACACACACATGTATGGACACTCTCTCTCACCCTCACAACCCCCAGACAGACAGACACATACACACACACACACACACACACATAAAGGAGGGGGTGTGGCATTGCTAATTAGAAATGGTATAATGGCTGCAGAAAGGGGGGATCTGCCTTTGGAGGTAGTATGGGCTGAAGTTAGAAATAGGAAAGGAGCAGTCACCTTGTTGGGTGTTCACTATAGGCCCCCCAATAGCAGCAGAGATGTGGAGAAACAGATTGGGAAACAGATTTTGGAAAGGTGCAGAAGCCACAGGGTAGTAGTCATGAGCAATTTCAACTTCTCAAATATTGATTGGAAGCTCTTTAGATCAAGTAGATTGGATGGGGCAGTGTTTCTGTAGTGTGTCCAGGAAGCTTTTCTAACTCAGTATGTAGATTGTCCGACCAGAGGGGAGGCCATATTGGATTTGGTACTCGGTAACAAACCGGGACAAGTGGGTGAGCATTTTGGTGATGGTGACTACAATTCTGTGACTTTCACCTTGGTTATGGAGAGAGATAGGTGTGTGCAAAAGGGTAGGTTTTACAATTGGGGGAAGGGTAAATACTATGCTGCACGACAGGATCTGAGGAGCATAAGTTGGGAGCATAGGCTGTCAGGGAAGGATGTAATTGAAATGTGGAACTTTTTCAAGGAACAGATACGACGTGTCCTTGATATGTATGTACCTGTCAGGCAGGAAAGAGATGGTCGTGTGAGGGAACCTTGGTTGACGAGGGAGGTTGAATGTCTAGTAAAGAGGAAGAAGGAGGCTTACATAAGGTTGAGGAAACAAGGTTCTGACAGAGCATTGGAGGGATACATGATAGCCAGGAGGAAGCTGAAGAAAGGGATTAGGAGAGCTAAGAGAGGGCATGAAAAATCTTTGGCAGGTAGGATCAAGAATAACCCCAAGGCCTTTTATGCGTATGTGAGAAACATGAGAATGAAGAGAATGAGGGGAGGTCCGATCAAGGATAATAGTGGGAGACTGTATACTGAGTCGGAAGAGATACGAGAGGTCTTGAATGAGAACTTTTCTTCAGTATTTACAAATGAGAGGGACCATATTGTTGAAGAGGAGAGTATGAAATGGATTGGTAAGCTAGAGGAGATATTTGTTAGAAAGGAAGATGTGTTGGGCATTTTGAAAAACTTTAGGATAGACAAGTCCCCTGGGCCTGACGGGATATATCCTAGGATTATGTGGGAAGCAAGAGAGGAAATTGCAGAGCCATTGCCAGTGATCTTTTCGTCTTCACTGTCAACGGGGTTGGTACCAGGGAACTGGAGAGTGGCGAATGTTGTGCCCCTGTTCAAAAAAGGGAATAGGGATAACCCCGGGAACTACAGGCCAGTTAATCTTACTTCGGTGATAGGCAAAGTAATGGAAAGGGTACTGAGGAATAGGATTTATGAGTATCTGGAAAGACACTGCTTGATTAGGAACAGCCAGCACAGATTAGTGAGGGGTAAGTCTTGCCTTACAAGTCTTATTGAATTCTTTGAGGAGGTGACCAAGCATGTGGATGAGGGTAGAGCAGTGAATGTAGTGTACATGGATTTTAGTAAGGCATTTCATATGGTTCCCCATGGTAGGATTATGCAGAAAGTCAGGAGACATGGGATAGTGGGAAATTTGGCCAGTTGGATAGAGAACTGGCTAACCGGTCAAAGTCAGAGATGGTGGTAGATGGTAAATATTCAGCCTGGAGCCCAGTTACAAGTGGAGTTCCGCAGGGATCAGTTCTGGGTCCTCTGCTGTTTGTAAATTTTTATTAATGACTTGGAAGAGGGAGTTGAAGGGTGGGTCAGTAAATTTGCAGATGATACGAAGATAGGTGGAGTTGTGGATAGTGAGGAGGGCTGTTGTCAGCTGCAAAGGGACTTAGATATGATGCAGAGCTGGGCTGAGGAGTGGCAGATGGAATTCAACCCTGTCAAGTGTGAAGTTGTCCATTTTGGAAGGACAAATAAGAATACGGAATACAGGGTTAACAGAAGGGTTCTTAGGAAGGTGGAGGAGCAGAGGGATCTTGGGGTCTATGTTCATAGCTCTTTGAAAGTTGCCACTCAGGTGGATAGAGCTTGTAAGAAGGCCGATGGTATATTAGCGTTTGTTAGCAGAGGGATTGAATTCAAGAGTCGTGAGGTGATATCGCAGCTTTACACGACCTTGGTAAGGCCACATTTGGAGTACTGTGTGCTGTTCTGGTCGCCTCACTTGAGGAAAGATATGGAAGCTTTGGAGAGGGTGCAGAGGAGATTTACAAGGCTGTTGCCTGGAATGGAGAATAGGTCATACGAGGATAAGTTGTGAGTGCTGGGCCTTTTCTCATTGGAACGGCGATGGATGAGGCGTGACTTGATAGAGGTTTATAAGATGATCAGGGGAATAGATAGAGTAGACAGTCAGAGACTTTTTCCCCGGGTACAAGAGAGTGTTACAAGGGACATAAATTTAAGGTGTAGGGTGGTAGGTATAGGGGGGATGTCAAGGGTAGGTTCTTTACCCAGAGAGTGGTGAGGGCATGGAATGCGCTGCCTGTGGGAGTGGCAGAGGCAGAATCATTGGTGACCTTTAAGCGGCAATTGGATAAGTACATGGATAGATGCTTAAGCTAGGACAAATGTTTGGCACAACATCGTGGGCCGAAGGGCCTGTTCTGTGCTGTATTGTTCTATGTTCTATGTTCTAAAAGACCCATATGCGCACATATACAGATACGTTTGTGGGGTGAACTTGTACTTGCAGAGTTACACTGTACTTTGCTCAAAAACTGCATGAATTCATGTAAGACTGTTATCTCACTTTTTAGATTAGAATCAGTCTAAACATTATGGCACAGATAGAGAACACAGGGGCTAACACCTTCAACATATTGTCTGGCTAACACCAATTGTTATGGTTAACCTGAGAATGTAACATTTTTTTTAAAAAGTTTTGTGATTTACACATGAAAAAAGTGAAACTATCATGGTATTCGAACAGATGAAAGACTCAACAAACAATCAAGGTATTTTTCAATGTATAATTTCAGTTACTGTAAACGTTTGCTATAAATCCTGTGTCTTACAATTGTGTTCTCCACAACCACCTGATGAAGGAGCGACACTCCAAAAGCTAGTGTGCTTCCAATTAAACCTGTTGGACTATAACCTGGTGTTGTGTGATTTTTAACTTTGTATACCCCAGTCCAACACCAGCACCTCCAAATCATTATAGCTCAATGAATAGAGGCAATATCTGTGATAGTTATGCACAAATCTTGGTGTAAATGTGAAAGGTGAAAGTGACAGTATCATAGAATACAGCACAGCCAATTAACACACAGCAAGATCCCAAATTAACCTTGAGAAGAACAGAATTAAAAAAGTCTTCATGGTCACATGCATTTGAATGAGCGTAGTGAAAAGTTTGTAATGTCGCCGTTTTAACACCACCTTAGATACAGGATACCTAGGTACACATACCTTAAGTGTTCGTTACAGAACTGAAAGAATAAAAAAAAGTAGGACTACAAAGTTTTAAAAAGTACTCATATTACTCATAGTCCAGAATAAGAACAAAACGTATCTTTAAAAAATACTCAAATTATAGTCCATTTCATTGAGACTGTTCCTGTTGGGCTTCAGAACACAAGGCCTTGCTGCCCTCATGCATTGGCCTCAGCCCGAGACTCGCCCCCTAGGCTGGTCCAGGCTCAGACTGCCTCCTGCTCTGAGCTCCGACCTGTGACTCGCCTCTGGTACTTGCCTACCACACTGGCATGGTCTCTAACACATCTCCCACACCAGCTGGACTTGGAGTCGCCACCATTCTCTATACCTTCCAGGTAAGTTAAAGACAATAAAAGTTTGGGGGAAGTGGGCAAGTACATTTTTGTCACTTAAATTAATTCCAGTCTCAAGATAATTCCTCAAAGTATGGTCCCACCATGGCTAAGCAGTTAAAAAAGACTGATAAGAAATAACTTTCAGCCTTATTTCTTTATTTTCTACTTAAAACTAAGAAGGTCTGCAATGCATAACTTTTGACCTTATTGAATTGAATTGAAGAATCAAATTAAATTGAATTAAATTTATTGTCATGTGTACCGAGGCACAGTAAAAAGCTTTGTCTTGTGAGCAATACAGACAGATCACAGAGTTAAGAAGCATAGATAAATAAATAACAGGTAAACAGTGGTAAAAACAAAAACACAGGTACAGGCAAATGTTAAGAGTTTGTGAATCCATTCAGTATTTTAGATTAGATTACTTACAGTGTGGAAACAGGCCCTTCGGCCCAACAAGTCCACACCGACCCGCCAAAGCGCTACCCACCCAGACCCATTCCCCTACATTTACCCCTTCATCTAACACTACGGGCAATTTAGCTTGGCCAATTCACCTAACCTACACATTTTTGAATTGTGGGAGGAAACCGGAGCACCCGGAGGAAACCCACACAGACACAGGGTGAATGGGCAAACTCCACACAGAGAGTCGCCTGAGGCGGGAATTGAACCCGGGTCTCTGGCACTGTGCCACTGTGCTGCCCATTCTAACAACAATACGGTAGAAACTGTTTTGAAATGGCCTGGTGCATGTATTCAGGCTTCTGTATCTTCACCCCAATGGTAGAGGTTGCAGAAAAACATTGCCAGGATGGATGGATCTTTGAGAATGCTGGTGGCCCTTCCTTGATGGCGGGCCTGGTAGATGGGAGGTTGGTCTTTATGATTGTCTGGGCTGAGTTCACCTCACTCTGTGACTTTTTCCGATCTTGAATGATAATTGCCATACCAGGTAGTGATACATCCAGACAGAATGCTGTCAATGGCACACCTATAAAAGATGGCAAGGGTATTCGCCGTCATGCCAAATTTCCTCAGCTGCCTGAAGAAGAAGAGACGTTGTTGGGCCTTTGTAACCAGTGCGTCCACATGAAGAGTCCAAGCTTTCTTGGACTCTTATTTTGTATGTTTTATGCTATACTATAATTATTGCAATGTTTAAATTTTAACTTTGTTCTTTCTTTCTCCCTTGTTCTTAAGATTCTGTACTTCGGTACTTGTACTTAAGATAGCACCTTGTATGGTGACATCACACACTTTTCACTATAGCCCTGTACTTTTGTATTTGAGACATGTGACAATAAAATTAAATCAAATCTAATCAACTGAGGTTTGTTTAATCATGTTGTCATTTACAAGATGAAAACTATAGAAAATTATTTCCATTGCGTGCTTACAGAAGTAAAACAAGGTTTATCTGAATCAAGTAGTAACACCTTTTTAGTGCAAGAATTATCCATTGATAAACACAATACTGACAAGAGAAGTAAAATCAGCAAGTGTTGGAAGTGTAGTCAACATTTAAAGTTAAGGAGAGACATCCTTTTAGTTTGAGACTCTCCATTGGTTCTGATGTATGACCTTTTCCTGAAATGTTATGCAAAATTTCACCTTTTCTAATATTGACCACTTCCAATATTTTTTGACATTAGTTTAGGTTTCTTTCTCCCTTCAATTGATCATAGGCTCCTGTTCTAGAACAAAAAGTATGCATTGTCACTCATGCTGCAACTCCCTGGGAATATTCTGGTTAATGCTTCCATGTACTCAACCTCAAATTTAAAAATTTCAATTAAATATAATTTCAATTAAAAAGATCTGACCATGATTCCTCAATGGCTCAGGGAGTTTGTTGAGGGAGTAGCTAAATCCTAAAGGTCAAGTTAATTAGCTGACCATCATCTGTGAAATGTAATTCGTCATAACATTTTTAGACTGGGTTGCGGAAAAGCTCAGGGATTATTTTCTTGTTGTTCGTCTACAGGCACCTAGCATCCAATCAAGTTGCAACTTGTTTACTTATGCTGTGAACCACACAATTTAGGAATGGGCATTGGCACGAGGTATGAGAGGGAACCTAGCATCAATGGAGCAGTTTTGTAATTAGTCACCATGACACAAATCTCCCTTCCACTAAAAGTTTGATTGATTTCTTGCTGTGACCCTATGCCCCTCAAGTAGAAATAAACTACCAGCACCTTTCCTGAGAAGGCATGATTCAAGTTTGAATCTTTAATAAGTCTTAATACCCCTATCTACTGTCCTACCCTCCACAAATGGAAGAAGCAAATGTATCCAGACATTTAACCAATAAGACTGTGTGATGGATTGACTTAAACATAGCACTGTATTTAAATAACACACAGACATGTGGAAACAAGGAAATAGGAAGTCAAGAATGAAAGATTTGTCTTTATTAGTCCCTTTCACAAGCTCATGATATCTCAAAGCATTTCAGAGTCAATTAAATACTTTAAAAATGTGAAAAAATATTCACCCTGTGACCACTGTATCTGTCGCTGTGTTGATTCATCATAAAGTCACCCAATTACTATCCATAATGCCCCATTGAACCGCCTACCCTCCATTCACTGCCCTCATTTGCTCACCTGTTATCTAAAACACATTTTGGTTCATTCACTGTCCACAATTCCTTCATGGAGTCACCTTTTCTCTGTGTCTCCCACTGTCCCTCACTAATTCAGCTCCACTTTGAACTTCACTGTAGGTTTGATTTCAAGGGTTGTGACTCTAAATTGAAAATTTGACCTTATTTTAGTCTACTCAAAGGTTCATCTTTGATGACAATTACTAATAGAAGGACAATCCCAGAAAAGAACTACCTCCATCCACTTCCAGCCGCCAATCCAGGAAGTGGGGAGATAGGTAGTGAAAGAACAGGGCTAATTGGTTGGTTAATAATATCTAGTAGACATTTGCTTTTGTGGGATCAAATCCTACTCTGGTAGCTGGATTGCTATCATCAATTAGTAAGGGCACGTGGTTAGGGTCAAAAAGTGTGGTGCTGGAAAAGCACAGCCGGTCAGGCAGCATCTGAGGAGCAGGAGAGTCGATGTTTTGAGCATAAGCTCTTCATCAGGAATGTGACTAATTCCTGATGAAGAGCTTATGCTCAAAACATCGATTATCTTGCTCTTCCAATGCTATCTGACTAGTTGTGCTTTTCCAGCACCACACTTTTGACTCTCATCTCGAGCACTGCAGTCCTCACTTTCTCCAAGTGGTTAGGGTGTTAGACTTAACATCCAATAGACATATATCTGCATGAGTTTGACCCTCACTGCTGGTAAGTGAACTTTCACCCTTACAGAAATGTGTTTCTGGAAAAGTGCAGCAGGTCAGGCAGCATCCAAGGAACAGGAGAATCAACGTTTCGGGCATGAGCCCTTCTTCAGCCCTTTCACCCTTATAGAATGTATAAGTCCAGATGGCACAATCTTTGAGCAACAGGTTGCCACTTCAAGACAGAAATGAACAGGAAATTATTCTCCCAGAGGTGGTGAATCTGTGGAATTCTTTGTTGTAGAGGCTGAGTCATTAAAGATATTCATGGCTGAGATAGACAGATCCTTAATCAGTAAAGGAATTAAGGATCGCAGGAAAGTGGAATTGGGCAATACCTGATCATACAAGATCTCACTGAATGGTGAAACAGTCTCAGTGAGCTGAATGGCCTGATTCTATTGCCACGTTGAATGGACTTATGGAAAAGAAACTAGAGCAGAATTGTAATGAAAAATGCTTTTTTTTTATAGACATAAAATATAGCATGACAGATGTCAAAATCTCTAATTCGTTCAGTATCTACCTGCACTGTTCTTGTGTATGACATCTGAATCCTCTGATTAAATTAAAAACCTGTAAACAATTCTCAAAGATCCACTGTTTTAAATGTAATAACAGGCTCCTGTTAGCAAACTTGAAAATATACCAAACAACCCTAGGATGTAACTTATTGTTGGCTTCATAATGCCACCATTTCCCAGCAAGCAATCAACCCCAACTCAGCATCTTGACTCCAAATTTATGATAATGCAACTCACCTGAAGTGACCCCACTGAATTCAGTCTGTTCCTAATCCTCTGCTGGAGTAGTAACTGTCCTCACAGTAGACCATTCCATCTCTGGAGAAAACCAGTGCCAAATCAAATTTATGCCCAATTTTAGTACTGACGATGAGACAAAGACAGGAAGGTTAATGTATTGACATTAAGCTAATCTCACTGTCATCTCTAATTGTCCTTGAGTTTGGCAGCAGAGCTACTGATCAAACTCTGTTCAGAGGTCTCCGTCATAGAGATGTACAGCATAGAAATAGACCTTTCGGGTCCAACATGTCAATGCCAACCAGATATTCTTCATTAATGTAGTCCCCTTTGCTAGCATTTGGCCCATATCTCTCTAAACTCTTCCTATTCATATACCCATCCAGATGTCTTTTAAATGTTGTAATTGTACTAGACTCCACCACCTCCTCTAAAACTCATTCCATATATGCATCACCCTCTGCATGAAAACGTTGTCCCTTAGGTCCCTTTTAAGTCTTTTCCTCTCACCTTAAAACTATGCCCTCTAGTTTTGGACTTCTCCATCCAAGGAAAAAAACCTTGACTATTCAATCTATTCATTCCCTCACAATTTTACAAAATTCTATAAGGTCACCCCTCGTCCTCCGAAACCCCAGAGAAAATAATCCCAGCCTATTCAGCCTCTCTCTATTGGTCAAACCTTCCAATCTTAGCAACATCTTTGTAAATCTTTTCTGAACCATTTCAAGTTTACCAAAATCTTTCCCATTGTGAGGAGACTAGAATTAAACACAATATTCCACAAGTGGCCTAACCTATTGTCCTGTACAGCCATAACATGACCTCCCAATTCCTAATCTCAATGCACTGACTGATAAAGGCAAGTGTTCCAAACATCTTCACTATCCTGACTATCTGCAACTCCGCTTTGAAGGAGCTATGAACCAACACCCCGAAGTCTCTTTGTTTGGCAACACACCCCAAGACCTTACTATGAAGTGTATAAGCCCCGCTCTGATTTGCTTTTCCAAAAGTCAGCTCCTCGCATTTATTGAAATTAAACTCCACCTGCCACTCCTCAGCCCATTGACCCATCTGATCAAAGTACCCTTGTAATCTGAGGTAACCTGTTCCTTGGATGCTGCCTAACCTGCTGTGCTTTAACCAGCAACACATTTTCAGCTAAACTTCTTCGCTGTCCATTACACTTCCAATTTTGGTGTCATTTGCAAACTTACTGACATATCTCTGATGTTCACATCCAAATCGTCTATATAAATGTTGAAAAGCAGTGGACCCAGCACTGACCCTTGCGGCACACCGTTGGTCACAGGTCTCCAGTCTGAAAAGCAACTCTCCTACACACCCTCTGTCTCCTATCTTTATTTTATCACGATTCAACATTTGTGAGAAGATTTGTAGCTCGGATGCTCATTGTTGTGGTTCTGTTCGCCGAGCTGGGAATTTGTGTTGCAGACGTTTCGTCCCCTGTTTAAGTGACATCCTCAGTGCTTGGGAGCCTCCTGTGAAGCGCTTCTGTGTTGTTTCCTCCGACATTTATACTGGTTTGTCTCTGCCACTTCTGGTTGTCCATTCCAGCTGTCCGTTGCAGTGGCCGGTATATTGGGTCCAGGTCAATGTGTTCTTTTGTAGAATCTGTGGATGAGTGCCATGCCTCTAGGAATTCCCTGGCTGTTCTCTGTTTGACTTGTTCTATAATAGTAGTGTTGTCCCAATCGAACTCATGTTGCTTGTCATCTGTGTGTGTGGCTACAAAGGATAGCTGGTCATGTCGTTTCGTGGCTAGTTGGTGCTCATGGATACGGATCGTTAGCTGTCTTCCTGTTTGTCCTATATAGTATTTTGTGCAGTCCTTGCATGGGATTTTGTACACTACGTTGGTTTTGCTCATGCTGGGTATTGGGTCCTTTGTCCTGGTGAGTTGTTGTCTGAGAGTGGTTGTGGGTTTATGAGCTGTTATGAGTCTTAGTGGTCATAGTAGTCTGGCTGTCAGTTCAGAAATGTTCTTGATGTATGGTAACGTAGCTAGTCCTTTGGGTTGTGGCATGTCCTCATTCCGTTGTCTTTCCCTTAGGCATCTGTTGATGAAATTGTGGGGGTATCCGTTTTTGGCGAATACATTGTAGAGGTGTTCTTCTTCATCTTTTTGCAGTTCAGGTGTGCTGCAGTGTGTGTGGCCCATTGCAGCACACCTGAAATAAAAAAAGAAAATGCTGAAATACTCAACAGTTTGGGTAGTATTTGTGAAGAAAAATACTACCTCAGAGTACAACAGGATCTTGATCAGATGGACCAATAAGCCAAAGAGTGGCAGATGGAGTTTAATTTAAATAAATGTGAGGTGCTGCATTTTGGAAAGGCAAATCAGGGCAGGGCATATACACTTAATGGGAAGGTCTTAGGGAGTGTTACTGAACAAAGAGACCTTGTAGTCCAGGTTCATAGTTCATTGAAAGTAGAGTCTCTGGTAGATCAGATAGTGAAGAAGGTATTCGGTATGCTTTCCCTTATTCATTAGAGTATTGAATTTAGGAGTTGGGAGATCATGTTATGGTTGTAGAGGACATTGGTTAGGCCACTTTTGGAATATTGTGCACTATTCTGGTCTCCCTATCGGAAGGATGTTGTGAAACTTGAAAGGGCTCAGAAAAGATTTATGAGGATGTTGCCAGGGTTGAAGGGTTTGAGCTATAAGAAGAGACTGAAAAAGCTGGGACTATTTTCCCTGGAATGTGGGAGGCTGAGGAATGACCTTAATGATGTTTATAAAATCATGAGGGGCATGGATAGGGTAAATAGACAAGGTCTTTTCCTTGGGATAGGGGAGTCCAGAATTAGAGATCATAAGTTTAGGGTGAGAGGGGAAAGATTTAAAAGGGACCTAAGGAGCAACGTTTTCAGCAAAGGGTGGTATGTGTATGGAATGAGCTGCCAGATGAAGTGGTGGAGGCTGGTAATTACATCATTTAAAAGGCATCTAATGGGTATGTGAATAGGTAGAGTTTGGAGGGATATAGGCCAAGTGCTGGCAAATGGGACTGGATTAATTTATAATATCTGGTCAGCATAGCCATGTTGGACCAAAGGATCTGTTTCTGTGCTGTATATCTCTATGACTCTAATGGTTTAATGCTTCCACTGTTGATCAATCCTTTTACAGTGGGTAAGCACTCACCATTATTGGCAAGGTGATGTCTGTGTTATCAGTTAATGAGCTGTCTGCTCTCCTCACAGCTCAGTGAGTTTCTCTTGTCAGTGGTTCAGGCAGGCAGACTACATCTGATTTGTATTCAAAGAGCTGATCTCAGTCAGATGTACAGAACAATTAGAAGTATAACGTCATTGAGCAGCAAAGTCTCAGTTAGTGGCAATAACAATGAACTTGAACAAGTTGGTACTTGCCTTCTTATCGTGTCCCTACCCCCTAAGATCGACTGACCCAAGTTTAAGTCTCACCTGCTCCGGAGGTCTATGATAACATTTGTGAGACAGCTTGATTAGAAAATAGGTTAAATAATATTTTTTTAAAAAGCAAACTTTTTGTAGCCAAATACCATGACAGCATAATTGTGAGCTGGGAAAAATACCACGGACTTTACAATTCACCCATTAACCGTAATCCAGCATTCGGCAAATTAGTCAACATTTTTTAAAAAGCTTGTGAAATATATGCAACTACTTGCATTTATTTGTTATCTTACAGAGAACTGTACATTCTTTCTGGTTACGCTTGTCTCTAAACAGGAAGTTATTTAAGGCCGGAAACCTAATGCTGACACAGAATTCAGTTACATCACACTGCAAATTTTTGCTATAAATTCTGTGTTACGATCGAGCTCCACAATCACCTGATGAAGGAGCGTCGCTCTGAAAGCTAGTGTGCTTCCAATTAAACCTGTTGGACTATAACCTGGTGTTGTGTGATTCTTAACTGTGTACACCCCAGTCCAACACCGGCATCTCCAAATCATGACACAGAATTCAACTTGCTGCCCTCTGCTGCCATTTGTGACAAGGGAGGATTGTGTTGTAATGTGGAACACTCAACACTGGGAGTCAATGTTCTGCTATCCACAGGATAATTCTGAGAATGTTCTGGACAAATTACCATCTCCTGAACCCGAAATCTTGAATTTCCAATTCATTCCATCCAAGTCCAGATTCAATCATAGGTTGCCCTTAATTTGCAAAACATATATTTTTAACTTTAATCCAGCGACGCCCTCATTCCGTGAGTGATTTAAAAAAAAACACCGTTGCCTACTCACTTCATGTTTTAGGGTTTATATTTTACTAAGTACTTTTTTTTTACAGATGTTGCAGGTCTGGATGATTAAGCAGCGTGCATTTTAAAATATTTAAAATAATTTTAATTGTAAACACATTGCAACTTTCCTTACATAATATGGGAATAGACTCTATTAAAGTATTTATTTAATATAATAAATACTATAAATTAAAGAGTAGCGGAAACATTTAAAGGGTGACTGGAGAGTATCCCTGATGAGGTGAAATATCCCGCTGAAAAATGGGAGACGCTGGCCTCAGTGAAGAAGGTTCTTTTGGGAAAGTCCCGAATACTCTGGGAGCATTTTTGGGAACATATCCACGTAAAGGTGAAGCATGAAAAATACCGCACAAACCTCCAAACAACTTTATCTACCTGACCCCTTCGAACAGCAACTGCCCTGCACATAACAGAATGTGTAGATCAAACATTAGCCATTTCAAACCGGCGTGGGAGCAAGACATCTTCAATTCCAAGGTTAAAACTCACACAACACCAGATTATGGTCCCACAGGTTTATTTGTAGGTACAACCTTCCAAATAAACTTGTTGGACTATAACGTGGTGTTGTATAATTTTTAACTTTGTCCATCCAAGTCCAACATCGGTACCTCCACATCATCAATTCCAAGGGTCTAACTTGGAAGAAGACTATGAATGAATGAATGAATGAATAGACACATTATGTAAAAAATATTTAATAATTCATGCAGAATTCTCCGGGAATGTAAAATATAACAGTGCAATTTCATAAGCACTTTAATAAATAGACAACAACATAGATTATATTTTATAAAATAATTCAGAACATTAAATTTGCACTGTTTGTAGACGAGCATTTTGATATGCTATTGTATATAATTTGATTCACACATCATAAGGATTCTAAATGTATGACAAAATATGTATTTTTGAAGCAATATTTTGTACAGTTTTTAATGCCATCTTTTTTCAAGTAAGCAGTGAGTTAAAAGTTGAGAATCAGTTAGAATTTGCTGTGACACAAAAGAGTTACCAGGAGTGGGGTTCGAACCCACGCGGACATATGTCCATTGGATCTTAAGTCCAACGCCTTAACCACTCGGCCATCCTGGTCGTAGATAGAAAGTCTACTGGAACATGGCCCCATGATGTTGATAGTTACAAACGTTGCTTCTGATGAGTTTTTATGTATTTGTTTGGGAGTCCCCAAACCTGCGGTATCGCCGGGAATCCCTGCCCCGGGCCCGCGCCTGCGGGACAGCGATAGTGTAACCCGAGACCCGAGGCCCAGAAGCAGTTGCACCGCGCCCCGCCCACGGATCCCGACTCCGCCCACCGACTCAAGTCCCTCCCTTTTATCCAGGCCCCCACCGACTGACTCAATTCCCGCCCGCGCATCCACGTCCCGCCCACTGATCTCGTATCCCTCCAGTGGATCATACCCAGACTCCGCCCCTGCCGAACAGGACCCGCCCACAGAGCAGACCCCCAGAGAACTGGCCCGCTCGATCGCTCTGGCTGCGTGCCATTATTCAGGCCTGGTCCGCCAGACCACGCCCACCTTATGGATAAATGTCGACCCACCCCGTTATGTAGGCCCCGCCTCCCTACACCAGCCTGCAATGCCACTTCCTGCCACCTGGTGTCACTTGTCCTGTAATAAAAAATTAGAATTAAAAACAGCAGCAAGGCAGCACTTTGGGCTGTTAACATTAACGCGTTATTTCCAGTGACGCCACATAAAAAGTTTTCTTCCGTAACCATAAAACATTAAAATGTAGGAGCAGAAGTAGGCCATTCAGTCTGTCCCACTGTTAAATGAAAATTCCAGTTGATTTGATAATCGGAAACCTCCATAAACCTTAATTCCCAAAGATTAAAAACCTATTCTCAAACACTCTGTGCAATAAAGAACTCTACAGACTCACTGCCCTCAAGAAATAAATTCCTTCTCATCTGTTTTTTTAAAAAGTCACATGACACCCAACACCAGGTTATTGTCCAACAGGTTTATTTGAAATCATAAGCTTTAAGAGTGCTGCCCCTTCCTTTACTTTAAAAGGGTGAACTCTTACTCTGAGATTCCATCCTCTGGCCCTAGACCCTCCCACAGTGGGGGCCAACCTCTCAGCATTCACTCTGTAAAGTGCCTGAAGAGCCTTAAAAATCACACACCAGGTTATAGTCTAACAGGCTTGTGGAAGCACTAGCTTTCGGAGCGCTGCTACTTCATCAGGTAGCTGTAGATTATAACCACCTGATGAAGGAGCAACACTCTGAAGCCTGGTGTTGTGTGATTTTTAACTTCGTACACCCCAGTCCAACACCAGCATCTCCAAATCCTGAAGAATCTTGAATGTTTCAATAAGGTTGCTTCTCATTCTAATGAACTCAAAAGGCTCAGCCTGTTCAACCTCTCTTCAGAAAACAATCCCTCCAAACCTACCTAAGTAGCCTAGAGTTAATTTTTTTGTGTGTCTTACTGCCTTTTTGAATCACATTCTTGAGGAAGGTCTTATAGAATCATAGAGATATACAGCACAGAAACAGATCCTTCGGTCCAACTCGTCCATGCCGACCAGATATCCCAACCCAATCTAGTCCCACCTGCCAGCACCTGGCCCAATGCCCTCCTTCCTATTCATATACCCATCCAGAAGCCTTTTAAATGTTACAACTGTACTAGCCTTCACCACTTCCTCTGGCAGCTCATTCCATACACATATCACCCTCTGTGTGAAAAAGTTGCCCCTTACGTCCCTTTTATATCTTTCCAATCACGCCTTAAACCTATGCCCTCTAGGTTCTGGATTCCCCCACCCCAGGGAAAAGACTTTGTCTATTTATCCTATCCATGCCCCTCACAATTTTATAAATCTCAATAAGGTCACCGCTCAGCCTCTGATGCTCCAGGGAAAACAGCCCTAGCCTATTCAAACTCTCTCTATAGCTCAAATCCTTCAACCCTGGCAACATCCTTGTAAATTTTTTCTGTACTCTTTCAAGTTTAACAACATCTTTCCGATAGGAAGGAGACCAGAATAGCTCACAATATTCCAACAGTGGCCTAACCAATGTCCTGTACAGCTGCAACATGACCTCCTAACGCCTTCTTCACTATCCTAACTACCTGCGACTCCACTTTTAAGGAGCTATGAACCTGCACTTCAAGGTCTCTTTGTTCAGCAGCACTCCCCAGGACCTTACCATTAAGTGTATAAATTCTGCTAAGATTTGCTTTCTCAAAATGTAGCACTTCACATTTATCTAAACCCCATCTGCCCTTCTCAGCCTATTGGCTCATCTGATCAAGATCCCATTGTAATCTGAGGTAACCTACTTCACTGTTCATTACACCTCCAATTTTGGTGTCATCTGCAAACTTACTAACTATACCTCTTATGCTTGCATCCAAATCATTTATGTAAATGATGAAAAGCAGTGGACCTAGCCCTGATCCTTGTGGCACTCCACTTGTCACAAGCTTTCAGTCTGAAAAAAAACCTTCCGCCACAACCTTCTGACTTCTTTCTTGGAGCCAGTTCTGTATCCATATGGCTAGTTTTCCCTGTATTCCATGAGATCCAACCTTGCTAACCCGCCTCCTATGGCGAACCTTGTCAACACCTTACTGAAGTCCATATAGATCACAGCTACTGCTCTGCCCTGATCTTTATGCTCAAATCATTGACTCTACTGTTCTTCGGATGCTGTCTGACCTGCCGTGCTTTTCCAGTGCCACACTTTGAGACTCCACCATTTTGAATAAGGGTGCTGCATTGGTAGTTTTCCAGCACTCTGGATCTTTTCCAGAATTTAAGGATTCTGGATAGATTACTACCAGTGCATCTATATCTCTGTAGCTACTTGCTTTAATATCCTAGGATACATACCACCAGGTCCATTCTCCTGGTATCTTTCTTCAGTGGATGTTAATGCACTTATTACCCCAACTTTTTATTTCCATCTCTTTGCCCCTAGCTTATTTAGAACGTAATTCATGTCCTCGACCTAGGTGTTTACACAGATGTTAAGGAGTTGATCAACTGCTTGATGAGGACCATGTTGTGCATGGGCTTTAGAAAACATTCCATGGAGTGGCACATAATTAAATATAAAAGCCACTGAGTGGATATCATTAGAACACTCTAGAAGAACACCAGTAGATGGCAAAATCTAGGCTGGAAAACTCACCATGAAAAAGTTATGGTCTAGATGGAGGCCTCAGCTTATTGTGTCTGTACTGACTGAATAAACTAACTACTCATTCTAATCACAACAATCAGCTAGTGCTTGTAGCCTTGCAGTTTACAAAAGTTCAATTGCAACTTCCTGTTTCTTTTAAATGAATTGAGGGTTTCAGTCTTGAAACCAAAATAAGCAGTGAATTCTAGACACCCATCATCAATTAGTAAGCCAACATATGGAACACGTAAAGAAGACAGATTAGTGCTTACTAATTAAAGTGAGAACCTGGTATATCTCAAATATTGTCTTATGCTCTTTGGCCTGCCTTAACTTTGTTGGTCTTCCAAAACAAGGAGTTGACCCCGATTTAGCGTTAGTTGAAAAGAGTGTCATTGGAAAAGCACAGCAAGTCAGACGGCATCTGGGAAGCAGGAGAGTCAATGCTTTGGGCATAAGCCCTTCAGTAGGGATGGCCGAGTCTTGCAGAGTTGCACATTCCAAACTCTAAGACTACATGCTGAGGGCCACACTAATGTGTGGAGCAGCTGGTATCAAGGCACAATGGGGAAAGACCACAGTCTGAGGTTTTCCTACTGAAGGTAAATGAAAGTCTGTTCAGTTATTGGACTCTCCTAGTGTATCAAATATATACAAATATCAGTATTGTATGTGTAAGAGAGATCTTTGGTTTTGTGTACAGTCAAATTCCAACATTTTGTGCGTTTACTTCATATGCAAGTGTGGAGAACAGAATTGCTTTTTGTCAATGTAGATTTAAAAAGTTTTTTTCATGAATAAAGTATATTTTTGAAATTAAAACATAGTCTTGTATTGTAAGAGATGCCTTCGGTTTTTTAGATAGAGTCAAACCTCTTGATGTTGCCACTGTCCAGAACCAAACTACAGTTACATAAAAAAAGCTCTTGGCTAAGGAATGCACTAAAGCTTGGGGCAGCTGCTACTAAGGTGCAGTGAGGAAAGACCACTGTCTGAAGTCTTCCTGCTGAAGATAAATGGGAGTCCATTCAGTTATTGGACCTTCCAAGAGGCTCAAGTATATGTAAATATAGTTTTCTCTGTGTAAGAGATGTGTTTGGTTAAAGTCAAACTCCAATATTTGTTGGTTTTCTTGATATGATACTGTACAGGACTGTGTTTGTGACTATGTACGTATGCAAAGATATTTTTATGAGTAAAAAAACTTGAAACAGTATTTCATACTAATGTATAATAAGATATTCTTTGTCTTCTTGCCCAGTTTTGTATTGAACACAAGCTCAAAGAGTGGCATTTAATGACATGACATAACAGACTGAGTCAGCACAATCTGGTTCTACACTTTAAGGTGATGAAAATTAAGTATTTTCACTAAAGCATTATCCATAGCTTGAGCTAGACCAGCATTTATAGTCCATTCCTAATCAGCCTTTAGAAAGATGATCCTTCTTGAACCATTGCAGTCCATGTGCTATAGACACTATGCTGTGAGTGAGACAGCCCAGGATTTTGGTCTTGTCACAGTGATGAAACCATGATATAGTTCCAAGTTAGGAATGCATGTGACATCAATGCCAGTGGTGCTCCATATGTTTACTGCCCTTATCCTTTAAGATGGTAAATGCTGCACTACTGGAAGTTGCTCCCTAAGGAGTCTTGGTAAGATATTGCAGTGTACCTTGTGTTATACAAACTCCTGGTAAAAAATGAGGTCTGCAGATGCTGGAGATCACAGCTGAAAATGTGTTGCTGGTTAAAGCACAGCAGGTCAGGCAGCATCCAAAGAATAGGAAATTTGACGTTTCGGGCATAAGCCCTTCATCAGGAATGAGGAGAGTGTGCCAAGCAGGCTAAGATAAAAGGTAGGGAGGAGGGACTTGGGGGAGGGGCGATGGAGACGTGATAGGTGGAAGGAGGTCAAGGTGAGGGTGATAGGCCGGAGTGGGGTGGGGGCGGAGAGGTCAGGAAGAAGATTGCAGGTTAGGAGGGCGGTGCAGAGTTGAGGGAACCGACTGAGACAAGGTGGGGGGAGGGGAAATGAGGAAACTGGAGAAATCTGAGTTCATTCCTTGTGGTTGGAGGGTTCCCAGGCGGAAGATGAGGCGCTCCTCCTCCAGCCGTCGTGTTGTTATGTTTTGCCGGTGGAGGAGTCCAAGGACCTGCATGTCCTCGGTGGAGTGGGAGGGAGAGTTAAAGTGTTGAGCCACGGGGTGATTGGGTTGGTTGGTCCGGGCGGCCCAGAGGTGTTCTCTGAAGCGTTCTGCAAGTAAGCGGCCCGTCTCTCCAATATAGAGGAGGCCACATCGGGTGCAGCGGATGCAATAGATGATGTGTGTGGAGGTACAGGTGAACTTGTGGCGGATATGGAAGGATCCCTTGGGGCCTTGGAGGGAAGTGATGGAGGAGGTGGCCTTGGAGGGAAGTGAGGGAGGAGATCGACGATGCCCTCCACCGCATCTCCTCCACTTCCCGCTTCTCCGCCCTTGAGGTGATCGATGATGCCCTCCACCGCATCTCCTCCACTTCCCGCTCCTCCGCCCTTGAGCCCCGCCCCTCCAACCGCCACCAAGACAGAACCCCACTGGTTCTCACCTACCACCCCACCAACCTCCGTATACAACGTATCATCCGCCGTCATTTGCGCCACCTCCAAACGGACCCCACCACCAGGGATATATTTCCCTCCCCTCCCCTATCAGTGTTCCGCAAAGACCACTCCCTTCGTGACTCCCTCGTCAGGTCCACACCCCCCACCAACCCAACCTCCACTCCCGGGACCTTCCCCTGCAACCGCAGGAAATGTAAAACTTGCGCCCACACCTCCTCCCTCACTTCCCTCCAAGGCCCCAAGGGATCCTTCCATATCCGCCACAAGTTCACCTGTACCTCCACACACATTATCTATTGCATCCGCTGCACCCGATGTGGCCTCCTCTATATTGGGGAGACGGGCCGTTTACTTGCGGAACGCTTCAGAGAACACCTCTAGGACGCCCGGACCAACCAACCCAACCACCCCGTGGCTCAATACTTTAACTCTCCCTCCCACTCCACCGAGGACATGCAGGTCCTTGGACTCCTCCACCAGCAGAACATAACAACACGACGGCTGGAGGAGGAGCGCCTCATCTTCCGCCTGGGAACCCTCCAACCACAAGGAATGAACTCAGATTTCTCCAGTTTCCTCATTTCCCCTCCACCCACCTTGTCTCAGTCGGTTCCCTCGACTCAGCACCGCCCTCCTAACCTGCAATCTTCTTCCTGTCCTCTCCGCCCCCACCCCACTCCGGCCTATCACCCTCACCTTGACCTCCTTCCACCTATCACATCTCCATCGCCCCTCCCCCAAGTCCCACCTCCCTACCTTTTATCTTAGCCTGCTTGGCACACTCTCCTCAGTCCTGATGAAGGGCTTATGCCCGAAACGTCGAATTTCCTGTTCCTTGGATGCTGCCTAACCTGCTGTGCTTTAACCAGCAACACATTTTCAGTTGTACAAACTCCTGCCATTGTGCACCACAAATTCCCACAAGGAGCAGGTACCACTTTAATCAGTGTTAGCCTAAACACACATTGATAACTCACAGGAAATAGTGAAAATCAGAATCTGCAGGCAAAGTTTGTAAATCTACTCTGGGGTACTGAATTGAGAAATTGTGCATTTGCAAATGTGGTAGTTACAGTTTGATTTGTTACATTGGGATAATTTACTTGCAGTCAGTGTCAGTTAATAACTTTGTACATTTATCACCTTTAATAATTGCTATACCTTTTCATTTCCAGAATATTACAGTTCCTTGTAGGTATTGCTGCAAAATTATTTAAATTATTAAGGAAAATGTTATTATTCCTATTGTGTAGACTCACACACACAAAAAAAGAATACTCAGTGGGATAAGATACTGGAGTGATACAGTCTGAAGAAGAGGCTGCATTTTCAGGACTGGAGTATATAATAGAGAAAAGGGAAGAGTGAGCAGTGGACTGATTGAGATCTGTAAAATTGTGAAAGGTTTCCATAGGGGACATGTTGTGATAATGTTTGCCACTTGAACAGTAACATAGTCACCAATAAACCCAGAAAGGAATTCAAGAGAAATAGCTTTATCATGATAGTGATGAGAATGTAGAACTTCCTACTGAGGAGCAGTTGCAGTGATTTGTATTGATGCACTTAAAGGGAGACCAAATATACACGTGACAGAGAGAAAAATAAAAGGATATACAGATATGTTTAGGTGAAATGAGAAGGGAGAAGGCATATGGGGAGCCGAAAAACCATCACAGTTCAGCTGGGATGAATACCTGTTTCTCTGTCGTGAACACTTTGCAAGAACATAGCTTTCATCTGAACACAATCTGTCGCAAGTATTGACATTTAGTTGAAATGTATCTCGCACAGTAATCACCAAAAATATGTGTATGCCTGCAAAATAAACTCCGCTTGCAGAGTCACATCATCAGCCACAGATCTAACACAAACTGTACCAGCTGCATGGATGAGTGAAAACCAACATGTTTCCTGCTCATTTTTCAGTTTGTTTCTCATTGGTAAAATGACTTGTGAAATCAGCACAACACCAGCACAATTTTGCAGAGTTACTTTCATACCCTGAAGGCATGTACACTAACTACCTGCCATCTGATTTGCTGTAGCCCCCTTACCTTGTCTGCACTTTAAAGATAAGACTTCCCCAAGATATTTGAAAAACTTTAAAATTGTTCAGGCTACATGAGCAGCTTATTAATTGCCTCTTGATTGTGTGTAGCATTGAGAGACATATCCACATCAGCGAAACTTCTGAGACAAAATGTCATGGGCAGTTTCTCTTCCCCTCAACAATTTGTTGCAGAGGTGAAACCTTGTTCTAGTCAAGCTGTGAGGAGTTGTCTTAACCTCAGCAGCACAGGGAGACTGGAGATAATCAGTTAAGGTCTTTCTTTCTGTCTTACTATCCTGTGAATTTTGTTGGGGTCAAAGGGCAATTTGTTGCAATTTATCTGGTCACACACATGGAGAAAAGCTACTTCAAATATGATGAAGGGTGATGAAAAGCTGGGTGAATTGCAAGGAACATTCCTAAGGAGTGGATGGGGAGAAGTGAAGGGGGGTGCATAGTCAAGGGAGCTAACTAGCTGAAGAAACATCACCAATCAGCTGAACTAGATAAAGTTAAAAATCAGGCAAAAGTGGGTACTGCAGATTCTAGAGATTGGAGTCAAGATTTGAGTGGTGCTGGAACAGCGCAGCAGGTCAAGCAGCATCCGAGGAGCAGGAAAATTGACATTTTGGGCAAAAGCCCTTCATCAGAAAGTTAAAGTTAAAAAGCACACAACACCAGGTTATAGTCCAACAGATTTATTTGGAAGCACTAGCTTTTGGAGAGCACTCTAGTGTTCCAAATAAACCTGTTGGACTATAACCTGGTGTTGTGGGATTTCTAAATTTGTTCACTCCAGTCCAACACCGACTCCTCCACATCTGAACTAGACAATTCAAAATGTAAAGATTAGGCGAAAGTGAGGACTGCAAAATGTAGCACTGAACTGTCGAAAGTGAGGAAAAAAATCAGAACTTGAATTCATCAAGTCAAGAGAGTTTGATGAATATTAATGAGTCATGACAGAAGATAAGATCTCAACTCGTATCAGTATGAAGAACTGTTCGCCGAGCTGGGAATTTGTGTTGCAGACGTTTCGTTCCCTGTCTAGGTGACATCCTCACTACTTGGGAGCATCCTGTGAAGCGCTTCTGTGATCTTTCCTCCGGCATTTGTAGTGGTTTGAATCTGCCGCTTCCGGTTGTCAGTTCCAGCTGTCCGCTGCAGTGGTCGGTATATTGGGTCCAGGTCGATGTGCTTATTGATTGAATCTGTGGATGAGTGCCATGCCTCTGGAATTCCCTGGCTGTTCTCTGTTTGGCTTGCCCTATAATAGTAGTGTTGTCCCAGTCGAATTCATGTTGTTTGTCATCTGCATGTGTGGCTACTAAGGATAGCTGGTCATGTCGTTTCGTGGCCAGTTCGACCTGGACCCAATATACTGGCCACTGCAGCGGACAGCTGGAACTAACGACCAGAAGCGGCAGATTCAAACCACAATAAATGCCGGAGGAAACATCACAGAAGCGCTTCACAGGAGGCTCCCAAGCACTGAGGATGTCACCTAGACAGGGGACGAAACGTCTGCAATACAAATTCCCAGCTCGGCGAACAGAACCACAACAACAAGCACCCGAGCTACAAATCTTCTCACAAACTTTGAGTATGAAGAACATTTTATCCAATTTCAATTATCTTATTTTCCTTTGCACCTTCTGCAGTATTATCAGAACTTTGCTATAATAGTGATGTGTTGACCTGATTTGCAAATCTCAAGCTGTGGGCTAAGTCAGTATTGCACACTGTTAGAGCACAACCTACTGGATCTTATATTCTATGCCTCAGCTAAATAAGGAAAGGGTCCCATATATCTTTTTAACCACCGAATTGACTTTTCTTAGAGATCTGTGAACATAGTGTCAAAAGTCCTTCTGTTCCTCCACATTACTCAATGTCTCCTTTTAAACACTATCATTTAATTTTATCTTGATTATGGACTAAATTGGGAGAAGGACTGTTTTACAACAAAAGATCAAGGAAGGCATTGTTGTACTTCTAAATTTAAAGTTACTGAAACTCATTCCAAGTTATGTTTATACTGTTGCTTTGCAAGTAATGAGGAAAAGTGCAAGGAGAGATGGTCTGGCACCAGGATGAGTTTGCGAAGTGAGACTCGGCTGGCCATACGACCATAAGACTAGGAGTGGAAGTAAGGCCATTCGGCTCATCAAGTCCATCATTCCGCCTACTTACCCACCTTCTCCCCATAGCCCTTAATTCCTTGCGAGATCAAGAAATTATCAATCTTTGCCTTGAAGACACTTAACATCCCAGCCTCCACTGCACTCCGTGGCAATGAATTCCACAGGCCCATCACTCTCTGTCTGAAAAAATGTCTCCTCATATCTGTTCTAAATTGACCCCCTCTAATTCTAAGACTGTTCCCACGGGTCCTAGTCTCCCGGCCTAGTGGAAACAAATTCCTAGCATTCATCTTTTATTGCCATGGATTATCTTGTAAGTTCCTACTGGATCTCCCCTCAACTTTCTAAACTCTAATGAATACCATCCCAAGATCCTCAGCCATTCATCATATGTTAGGCCCACCATTCCAGGAATCATCTGTGTGAACCTCCGCTGGATACGCTTCATGCCAGTATGTCCTTCCTGTGGTGTGAGGCCCAAAATTGGACACAGTGTTCTAAATAGGGCCTAACTAGAGCTTTATAAAGCCTCAGAAGCACATCGCTGCTTTTATATTCCAACCCTCTTGAGATAGATGACAACATTACATTTGCTTTCTTAACCACAGATTTAACATGCAAGTTCACCTCAGAGAATCTTCGACTAGCACTCCTAGGGATCCCTTTGTGCTTTGGCTTTACGAATTTCCTCACCGTTTAAAAAATAGTCCATGCCTGTATTCTTTTTTCCAAAGTGCAAGACCTCGCAGTTACTCACGTTGAATTTCATCCCCACCTCTTCAGTCGTATCTGTCTGTCCCCTAACTTGGTATCATCGGTTAATTTCACCAGAATGCCCCAGTCCTTCATTCAGATCATTAATATATAAAGTGAACAAAGCTGACAAAAGGTAGTTGATTGATTTGAGGAATTGTAACCAGTTGAGGATGCCAAAGGTCATCAGTTTGATGGCAACTCTGATTGGTGCCTCGACAGTTGAACAACTTGGGTTTGAATGATGCAGTGAAAACATTTTGAACTGCTAGGTGGAGATATGGCGTCTCTTGTGCAATAAAAACTCCTACAGTCTGAAGGAAGCCAGTTATTTTGTCCCACTAGTTGCAGTAAGTTGCGACTGAAGAGAGTCTGTAAATGTACTAATCACCTCCAAAGAAGTGATAGGAGAAAAGAAACTGAAGAACAATAAGTGCTGGCAAAGTACAACGATCATTTCAGTGAACTCAGTTTACTGGTACTATTGGACTGTGGCTTCCAGTTATTTTTCCCCTCTGCCTACAAAACTAATGTTTTTTGTTTGACTGTATGTAAACGTGTGCATGTAGGGAGGATGTTTAGAGGAGGGTTCAAGTTTAATTAGTAGCGTTATATGTTGATAATTCATAGTTGTCTATGTCTGGTTAGAATCAATTTATTTTAATAAGTAGCAATTCTTGTGAAGCACAGAGATCTGAATTACAGCCATATAGCTCAGATGGAATGTTGTACACCAGACCACATCGCCACCTGTCGCCAATTTCCATTTTAAATATAGAAGAAAGACAGAAACACGCTCAAAGTTCTGTTTGGATTGAATACAAATATTTTATTAAAAATGTAGCTCACTAAAATAACAAAAATATCCTGATAAAAAGAAATGACCGTACTGTCATGCAACACGAGTGTTTTCTGGACTTTTTCTATTGGGAAATCAGTAAGACAAAAAGAATTGATGAAAAGACATAATGCACAGATCAGACTCTGTCTGTGGCTAGTAACTCTCTCCTAGTGCCTAATATCAGCTCACCTGTTGAAAGGCACTCTCCAGATACTCCAGACAAACTTCACACCTTTAGTGAGTGTTCCACTTGAAGTCCCTACATCCTGATGTCTGGTTTGAAGCAAACTTTTCTCAAAGAGAACAACGTTGATGGAGAAATTTCCGAAGTTTCCTGTTGAGTCATTTTCAGCACCCATTCCACCGAAATCACATTATGATGACAAGATTAGTGACTGGAGATAAATCTCAGTGACGCAGTTATCCCTGCCCCATGTAACAGAGAATCATTCGTTTTAGGAAATTACAATAATGGCATCTGGTTTCTGTTTTGAACATCACTGGGTAGTAATTCCTATTACAACATGAATTAATAGAAAAACTAGTCTCCTTTGAAATAAGTATTTTATCTTCAAAGCAACTGAGTTTTGTATTTTTAGCTAGAGTTTAAAGAAGATTATACACAATCAAATTAAAATATCAAGAATCAGGTTGTATTCAAAGTTTTAAAAGTAAACACAAAATCTATAAATATTTACAATACAGTATAAAAAAAATTGTTCATGTTATCTGTATCCTGAAAGGAAAATTAATAACATTGTATGTACACTACCTCTTCAGTGAAAACAAAATATTTTCTGGATCTGAAATCCAAACTCATAGAAAGAAATCAGGTTTGCTGTGGATGGTGAGGTGTATTTTGCAGATACTACGAATGTGAATAATTTAGATTAGATTAGAATAGATTCCCTACAGTAATGATACAGGCCCTTCGGCCCAATAAATCCACACCAATCCTCCAAAGAGTAAGCCACCCAAACCTATTCCCTTACCTATATTTTCCTCTGACTAATGCACCCAATACTATGGGCAATTTAACATGGCCAATTCAATTAACCTGCACATCTTTGAACTGTGGGAGGAAATCCACGCAGCTGCAGGGAGAACATGCAAACTCCACACAAATTTACATTTGTGTTTTAAAATCTTGCTTCTCCTCTCCTTTCATCAATCTCAGACACCTATTAATTACATTTTTTTTTACAGAACTGCTCTTGACTAGGGATCAATTTGATGTGTAATGTTTGTTTTGATCCTGATTGGAACAGTCTTGAACATTAAACTAGAATTTGAAACCAGGCCTCTAGTGCCAATGGGTGCTTTAACTGAGACCAAAGTTACACTGTTGTGAGATTGGTAGTGTCAGACCTGGAGTAAGATTCTAACCAGAAGCAGAAACACCTCCCTTCCATCATTTGATGAATTTTATAATGAACCCTGCATGGAGCTAAAATGACATGGAAAGTTGCTTTTAGCTGTGGGGAACTTTGACATTCTAAGCATGCAGAATAAAATATTGGGGAACTCCACAGCAATGTCTTCACAGGATTCTTCAAATCCAGTAGCAAGTACATTGTCCTCTCCCAAAACAATCGGCCCAGCAGCAAGGGGCTAATAATTAAAACCCAGCTTCATTGGGCAGGGCATGTTGTTCATGTGCCTGACACTAAGCTCCCTGAAGTAACTAAAACAGAAATTGGTGAAAAAGCACAGCAGGTCAGGCAGCATCTGTGGAGAGAAATCAGAGTTAATGTTTCGGGTCGAATGACTCTTTGTCAGAAATCTGAATTCTTCCCCAGAGTTCTAAGCAAGGGGTCACTTGACCCGCAATTTAACTCTGATTTCTCACCATAAATGCTGCCTAACCTTCTGAGCTTTACCAGCAATTTCTGTTCTTGTTGCTGATTTACAGCATCCAGAGTTCTTTCGGAATTTATTCAGTTTTCCCTGAAATAACTGTTTGACTCAGAGCTCACTCACATACGGCTGGGGACCCCCAGAAGGACAACAGAATAAAAATAGAATTTCTGGGCTGCCCTGACAGCCTCCCTGAAAAGGTCAGGCATTCCCAAACAAACTCTTCAAAGGCTCTGACTGTGAACAATCTAAACAGAGGAAGGTTTGCTCAGGAAGACACTGAACATTTTAAGACACGTCATTGGGAGCATGCAGAAGCGAAGCTGAGGTGTCAGAGCGTACAATCCTCCTAATCAATCATCTACCTGACCCTTCGAGAACCACCAGCCCCAGACGTGTCAGAGATGATAGATTGGACATTGATAAATATTTCAGAACCCATCTTTCCTGAATGAAAACAAGTCACCATCTCTCCAAGTCCTGTCTATGAAGCAGGACTGACTGCTATTAGTAAATTCCCATTAACCACTCTATCAGTCATAGGGAAATAGATTACATGAGTCTCAAACTGCTTTCTCTCAACATTCTTTGTATTTGCCTTTGGTTGATTAGCCAGGATCAGTGATCAACACATGGAGCCCAGGAGGATGGTTACATTTTGTGACCTGTGTTGTTACATTAATTAGAGCTCATTCAGCCACATCTAGCACTGTCACCATTAGCAGTCACCCTGAATCTCTCTGGAATCAGAGTTCTGAAGAAGGGTCACTGGACCTGAAATGTTAACTCTGCTTTCTCTCCATAGATGCTGCCAGATCTGCTAAGTTTTTTCCAGCAATTTCTGTTTTTTTAGGTTTCCAGAATTTTCATTTCTTTGTTTTAAATTTATCAAATGCACTTTCTTAATTTGGCATTGCTGGGATTTGAATTTGTGATCACTGGACTTCTGTCCTCTTAATGGTTATGAGTACTTTCACTTCAGCCCCTGTCTGTGTCCTGCTGCACTGGAAGTAATTATGAGGAGTAGGTGATCAGCTCAAATGCCACATGGTACAGGTCTTCATAATCCTTCCTCCTGTTCTTCATTCTCTGCCCTCTCACTCACCTCTGGCACTACCTGTCCTCTGACCAAAATGAGGAAACAAAGATTCAGCGGGAAGAGAAAAAAAACCTGAGACCTGGAGCCATGACCCAAAGCAAATAAAGCACAAAAGGAGCTCTTGTTCTAAACACACAATAGAATTTACCCAAACTCAGCTGTGATGAAAAAGACTGGTCTTTAAGAAGTTCAAAGCATCACCGATTAAGAGCAAGGGGGCAACAGACCTTATGGAAGTCTTGGCACCATCTTCTTAGATGAACCAGAGAGGGTTATTGACCCACATCCTGGGTATAGAAGAAAACTTCATCTTGATTGATAGAAGATTTTCAATGTGATGCATTCCCTCGTTTCAGTTCAGGACAGAGACAAACAACTCCAGGTCTGTGATAAAGCCTGGCTTTTGAGAAACTTCAGATGATGATTCAAAACTAACGAACATTCGGCAAAATGCATGTGGGAAGGAGTTTTCAATTTTGGAGAGTGGGTATGATGATTTGGGAGAGTGGATGCCCTACATGTATAGCTGTAGGAGGCAAAGGAAACTCTGCAATAAAATTTCCTTTCTAATTGATGTTATCTCTGGTGGAAAGGGACAAAATCTAGTTTTTGATTCAAAATCCAATGTGAAAGTATCTGTTTGGAGATGAGAGTATTTCACTGGATTGACAGAATGACGGCAGGCGCATGTTCTGTCAGAGGCAACAACAGCAGAAGATCTTTCGACAAATGTTGTTCCTCTTGTGTTCCACAGCTTTCTTCAGCTGTACTTTGGCCTCACCCGTGTAATCTTGAACCTTCTGCACATTTATCTCGATGTTGTTGAGGGTCTCTGATTGTTCCTCCACCAAAACTGCCACCTGCAGGAACAAGTCATGGATCTCACGGACACGACACTCCAACTTCAGCAGCTCCCGGTGCCGCTGCTCAATTTCTGACAGAGCAGTGCGTGCCCCTCGCACTTCGCTCAGCAGGTTTCCGGAGAACACATCCCACTTCCCTTGTTCTATCATCTCCTCCATCTCGTTGTTGGAAATGTCTTTTCCCATGATCTCGAGCTGCCGCTGGATCCGGGTCTTGCAGTTTTCCCGCTGCTTCATCTCCTCCTTGTTATACTCCAACATGGCGTTGTGGAAAGTGTGCAAGACAACAAAGTGCTGTGCCTGGGCGATCCGAACAATAGCAGCATTAGGCCCATGTGTATTCATTATCTCGTTGATGTAATTGTTTAGATCCTGCAGCCTCCGATGGATCTTCTCACCCCGACTTTTTATATCTTTTGCAATAGAGTTTGAATCCCGCTTTATGCTGCTAAGACGTCTCATCGAGGTCAGGAAGCGAGTGTTCTGCTTTCCTAGACGTTTAATGTCCACTTTCAGGCGCCCATTTTCTTCTTGGATTTGTTGCACTTCTTTGTGAAGCACCTGCAGAATGAAGTCACTTTCAAATACCAAGCCTCCACAAGTGGAATCCACCTCATCTTCGGTCTCTGCTTGCTGTTGGGACAATTTTGAACATTCGATCAATTCTTCAAGTCTGTCCTTCATTGTTCCTGAAAGAAACCAAAATAATCAAGATCCGAAAAAACCAAAATGACAGGAGCGACTCAGCGAATTTATATTATTCAGTAAATATATAAAAAAACTTGCATCCTTATAGCTCTTTGGAGATCCTGAGGACAACTGACAGTGTTTTGCAGAAAACAAACTGCTTTTGAGATCCACTCATTTATCATTTGGAAATGGAATAGAATATTCCTTTGGATTAGATTACTTACAGTGTGGAAACAGGCCCTTTGGCCCAACAAGTCCACACCAACCCACCTACATTTACCCCTTCACCTAACACTACGGGCAATTTACATGGCCAATTCACCTAACCTGCACATTTTTGGACTGTGGGAGGAAACCGGAGCACCCGGAGTAAACCGACGCAGACACGGGGAGAACGTGCAAACTCCACACAGAACGTCGCCTGAGGCGGGAATTGAACCCAGGTCTCTGGTGCTGTGAGGCAGCAGTGCTAACCACTGTGCTGGAAGATTCCACAAGAAGTATTGAGATAAACCTTTTCATGTTGTCAGTTAATGTTTGAATATTGGCTAGAATTATGGGAGGGCTGCTGTAGTGTTCTTCAAATTCACCTATAGAATCTTTCCCATCCACCCGAGAGGGTTGATCACCTTCAGTTTCAGATCTTATCACAAAGGAAACCTGACAGAATATTCCTGTGCTGCACTTCCACAGAAATCCTCAGTACTTACCCACCAACAGTATGGGATGCTCTCAGCATTGACACTCGGACAGTGCGACACTCCCTCACAGCACTGACCCACCAATAGTGCGGCATTCCCTCAGCACTGACCTTCCAACAGTGCAACACTCCCTTAGCACTGAGCCTCCAACAGTGCAGTGTTCCCTTAGTGCTGACCCTCTGACAGTGCCGCACTCACTCAGCACTGACCCTCCGACAGTGTGGCACTCCCTCAGCACTGATCTTCTGACAGTGTGGCATTCCCTCAACACTGACCTACAACAGTGCTGCACTCCCTTAGCACTGAGCCTCCAACAGTGCCACATTGCCTCAGCGCTGACCTCTCGACAGTGTGGCACTCCCTCAGCACTGCCACTCTGACAGTGCGGCTCTCCCTCAGCACTGATCCTTTGACAGTGTGGCATTCCCCCACCACTGACCTACAACAGTGCGGCACTCCCTCAGCATTGACCTTCTGCCAGTGTGGCACTTTCTCAGCACTGACCTTCCAACAGTGCGGTACGCTCTCAATACACACCCTCCAACAGTATGGCACTCCCTCAGCACTGACACTCTGACAGTGCAGCATTCCCTCAGCACTGACCCTCGGACAATGCGGTGCTCCCTCAGCACTGAGCCTCCAACAGTGCCACACTCCTACAAGGATTTTCTTTATCTCCGATCAAGGTGGCCAAGTGGTTAGAACTTTAGACTCAAGATCCAATGGATATTGGTCTTTGTAGGTTTGATAGCAGAGTTTTTGTGGGTGACACGGTGGCTCAGAGGTTAGCACTGCTGCCTCTCAGCACCAGAGACCCAAGTTTGGTTCTAGCTTCAGGTAACTGTCTGTGTGTAGTTTCAGGTTATCCCCACGTCTGTGTGGGTTTTCTTCAGGTGCTCCGGTTTCCTCCCACAGTCCAAAGATGTGTAGATTAGGTAAATTAACTATGGGAAATGTGGGGTCACAGGGAAAGGGTGGCTCTGGGTGGGATATTCTTCAGAGGGCTGGTACAGGCTTGATGGGCCAAATGGCCTCTAACGTGCACAGTGAGTTTTCCATGAAACAAAATTTTTTGCAGCAGAAAAGGTATAAATGACCTCACCTGAATAGCGGAATCCTGTAGTTTTGATATCTTGTGTTTTTCAGCTCTAAGATGTGCCCAATCTGCTTGCATATCAAGCAGGTGGCCTGAAAAAGATTACAAGTAAGCCATATAAGTACAATGTGAATTTATATAGTGCATTGAACACTGAAAAGTGCCCAAATTTCCATAGTTTTTATGATTATCTGTCAGTTTATCCACTAACAAACAATCTGTGCCTCCTATTTACAACAGAGTGTATTTAGGACAGAGGTAGCTAGGTTCTAAATTAGGATTAAGGATTCTAGGGAGAAGATGTGAGAATGGAGCTGAGAAACATTCTGGCCATGATCAAATGGTGGAGCAGTCAAATGGCTTGATAATGCTCCTATAAATTATGGTCTATTACAAAGTATTAGCCTTGAATTTTCTGAGCAATTGCTCAGACGTTTACCTTAATCTACCACTAGATTCTCAGCTGTAGCAAACAGTATCATTTTACTATCTTGTCAGGGGTTCTAACTTGTAAAGTTCCGTTTTGGGAAGGACTTTTAGGACACTTTAATTTTCATACCTTAGAGAGAGCAGATTTAACTATTTTTGACAGTTTTATGTTATTGTAATGAAATTGGCAGGAAATTTAAGTTCGACTTGAACAATATTTTGTCAGTATTGGTGAAGTCCTATAATGCTAGGACTGAAAGAGGGAACCCACACTGTGTCCATGGGCAGCAGGACCCTGGGTGGCATTTGACTGGTATCAGCCCAATCCAGCATCATTCATTGTCCTTTAACCAGATTCTGATCTAGTTTCCTGATTGAAAACCGCTGATGTATGAGAGTAAGGAAGGGACCTGTTTTTATATGATTGCAATCAGCAATTTCAGGAGCTACAGAAGAAATGGGACATTCCAAACAACTTTGATTCAATCTTTAAGCATGGGTTTCAGAATTATTCATTGATTCAACTCTCTTGGTCTGATATAATATCTACTTAGACCCACTCCCACACAGTTAAATCCACACTAGCTGCATCAAGGCGTCATTATCCAAATAAGCTAATGTACAAGATCCCAGAATGGGAATTGCACAACAATGGAAAGATGAGCCATTTATTACTTTTGGTTAGTAAGAGGAATAAGTTTAGAGAGAGATTGCTTCCCTGTTTGAATATTTCTATTTCATCTCTTTTCATGATTAAGGAAGTCTCTTTGTGTTATGCACCTTCTTTAAGTTCAGAGACAGGAACCAAGTTTACCACGGTCCAAACTTTGGTCAGTTTATTGACAGTCTTTGATACTGAGGTTGTGGGTTTGTCAGAGCCCATTATCCAAACTGTTGCTTACTTTCACATAATACTGAGCGACTGCTGTACTGTTGGAAATGTCATTATTAGATGAGATATTGAGCCATGGCTGTAGGTGGCTGTATTCCAGGATATTCCTCTCCCTCAATTAATTGCAAAAGTAGATGATTTGGTCATGATGTCATCTGATGTTTCTCGGAGCTGACATTGCCACCCTGTCTTCTACACTACAACTACATTTCAAAAAAATACTTTGTTGGCTCTGGGATATCCAGAAATTGTGTTATACAAGTAAACTTTTCTATTACATTGCCTTATGGGAACGGGGAAAACAGTCTGAACAACCAACACCATCCTCACTTACAGGATATGTACAGTTTCTGCTGATTGGCTTCCTTTCCTGAGACAGTTCATATCAGGAGCAGGGTATCTGGAGTATTGGCTGGGCCTCCCTCTCCCCCTCACGTTTTCACACCAAAAACTGCAGTTTGGGTACTCTTTGGCTTCACACAGCAAAGCTTGGAAATAACAAGGCATAATTATCGAAACACTTCACTAAAAGGACAGAGCTCCTTTAAAAGTTAATCTGGGGTGAGTGAACCAAAGGGTCAGTATCTTGTGACAAACATACATCAGCACTCTTAACATTATCAACCTCTTGGATTTCTCTAACCAACACCATCAATCCACACTGACTACCAGAGCTCAAAAAGAGGATCATATCATCTTCCCAGGGCAATTAGGTCTGTGCAATAAATTCCACCTCTTATCCTTCAGAAGAATGGACAGTATCGTCCTACTCAATTAACATTGAAAAAGTCATAAAATAAGATACAATTGTGAAAGCGTTTTTTCACACACTTCACTGTCTGTGTACCTTCAAGTGATTTATTTGGACAACTGAAGTTATGCTTAGGATGGCAGGTTCTCCAGATGAGATCTCTTCCCATCTGATGACATTACTATGCATTTGATCGACCAGGCTATTGTAAAATATGCCTCAATTTGTTAAGTTGACCACTTAAAAGTCTTTGCATCACATGAACAACCAGCCAGCAGCTAAGATTAGAATCTATTTCTAAAATGAAACACATTAAAGTATGTATTTTCTCAGCGTGAGCTATTGCTGTTTTGAGAACAGGAAATGTTGGTCACTCACCCAGACAGCCCTCAGAAAGAGTCCGGGTTGTGGAATGAGAAAGCAAGCTGAGTTCGTGGAACAGACTTGGTTCTGTTGTACAGTGTGAGCTTCAAGCCCCTTGCACCTGCATCCTTCTTACAATTTGTTAAAAACAATTCACAGTTCAGATTCTTCCAAGCACATCTCACTCACTTGATGTGCAATGCAGCCAAGAGGTTAATTCAGAAACCCTTATCTCTGGCGAATTGTCGCCCTTTTCTATTTGGTTGAAATTGAAGATAGAGCAGGCTAGTGGTCTTGCATAATCCCCTTGAAATACTGCAGTCTGGAAATTAACACCCAGTCACAATGCTGTCCAGAGTCAGACTGCACAGCCTCATATGGGAGGTTATTATTATATCATGTGACTAAAGTACCATTCTGGGAAGTGACACTGAGATAAAGAAATAGTTTCCTTTCCTGTGGGCGAGTACGGTTGATCACGGAATGTGTATTGTCAAATAGCAAGGGAAAGAGGCTATAGTTCCTGGTACAACGAACTCCTAACCACAGAAAAACCTCATTCACTCAGAATTTCCCCTCTACAGTGTGTCAGGTATCAATGCATAATCATTGTATGATTTAACAACTCTACAAAATGTCTCTCACATTGTGTCGTTTGAATGACTAATTCACGCAGAATGTTGTGAGTAGGGGGCTCCCAAATATCTCACAAACACAATGCTAAGGAAGTCTCCAGTATGGAAACTAATGCCTCTCCCTACGTTGTCATTCACTCCAGCTCTACAAAGTTTCAACCTTCCACCATTATTAGCCGTGCCTTCAAATCTCAAGGTAATAAACTCGAGACTTCCTTCTCTGTAGCTCTCCATTTCTGTTTCTGCCTCTAAGACTCTTCTTAAAGCCTACCTCTTTGACCAAGTTATCTTTTAGTCTCCTGCCCTAATATCTCCTTATGTGGCTTGGTATCAACTTCCTTTTTACAAAAAAAACATTCTTGTGAATTTTTGGGATGTGCTGCCAAATACAAATATAACTTGTTGTTTTCATTGCTGTTTGTTCTTTCTATCACTTATATATTCGACTTAAATACTTAAGAAATGGGGTTGGCTGAGGTAAAGGTATTTTTAAAGATTGTTGAAAGACAAAGTTAAAAATCACACAATACCAGGTTGTAGTCCAATAGGTTTATTTGGAAGCACTGGCTTTTGGAACACTGCTCCTTCATCAGGAAGTTATGACAATCACCTGATGAAGGAGCGACGCTCCGAAAGCTAGTGCTTCCAAATAAATCTGTTGGACTATAACCTGGTGTTATGTGATTTTTAACTTTGTACACCCCAGTCCAACACCAGCACCTCCAAATCATGAAAGACAATGATTGACAGAGGAAGAGTAACGTGTGCTGAGATGTTTTAATAATTAATAATTGTGTGACCATCACCTGGAAAACATGGAAACAGCTACTGAAGAGAAGGGCTGACTGTGGACAGCTGTACAGTACAGTACTGATCAGTTCTTGTTCTATATTTTTGAGGTTCCAGCAAAGGTCAGCATTCATAGCCCATCCAGCTTGTTTACTTTGAGAATGTGGTCAAGAGTTCTTTTTTAAATACTGTAGTCTGTGTATTGGAAGGCATTCCCACAGTGTTCAGGGAACAGAGTTGTGAAATATTTCTACTGATAACTTTAGTACACTAGGTCATTGGAGAAAAAGCTCAAAATGGCAAGGTTGAGGGAGGTGCTGTGGCAATCACTGCAGGAACACAGAAATCTGCACAACAGCCAGAGGAATATCAGAGGGAGTCATAGAGAGTAGCAATGAAGGAGAAGGAAACATAGCCACAGGGAAAGAATAAGAGATTAACAGAGAGATGCTATTGTGTAATCTTATGACAATCAAGATTGTAGTTGTGTCCCACAGAGACACTAACGTACAACCAATTTTAGAGGTCACTAACCTCTATACCAAGAGCACTGAAACATAATGAAAAAAAATCATTGACTACAGCAGGAAAGATTGAAGTTTATTATTTTTATAGCACATTATGAATGTGTGGTGGAGAAGCAGGGGGCAGATACAGGTAGATGATCCTTTATCCTAAATTGTTGGGGACAGCTGTTTTTCGGAATTCGGAATTTTTCGGATTTCGGAACAAATGTAGTATCCCCTGTAGGATTCAGGGCAGCACCCCATAACCAAACATCAATACTGCAGAAACAATGTATGAATACTCACATGAAGTGTGATAAATAAAGACTACAAATAATACTACAGTTTATTTATAGAGTAATATACTCATAAATGAAATACATAGACCATAAATACTCAAGGACATTTTATTTCCAGAGAAAACATTCCAAGAAAAGCATTTGGGAAAACTTAAACATACACAACTTCAGCACTATGTCAGATGACATTTTTAAAGACTTTGTGTCATCTGTCTCATTAACATATATTTCAGTCGAAGCAATCTCTCTTTAATTGAGTAAATTGCCATAATCTCTTGCTCACTGATAAATGAACATTGTTCAAGGCCAGCAATTAACTGATTGCAGATTTTCACCAGATCATCTATGGGGATTTTTTTCAACTGTGTTCAGAAAATCATGATTTATATCCTCACGCTGATCTGTATTTAAAACCATTTCAGCAATTTTCTCATCAGAGAAGGAATGCACGATGGTGTGCCTCATTGTCAATGTTCAGCAGTCATAAAGTCATAGAGATGTACAGCACGGAAACAGACCCTTCGGTCCAACTCGTCCATGCTGACCAGATATCCCAAGCCAATCTAATCCTACCTGACAGCACCTGGCCCATATCCCTCCAAACCCTTCCTATTCATATACCCATCCAGATGTCTTTTAAATGTTGCAATTGTACTAGCCTCCACCACTCCCTCTGGCAGCTCATTCCATACATGTACCACCCTCTGAGTGAAAATGTTGCCCCTTAGGTGTCTTTTGTATCTTTCCCCTCTCACCCTGACCCCAGGGTAAAGACTTTGTCTATTTATCCTATCCATGCCCCTCATGATTTTATAAACCTCTATATGGTCACCTCTCAGCCTCCGATGCTCCAGGGAAAACAGCCTTAGCCTATTCAATCTCTCCCTATAACTCAAATCCTCCAACCTTGGCAACATCCTTTTAAATCTTTTCTGAACCCTTTCATGTTTCACAACATCTTTCCGATAGGAAGGAGACCAGAATTGCATGCAATGTTCTAACAGTGACCTAACCAATATCCTGTACAGCCACAACATGACCTCCCAACTCCTGTACTCAATATTCTGACCGATAAAGGAAAGCATACCAAACACCTTTTTCACTATCCTATCTACCTGCTCTACTTTCAAGGAACAATGAACCAGCACTCCGAGGTCTCTTTGCTCAACCACACTCCCTAGGACCTTACCATTAAGTGTATAAGTCCTGCTAAAATTTGCTTTCCCAAAATGCAGCACCTCGCATTTATCTGAATTAAACTCCATCTGCTACTTCTCAGCCCATTGGCCTCTTCAATGTAAGCTTCCTGTAATTTATTTACACTTTTGTCTGATAAATTTGGTGCGTAAGTTACAAGGTTTGCTATGATCGTTTTCTCTTCAGTGACACAAAATCCTTCAAAGTCTTCATCTTTAGGTTCATTTACATCAAACATCGTTGTAGGCCAGAGTCTGTGCCAAGCATTTATTAATATTGATTTATCAACATCCTTCCAAGCATTTGTGGGCGGCACGGTGGCACAGCTGTTAGCACTGCTGCCTCACAGCGCCAGAGACCCGGGTTCAATTCCCGACTCAGGGGACTGACTGTGTGGAGTTTGCACGTTCTCCCCGTGTCTGCGTGGGTTTCCTCCGGGTGCTCCGGTTTCCTCCCACAGTCCAAAGATGTGCGGGTCAGGTGAATTGGCCATGCTCAATTGCCCATAGTGTTAGGTAAGGGGTAAATGTAGGGGTATGGGTGGGTTGCGCTTCGGCAGGTCGGTGTGGACTTGTTGGGCTGAAGGGCCTGTTTCCACACTGTAAGTAATCTAAAGTAATCTAATCTAATCATTAGCAACTGCATAAATGGCATCCTTAACACTTAACTCTTTCAGAAAGTCTTGGATTCCTACCCCTCTGTTGATTGCAGCAAACATACAGTTTAAAAAATAGTCATGATTTGGAGATGCCGGTGTTGGACTGGGGTGTACAAAGTTAAAAATCACACAACACCAGGTTATAGTCCAACAGGGTTTTGTTAAATAGATATTTTTATTGAAAATTCAACATGGTTTTACACGTTTAAAAAAGAAAACTAAACATTGATATACAATTAAATCTTAAATAAATAATAACCAAAATCTATCAAACAGAGGAAAAGAAATACCAAGAGAAAAAAACAAAATTCAACTAACTACTCATCTAACCTACAACTAACCAGAGTGTATGATTAAATCTCTTACATTATTCAAGAGAGAAAAAAAACAACTGACAACACAGAAATTGAGTAGTGAGATACATGCTCGGAATGTGTTCACATCAGATCACAACAAAACCCGTATTCATGTGGGATTCTTCTCCCAAGGGGTCCCGGACCAGCCAGGTTCGCCATCTCAATTAAATAAAAGCCCTTGTTAGGAAAACCGAAATATCTGTACTTGTGTAATTCAAGAAGGATTGCCATATTTTATGGAATAATTTGGTTTTTTGGTGCACTATATTTGTAATGAAGTCGGGGGAATATATTCCATAATTATTCTGTGCCAGTTCGAAGGTCCATGAGGGCCCTCAACCACTCTGTTTACCAAAATATTTTTCCTTGCACAGAAAGACAGAATAGAAAATAATCTCTTCCCTGTCGTAATTTCAAGTGTTCTTTATCCAATAAGTGTGTCTCCTGTAGGAGAGCTTTATCAACCCTTTCTTTCTTGAGATTTGATAATATTTTCTTCCTGTTGACTGGTGAATTACTCCCCTTGACATTCCAGGTGCGCCATTTAATCGACTGATTAACTATAATCACCGGGTAAGCCCGAGACCCCTCGGGACAAGAAACCCTATCCAAAACATCCAGAGTATAGAGCCTATAAAATTCACAAAAATAAAGGCTCTTTAATACACTCAGAGCAACATAATAAAAAACTATTTCTAAATAAAAAAATATAAAACGTATTTAAATGTAGATTTTCCCCCTTGTTCCCAGAGGGCATCATTTCCTTTCCAAAAGCCCATCATATCCTCTCCCAACCAGTGCCCCACCCTTGACCCAGGTGCCCCACGATAGGATGAAGAAAATTCAAATGTACTACAGAAGTAGAGTTAACAGTGAGTACCCTACCCCCACCCACACCAGCACCTGGATATATTTGGTAATGTTAATACCATGTATGAACATATATAACTATAAAATTACAGCCTCAACAAATAATAATTAAATATAGTAATGCAAAATAACAGGGGAAAACAATCCGGCTCCTAAAGACAAAGATAAAATAGGATAAGGTAACCACCACCACGCCCCCCACCCCCACCCACCCACCCCCACCCCTCCACCACCAACCCCCCCACCCCCCCCCCACCCCGCCACTGACATTGACTAGACCACCGGCCTATATATATATTAAAAAAAGGGGGAGAAAATCGCGAAGTGAAGAACAGATAAATAAACCCCTCTCCCCACCCCTCCGGAGATAATATTAAACAGTAAGGTAATAAAAGGGAAAAAAAGGGGGTAAACCAGAGGCAGGACAAAACAACATCAATTAACTCTTACAAATTATCTAAGAGAGTCCAAAAATTCCTTGGCCTTCTCCGGCGATCCGAAGTTGTACATGGACACTTCATGGCTGAGGCGTAGCGTAGCTGGGTAGTGCAAGGAGTACTGAAAGTTTAAGTCCCTTAACGCTTCTTCACTTCGTCAAATGCCTTCCTCTTTCAGACTAAAGCTGGGGAAAAGTCCTGGAATAACATAATCTTGGATTCTTTATAAAGCATGGCTTGGGGATCTTTCCCAAGATTTCTGGAAGCTTTCAAGAGCATCTGCCTCTCCTCATAGCTCTGCAGCTTGAACCAGCTCGGGCAAGGGAGCTGGTTCGAGCCAGGCCCACACACTGCAACCCGGTAGGCCCATTCCACCCTTACCTGGACTGATCCAGCCTCCAGATTTAACAGCTGTGGAAGCCACTGCTCGAGAAACGCTGTAAGCTGGCCTTCTTCTTTCCATTCGGGAACGCCCAGCAAACAAATATTTTTTTGATGACCTTGATTCTCGAGGTCGTCGATGTGATTCTCTAAGGTCCGGACTTGCTGTTCGAGAGTCCGGACCCAATCCACGGCCGATTCTGCAATAGCCCTGGAGGTCGCAGCCTTTAGCTCCGCCCCTCCAACTCAGCGCTCGATTTCCTTGATGTCTCGGTCATGCTCTTGTAACGCGGCTGAGAGTGAACCCCATCTGCTCCTGGATTCTTCGATGAAGGCGCGATCTTCGCGTCAAGGTTATTTCCACGAGGCTCGCCACTGTAGGTAAGTCCCCGGGGGGCGGCTGCGGACACCTCAGCTGCAGCTGGAGAGGGTGGGGGAGGGGTTCCTGACTGCTGAGAACTGTGGGCTCCCTTCCCTTTAGTCATTTTTACAGGAGATTAGATTGTTTAAATTCAGTACTGAGCAACTAATTACATTAAGTAAAAACTATTTTAAATGATTTGGTGAGTGTGGTAGAGGCAGGTGACCCACTTTGCCCAAGTCTTGGGAGGAGCGCTATAGACTCAGATTTGCTGGGTCGCCGCCATCTTGGATCTCCTCCATCCAACAGGTTTAATTGGAAACATTAGCTTTTAGAGCGCTGCTCCTTTATCAGGTGGTTGTGGAGGACACAATTGTAAAACACAGAATTTATAGCAAAAGTTTACAGTGTGATGTAACTGAAATTATACATTGAAAAATACCTTGACTGTTTAAGTCTCTCATCTGTTAGAATGACCATGTTAGTTTCACTCCTTTCATGTGTAACTCACAAAACCTTTTTAAAAAGTTACATTCTCAGGTTAAGTGTAACAAATGGTGTCAGCCCAGATATATGTTGAAGGTGTTAGCCCCTGTGTGCTGTTGTCTGTGCCATAATGTTTAGACTGATTCTAATGTAAAAAATGAGTTAACAGAGTCTTACATGGATTTATGCAGTTTTTGAGAAAAGTACAATGTAACTCTGCAAGTACAAATTCACCCCACAAACGTATATGTGTATGTGTGCATGTAGGTTTGTGTATGTGTGTGTGTGTGTGTCTGGGGTTTGGGGGTTGTGAATGTCTGTGAAAGAGAGGGTATATGTGTGTGAGTGTAAAGGGGTCTAAGTCTGTGAGAGGGTGCATGTGGGGTGAATTTGTACTTGCAGAGTTAGATTGTACTTTTCTCAAAACCTGCACAAATCCATGTAAGACTCTGTTAACTCATTTTTTAGATTAGAATCAGTCTGAACATTACAGCACAGACAACAGCACACAGGGGGCTAACACCTTCAACAAGAAGTTTGGCAAGGGGATGTGAGGAGCAGATGTCCAGGAGCAATAAAATTTTACAGTTATCTTCCAGTCCAGCTTGCCTGCAAAGAGCTTGTGCCGCTGGTAAGAAGTGATTACTAAACCAGTCGAGAAACATTTCTCTGGTTACCCATGCTTTCTTGTTTGCATAATAATGCACAGGTAAATTATGTACACCTTCAGACATCTCGGATGTTTGCTCTTCCCAATCACTGCCAACTTCACCTTGTGTGTGTCTGCAGCACACCCAAAAATAGTTAACCTGTCCTTAGTATCCTTAAAAACTGTTGGTGCTCTCTCACCAGCTGTTATTCAGCAGAAGACTTTTCACCACAGATTTTCAGATATTTTACACCAATATACTTCTTAAATTTCTGCAGCCAACCTTCTGCATATTGGCACTCACCTTAAATGTTCAGTTCTTTAAGGTATCTTGTAGCTTGTTTCATGACCAATAAACCAGTCAGTGGCATATGTTCACTTCTTCATTGTCGAATGCACTGTGTTGAACACACAGTTAAGATCTTCAGTTTTTGTCCTATGCAGTGTTTTCCTATTTTTCATTAGTTTATCATCATCACTGTTACCATACAACTTCAGTAACTTGTCTTTCTGTTTTTTTCAATCATATACAATGATAGTTCCAACATCATATTCTTCAGTAAGATGCCGCACAGACACACCACGATCAAGCTTTTGTAATAACTCCACTTTCTGAATTATTGATATCGTCAGATACTTCCTTTTCTTTTTATTATTGTTACGCGTAGGTGTATCTGCAGCTCTTTTTGGCATTTTCACAGTGAAGTTACATAGTGAAAAAAATACATAATTGACACCTGCCAGAGTTGGGCCAAACCGCCACATGGGTCAAGTGGGTGTCGACTTCGCACGCCAAATAAGCCTTGTTATGCAGACATGACTGATGCTTCATACTTCACGAGAAAAACTTGGGATTTCAGAGCTTTTCGGATTTCAGAACTTCAGGAAAAGGATTGTCTACATGTACTAAGCCTCTGCTAATAACAATAAAATAGTGTTGAGAAGAAGGGAGAGAGTTAGGGAGCACAGTTTAACACTTTGAGGGTCACCAAAACTTTTTAGTCAAACCAGAGCCTGTGAAATGTTAATGCAGAGAATTGGGCACTGAGTTTTGGTTGCTTGTCACACAATACAATTACATTGAATGTTCCAAACTCTCCAATTGTAGCTTTAATTACTTGGCTACAAGGTTATACAAAATTCAGGCCTAAAGTGATAAAAACAGGTCTTAAAAGAAATTGACAAGATGGAGAGAATAACAAAATAAATATTAATGAGTGAAGATGTATTTTACGTTGAAACAGTACTTAGCAAAAGTCCAATTTTTGATAGTCAGCTCAGCTATGGGAATGGTGAAGCTCAAAGAGTAATTCCCTTATGGAAAACTCTGGATAAATAGCCTGCCTGCTGTAAATTAATTAAAATGCTGGATGCTGAAATCTGAAACCCAAAAGAGAAAATGCTGGAAAGTCTCAGTAGGTCTGGCAGCATCTATAAGGAGAGCAAAGAGCTGACGTTTCGAGTCTAACTGACCTTTTGTCAAAGCTTTGATAAAGGGTCAGTTAGACTCAAAACGTCAGCTCTTTGCTCTCCTTACAGGTGGTAAGTTAATTAAACTTTGTCCAATTCTTGTTGAATTGGTGACAGATCAGGATAATGGCAGAAGGGACTGGAGAATTAGACACAACAAGTCATGGTGCTTTATATGCAGGCCTGCAAGAAAGTAAGAACAGAAAACTTTGAAGAAAAAGTGAAGGCTATTACAGTGAGAACAATCTGCTTCTGACTAATGCTTCATTGCTGGTCTGTTACAAGTTACAAACACTAGAGGAGAGCAACGTTGGCAGCTGAATGGCCTGCTATTGCTCCCTGTCCACGGCCAATTACAGGAAGGCACTTGAACTATTTCCTGAGGAGATATATAAATCCCTGCCTGGAGTTAGCGTGGGAGAATTCCTATGGAAATTCAAATCAAGACTGGTCTCTGTAACAGTTTATTGGCAATCACTGGTGTACAATGTGAATTGCCTGTTTTAACTTCTATCAGCAGAAGATTGGCTGTGCTGAGTTCCACTTCTACTGCTGTTGCCCTGCACCACACATCCATTGCCAGAAAGCAAATGAGCTCCACTCAGGGCGGATGACAACATTGGGTACTGAGGGAAGGATAATAATAAAATTGACAAAACATTCCAATATTTCCCATATTCAGCTGTTTGAGGTCTAGATATACGGAGCTATTCTTTGAAAAACAGAGCATCAATGAGAAGGATACAATGATACATGTTTCCCAAAGTGCCCCAATCAGACAGAGAGAATCCACAGTGAATACCCTGAAGCAAACAGGGGCAACGTGGGAGGGAGTGATGGTGATATGTGAGAGTGACAGTTACAACAATATTCTCAATGACAGGCAGTCTCTACAAACAGGTCATTTCATGGGAAGCAGCGAGATCATTTAAAGGTGAGGAAATGAAATAACTCCCAGGCTTTGGGAAGACCCCAATTTAAAGAAGCAGTTAGTCTCCAGCTGGTCTAAAGCAGAAATAAAATGATAATCTTTTGGAGCAGGTGAGTTGAAAACTTGGAGCAGATGAAAGTCAAACTGGGCAAGTGTGAGCTCAACATATTTGGACCTGAGGAAGACTAGCTCCACAAATCAGAGAGCGGCTGAGAGTCATCGCAGTGGAATTCTGGGAGACATTGCCACTGTCATCATGTCTGTACAGCAGGACAGAGGGAACCTCGTGTAAGGTGTGGTTAAACCTGAAATGCTACATTGATGTTTTCAACCCTGTGTCCTCCTGTGACCAAGATCCACTGATGTCAAGCCAGTGTTCTTCTCTGACCACTGCCTCCTGCTGGCTGACTGTCACCTACAGGATGAACAGCGGGCTGGGAAGGGAACGTGGAAACTGAACACCAAGCTGTTGACTCTGGGAAACATTGATGAGCTCAAGAGTGATTACGCAGGTTGGAGAACCGTGAAGCCTTTCTTTGAGTCCCCAGCGTACTGGTGGGAAACAGTAAAAGGGAACATTAAGAGGTTCTCCATCCTCAAAGGTATTCAGGAGGCGAGAGAGAGGCGGGGAAAACTGTCCCAACTCCAGGAAAGTATGCAGAACCTGCTCCTGCTGCAGATGATGGGGGTCAATGTCACGGAGGACCTCAAGGAGGTGAAGGGCCAGCAAGCCTCGCTCTTTGCTGTGGAGGCCTCCAAGATAATCTTCCGGTCCAGGGTCCACTCTGTGGAGCTGGTCGAGATGTGCTCACGTTTCTTCTTCCAGAAGGTGCACAAAGAGAGCTCTGTGCTCAGCAGCCTGAAGGAAGAAGATGGCTCAATAACGTCATCTCAGGCTGACATCATGAGGATCAGTAAATCCTTCTATGCCAGTCTGTATGACTCAAAGCCAACCGACAGCGCAGCCTCCCAGTTGTCCCTGTCCTCTATCACGGAGGTCTTAGACGACAGAACACAGGAGAGGCTGGACCAGCCGCTATCTCTGGATGAGCTGACCAAGGCCCTCGAGTCCTTCAAAAAGAATAAAACACCTGGAAGCAACGGCTTACTGGTTGAGCTCTATGATGCTCTGTGGGACTTGATGGGCCAGGACCTGCTGGAGGTGTATGTCAGTATGCTTCTGGCAGGTACCATGAGTGAATCCATGAGGAAAGGCATCGTCACCCTCATCTACAAGTGGAAGGGGGAGAGGAAGGAAATCAGAAACTGGAGACCCAACCTCACTACTGAATGCGGATTACAAAATCTTGTCAAAGGTCATCGCTAACAGGGTCAGGTCTGCTCTGGGATTAGTGATCCACCATGACCAAACCTGTGCTGTACCGGGCAGGAAGATCATTGAGAGTCTCGCACTCCTCAGGGATACGATCACTTACGTGCAGGACAGGGGGTTGGACCCCTGCCTCATCAGCCTGGACCAGGAGAAAGCCTTTGACAGGATATCACATACGTATATGAGAGATGTTCTCTCCAAAATGGGCTTTGGGGAGGGAATCTGTAATTGGATCAGACTGCTCTACACCAATATTGTCAGTGGAGTCTCAATCAATGGGTGGGAATCAGATAGCTTCCCAGTCAGATCTGGAGCCAGGCAGGGCTGCCCTCTCTCTCCTGCCTTGTTTTGGTGCTGCTTGGAGCCATTTGCCGAGTCCATCAGGAAGGATGCGAGCCTGAGAGGGGTGACTATTCCTGGCAGCGGGGGCCTGCAGGTTAAGGCCTCCCTGTACATGGATGGCGTCGCCGTTTTCAGCTCGGATCCGCTGTCCGTGCACAGACTCATGTGCATTTGTGACCAGTTCGAATGGGCCTCGGGGGCCAAGGTAAACCGAGGCAAGAGCGAGGCCATGCTCTTTGGGAACTGGGCTGACCAATCCTCAATCCCCTTCACCGTCAGGACCGACCACCTGAAGGTGCTGAGTATTTGCTTCGGGGGTGCTGGAGCATGTGCCAAGTCTTGGGAGGAGCGTATCAGGAAAGTGAGACAGAAACTAGGCAGATGGAAGCTATGGTCGCTCTCCATCGTGGGAAAAAACCTGGTCATCAGGTGTGAGGCACTGCCATTGCTGTTATATATGGCACAGGTCTGGCCTATTCCCAGAACCTGTGCTGTCACAGTCATCCGGGCCATCTTCCATTTTATATGGAGATCAAAGATGGACCGGGTCCGAAGGGACTCGATGTATAAAGATCTGGGCAACAAAACACACCCAATGCCACCCTCACCCTGATGGTCACCTTTGTGTGTGGCTGCATCAAGCTGTGCATGGATCCCTGGCACACAAACACCAAGTGTCACTACGTACTGAGGTTCTACCTGTTCCCGGTGTTGCGAAGGATGGGCCTGGCCTCACTGCCGCGGAACACTCCAAGTAGTTGGACTGTTCCATATCACTTGTCCTTCATGGAGAAGTTTATGAAGAAAAACATTTTTGACCACAAGTCCATCAGGAGGTGGTCAGCACGTAGTGTCTTTGAGACCCTTTAGGAAAAGGAGAGGGTGGATCCCAACGAGCGGTTCCCTGAACAGACTGTCAAAGCCATTTGGCAGAATGCTTCATTGCTAGAATTTTCCAACAAGCACCAAGACATGGCCTGGCTGGTGGTGAGAAGGGTTCTGCCTGTGAGATCCTTTCTGCACGCCCGGACTCTCTGCTGCACCGCGCGCTGCCCTCGAAGCGGCTGCGGGGGGGACGAGACTGTCTCACACCTCCTTCTGGAATGTGCCTACACAGAGGAAGTCTGGAGAGGAATGCAGTGGTGTTTGTCGAGGTTCGTCCCAAGCAGCTCCGTGATGCAGGACTCCATGCTCTACGGTCTGTTCCCTGGGACGCACACTAAGACGAACATCAACTGTGACTAGAGGATCATCAACTCAGTGAAAGATGCTCTTTGGTCTGTCCGAAACCTGTTGATCTTCCAGCTGAAGGAGCTGACCCTGACTGAGTGTTGCGGACAGGCACATTCCAAAGTTCAGGACTATGTGTTGAGGGACGTACTGAAGCTTGGGGCAGCTGCCGCCAAGGGGGTGGGGAAAGACCATCGTGTAATGTCTGCCTGCCAAAAAAGAACAGGGGGCCCATGCAGTAAGTGGGCTCCGCTGAAGCCTCAGCTAAATACATGGTTGGTAACTGTACAGATCTGTATATACGAATGATTAATTCCGATCTCTGTATGTAAAGAAATGAAATGTATATGTACGTATGGCACCACCAATTGTATAGATCATCAAAATATGTTATGAATAAAGTATATTTTTGAAGTTATGATGTGAAGATGATGACTGGTAAGATCAAGGTGGACAAGGGAGCAGCCAATAAGAGACTGGACCAGTGTTAGAGTGGACATGCTGAGGCCTTTGGTGGAGAGGATTTGCATCAGGAGGCTGGGTAAAGGCTCTCGCACTCTCTTTCTGTCTAGACTGAAAGCAGTAGGGTTGGCAGTTGGGGGTGTGGGAGATCAGGGTGACTTCCGGTGACTACACCTGTGAGAGGTACACCTGTCTGCAGCTCTTGACAGACTACAGGGAACTGGAACTGGAGCTGGATTCACTCAGGATAATCCGAGCTGCAGAGAATATTATTGATAAGAGCTAGAGTCAAGTGATCACTTTTAAGATGCACAATGCAGGTTGCTGAGTAACCACCAGAAGAGGTAATGCGGGAAGGCAGCTAGTGCAGGGTTCCTCTGTGGCCATTCCCCTCAATAACAGGTGTCCCACTTTGGATACATTGTGGGAGGGATGACCTTTCAGGGGCTAGGAGGAGCAGTTGGTGGTGGTGTGGGGTGACCTCTCAAACACGAGCAGGAGCAGTCAGTGTTGGGGTGGTGATCTTTCAGGGGCTTGCAGTTGAGGGGGTGACATTTCAGGGGTGAGCAGTCAGGGGCAGGGGGGGTGACCTTTCAGGGGTGAGCATCAGCAATCAGGTCAGTGCCACTGTGATCAGCTCTGAGGCTCAGAGGGAAAGGGTACAGTCAGACAGGGTGAAACTGGTAGGAGACTCAGTCAAGAGGGGACCAACAGGAAATTCTGTGGCCACAGCAGAGACACCAGGATGGCGTTGTCTCCCAGGTGCCAGGATCAAGGATGTCTCTCAGGGGTTGCAGAACATTTCTGAAGAGGGAGGGTGATCATTGGTGGTCAGAGGTCATTGTGCACATGGCTACAATTGACATAGGTGGACAAAGGGATGTGGTCCTGTGAAATGAGTATAAGGAGTTAGGTAAGAAATTAAAAAGAAAGACCTCAAAGGTAGTGATCTCTGGGATTACTCCCAGTGTCATGCGCCGATGAGGAGAGAAATAGAAAGATAGGCCAGGTGAATGTGTGGCTGAGGAGCTGGTGTACGGGACAGAGTTTCCAGTTCTTGGATCATTGGGATCTCTTCTGGGGATAGGGGTGACCTGTGCAAGAGGAAGACCAACATCCTTGTGGGTAGATTTGCTCGTGTTACCGGGGAGGGTTTAAACTAGTTTGGCAGAGGGTTGGAACTCTGAATAAGAGAGGGACCATTGACCTGTCAGGGGAAAATACATCAGCCATCGAGAACGAGTTTACTATTCAGGATATTCAGGGGCACAGTCAAGAGAGGGAAAAGACTTCTAGTTTAAAGTGCATTCATTTCAATGCACGAGACCTGACTGGTAAGACAGATGGGCTCAGAGCATGGATTGGCTCTGGGAATGGGATATTATAGCCACAACAGAAACATGGCTGAGAGAAGGGCAGGACTGGCTGCCCAATGTTTCAGGATACAGAAGCTACAGGCGGGTCAGAAGGACAAGTAAGTGAGGAGGGAGAGTTGCCTTTTTAATAAGGGAGGATATAACAACAGTGCTTAAAGAGGATGTTCTTAAGGGGTCATCAAATAAGGACATATGGTTAGAACTTAGAAACACAAAGGAGATGGTCACTTTGTCGGGACTGTACTATAGACCCCCAAATAGTCAGTGTGTATTAGAGGAGCAGATATGCAGAGTGATTGCAGATACCTATAGGAATAATGTAGTAGTATTAGTAGAAGATACTAACCTCCTTTGTATTGACTGGGCCACTCAGAGTGAAAAAGGTTTGGATGGGATGGAATTTGTCAAATGTGTCCAAGAAAGTTTCCTAAATCAATATGTAGAGGGTCCTATTTGGGAGGGTGCAACATTGGACCTCCTTTTAGGAAACAAGGTTGGGCAAGTGACTGAAGTGTTCGTCAGAGAGCACTTTGGGTCCAGTAGCCATAGCTCTCTTAGTTTTAACATAGTTGTGGAAAAAGGTAGGAGAGGTCCACAAATTGAGGTGCTAAAATGGAGCAGGGTCAATTTTGGGGCCATTAGGCAGGATCTGGCAGAGGTCAATTGAGTCTGTTAGAAGGAAAAGGAATGGCTGGTAAATGGGTGGCTTTTAAAAGTGTGATATCAAGAATCCAAGACCAATATGTCCCTGTTCGGGTGAAGGAAAAAGCTGGTAGGTTTAGGGATCCTTGGCTGATGAGGGATATTGAGGCTCTGGTCAGGAAAATGAAGAAAGCAGACATTGGGTTTAAGCTATCGGGCTCAAGGGAATCTCTAGGGGACTATAAAAAGTGTAGGAGCACACTTTGAAGATGGAAATCAGAATAGCAAAAAGAGGGTATGAGATTAATCTGGCAGATAAGGTTAAAGGTAATCCCGAGAGGTTCTACAGCTATATTAAGGGCAAAAGGGTGCTAGAGGGAGAATAGGTCCCCTTAAAGATCAGCATGGTCATCATGTGTGGAGCCACAGGAGATGGGGAAGATTTTTAATGAATATTTCTCCTCAGCGTTTACTGAGGAAAGAATCATGGATGTGAAGGAAGTAAGGGAACCAAGTGAGGATGTTTTGGACTGCATACACATTACCAGGAGAGGAGATGTTTGCAGCCTTAAAGCACATTAAGGTGAATAAATCCCCTGGGCTGATCAAGTCCATCTTTGGACATTGTGGAAGGCTAGGGAAGAAATTGCAGAGGCCCTGGTAGAGATTTTTGCTTCATCTTTAGATACTGATGAAGTTCCAGAAGACTGGAGGGTGGCTAATGTAGTTCCTTTGTTTAAGAAAGGTAGCAAAGCCAAACCAGGAAACCACAGGCCAGTGAGCCTAACGTCAAAGGTAGGCAAGTTGCTGGAGAGGATACTGAGGGACAGGATCAACCAACATTTCAACATAGAACATAGAACAGTACAGCAGAGTACAGGCCTTCAGCCTTTGATATTGTGCCAGCCTTTTATCCTACTCTAAGATCAGACTAACCTATATACTCTTCATTGTACTATCTTCCTTGTGCCAGTCCAAGAGTCACTTAAATATCGTTAAAGTATCTGACTCTACTAACACTGCTGGCAGTGCATTCCACGCACCAACCACTTTTTGTCTAAAGAGCCTACCTTTGACAGGTCTGATTAGGGATAGCCAGCATGGATTTGTGCACAGGAAGTCGTGTCTGACAAACCTTTTAGAGTTTTTTGAAGAGCTAACCAAGAGGATAGATGAGGGTAGGGAGATGGATGTTGTCTATGTGTACTTTAGTAAGGCCTTTGACAAGGTCCCACATGGCAGACTAGTCATGAAAATTAGGTCACATGGGATCTAGGGAGTGCTAGGTAATTGGATTCAAAATTGGCTCAATGGCTGGAAGCAGAGGGTGATGGTTGAAGGTTGTTTCTCAGACTGGAGGCCTGCGACTAGTGGTGTGCCACAGGGGCTGCTGCTGCGATCTTTGTTATTTGTTATTTACATAAATGGTCTGGATGTGAATGTACAAGGCATGATTAGTAAGTTTCCAGATGATACAAAATGAGGAGGTATCGTTGATAGTGAGGAAGGTTATAAACATTACAGAGGGATCTTGATCAGATGGGGAAATGAGCTGAGGATTGGCAAATGCAATTTAGTACAGATAAGCCTGAGATGTTGCACTTTAGAAAGTCAAACCAAGGTAGGACCTGTACAATAAATGTTAAGGTCCTGAGGAGTGTTGTGGAACAAAGGGACCTACATAGTTCATTGAAAGCGGCATCAAAGGTAGACTGAGTGGTGAAGAAGGCATTTAGCATGCTGGCCTTCATTACTCGAGGCATTGAGTACAGGAGTTGGAACGTTATATTACAGGTGTATAAGTCGTTGGTGAGGCTGCACTTGGAGTATTGTGAACAGTTTTAGTCATCATTTAATAGGAAAGTCATAGTTAAATTGGAAAGAGTGCAAAGAAGATTTACGAGTTGCCAGGACTAGTAGATCTGAGTTACAGGGAGTAGTTGGCCAGGAAAGGACTTTATTCCTTGAAATGTAGGAGAATGAGGAGTGGCCTTATTGAGGTGCATAAAATCAATAGGGGCATAGATAGGATGAATGCAGAAAGTCTTATTCCCAGGGATGGCAAATTGAAAACTAGAGGGAATAGGTTTAAGGTGAGAGGGGAAAGATTTAAGAAGGACCTGAGGGACAACTTCTTCAAGCAAAGTGTTGTGCAAATATGGATTGGGCTGCCAGAGAAAGTGAGGTGCTGGAAAAACACAGGAGGTCAGGCAGCTTCCAAGGAGCAGGAGAATTGACATAGAACATAGAACATTACAGCGCAGTACAGGCCCTTCGGCCCTCGATGTTGCACCAACCTGTCATACCAATCTGAAGCCTATCTAACCTACACTATTCCATGTACGTCCATATGCTTGTCCAATGACAACTTAAATGTACTTAAAGTTGGCGAATCTACTACCGTTGCAGGCAAAGCATTGCATACCCTTACTACTCTCTGAGTGACATTTCAGTTAAGGATGCTGCCTGACCTGCTGTGCTTTTTCAGCACCACACTCTTGACTCTAATCTCCAGCATCTGCAGAAATCACTTTTGCCTGCCAGAGAAAGTGGTCGAGGCAGGTTCAATAACAATATTTTTAAAAAAAATTTGTATAGGTACATGAATGGGAAGGATTTAGAGGGATATGGACAAATGCTGGCAATTGGAATGAACTGAGTGGTCAGCATGGATCAGTTTGGGCCACACTGTATTACTCTATGACTCTAAAATGGGATTATTATAAGATTTGATACTATGGAGCAGCAGGGGTTTCAACCTTTGACTGCAGGCATCACTTACAGCAGCAAAGAGTAATTTCCCAAGAAAAATTAATGGAAATTAATTTGTGGAGAATTTTAATCAGACCACATCTGGAGGACCATGTCTAGTTCTAAGCAGTACACTACAGAGAGGAAATGTTCAAACTGAAATTGATAATTTTTGTTGGGTTTAGAGAACAGTAGATAAAAATCAAAGGCTAGTAAATAGAATTAAGATAGAGATAAGCCAGTATTCAGGAATACAGAAACAAGAAAAGGTCATTCAGCTCCTTGAGTCTGCTCAGCCATTGGCTCATCTTTATTGCAGTTCCCTGATATGGAACATAGAACATAGAACATTGAACACAGAACGTTACAGCACAGTACAGGCCCTTTGGCCCTCAATTTTGTGCCGACCCATGAAATTAACCTGATGCCCATCTAACCTACATTCCATTATTATTCAAATGGATGTCCAATGTCCATTTAAATGCCCTTAATGTTGGCGAGTCTACTACTGTTGCAGGCAGGCCATTCCACATCCCTTTTACTCTCTATGTAAAAAGAATACCCCTTATATCACCCCTCAATTTTAAAGTTATGTCCCCTCATATTAGCCTTCACGATCTGAGGAAAAAGGCTCTCATTGTCCACCCTATCTAACCCTCTGATTATCTTATGCATCTCAATTAAGTCACTTCTCAACCTTCTTCTCTCCCAACAAAAACAGCCTCAGTTCCCTCAGCCTTTCCTCATAAGACCTCCTGTCCATACCAGGTAACATCCTAGTAAATCTCCTCTGAACCCTTTCTAAAGCTTCCACATCCTTCTTATAATGTGGTGGCCAGAACTGCACGCAATGGCTGAGCAGACTCTAGGAGTTGAATGACCTTTTCTTGTTTCTGTTTTGTACAGCTGAAACATAACCTTGTGGCTCTGAAACTCAATCTCCATACCAATAAATGGTAACACACCATATGCCTTCTTAACAACCCTAATAACTTGGTTGGCAAATTTCAGGAATTTATGCACCTCGACACCGAGATCTACACTGCCAAGAACCTTACCATTAGCCCAGTACTCTGCGTTCCTGTCATTTCTTCCTAAGTGAACTACCTCACTCTTTTCCACATTAAACTCAATTTGCCACTTCTCAGCCCAACTCTGCATCTTATCTATGTCCCGCAGTAACCCACAACATCCTTCAGCATTATCCGCAACTCCACCGACCTTAATGTCATCCGCAAATTTACTAACCCATCCTTCTATGCCCACATCCAAATCATTTGTAAAAATGACAAACAGCAGTGATCCCAAACATCCTTGTGGCATTCACATCAGCTGCTTTACCTTCATCCACCTCTTTTGTCACTTCTGGAAGAACTCAATAAGGTTAGTTAGGCACAACCTACCCTACACAAAACCGTGTTGACTATCCTAATCAAATTATTCCTTTCTAGATGATTATAAATCCTATCTCTTATAACCTTTTCCAACACTTTACCCACAACTGAAGTAAGGCTCACTGATCTATAATTACCAGGGTTGTCTCTACTCCCCTTCTTGAACAAGAGAACAACATTTGCTATCCTCCAGTCTTCTGACACTATTCCTGTCAACAATAATGACGTAAAGATCAAAACCAAAGGCTTTGCAATCTCCTCCCTAGTTTCCCAGAGAATCCGAGGATAAATCCCATCAAGCCCAGGGATTTTATCTATTTTCAGATCTTCAAAAATTTTTAAAAACTCCCCTTTGTCAACCGCAATCCCACCTAATCTATATCTTCATATTCTCACTAACTAACATTGCCCTTTTCCAATGAGAATACCGACGGAAATTAATCATTAAGTGCTCCCCCGTGTCCTCAGATTCCACGCACAACTTCCCACTACTTTCTTTGATTGGCCCTAATCTTACTCTAGTCATTCTTTTATTCTTGAAATATATGCAGAAGGCCTTAGGGTTTTCCTTGATCCTATCTGCCAACAAATTCTCACGTCCCCTCCTGGCTCTTCTTAGTCCTCTTTTTAGATCTTTCCTGGCTAACTTATAACTCTCAAGCCCCTAAATGAGCCTTCACACCTCACCCTCATATAAGCCTTCTTCTTCCTCTTGACAACAGCGTCAACTTCTTTAGTAAACCATGGCTCCCTCTCTCGATAACTACCTCTCTGCCTGATACATATATATTTATCAAGGACCTGCAGTAGCTGTTCCTTGAATAAGCTCAACATTTCAAGTGTGTCCATTCCCTGCAGTTTCCTTCCCCATCCTATGCATCCTAAATCTTGCCTAATTGCATCATTATTGCCTTTCCTCCAGTTATACCTCTTTCCTTGCAGTATACAACTATGTAAAAAGGTAAAAGCAAGGACTGCAGATGCTGGAAACCAGATTCTCGATTAGAGTGGTGCTGGAAAAGCACAGCAGTTCAGGCAGTATCCAAGGAGCAGGAAAATTGACGTTTCGGGCAAAAGCCCTTCATCAGGAATAGAGGGTAGAGTATATACCTTTCCCTGCACATTGCTATTGTAAACGTTACCAAATTGTGGCTGCAAATGTGTTGCTGGTCAAAGCACAGCAGGCCAGGCAGCATCTCAGGAATAGAGAATTCGACGTTTCGAGCATAAGCCCTTCATCAGGAATAAGGACAGTGTGCCAAGCAGGCTAAGATAAAAGGTAGGGAGGAGGGGCTTGGGGGAGGGGCGATGGAGGTGGGATAGGTGGAAGGAGGTCAAGGTGAGGGTGATAGGCCGGAGTGGGGTGGGGGCGGAGAGGTCAGGAAGAGGATTGCAGGTTAGGAAGTGCTCACCTACTTCCAGATCTAACAACTGGCCCAGTTCATTCCCCAGGAACAAATCCAATATGGCATCACCTCTTGTTGGCCTGTCTACCTACTGTGTCAGAAAACCCTCCTGCACACATTGAACAAAAACTGGCCCATCTAAACCACTTGAACTATAGTATTCCCAGTCAATATTGGGGAAATTAATCTGTTAAGCTGGAAGCAATATCTGTTACAAAGCATCATAAAATATTTTTATTGTTTGAGAACTTATGTCTGCTAGTGAAGGAAAAGTGGACTTTACTTATTCAATTCTATAAACAGGTCAAAAAGTCATTTTGGCAGGGAAGCGGAGTGATGGTGCTGCTCTCAGCAATCTCAGGCACTCAGGGTCAGGGAGAAGTCCTGAGATACTGACACATCAGTGAGAAGAAAGCTCCAGAAGCAGAAGGCTGTGGAGATCTCTTACAAGGAGGGCATCACATAAGGTCATTGAAGTCACAAGGTTATAGAACCCATGTTAAGGAAAAGTGAGATGAGTTAGCAGTGTTTTAAAAGCCTCAGGAAAGACATTAGCTGAAGAAAATAACATCAAATGTACTGTACAGAAATGTCCCAAAACAAACCAATTATAGCTGTGCCAGCCAGGTGAAACCTTTAATGTGAAGATAGGGGTCACTCTACACTGAGTGCCTGTAAGATTATTTGTAGGGTAAAAGGGAGAAATCTTTTTTTTTGATGTTGTAATAAGATTAAACTGCAAGATAAAGGAGCAGAAGCAGGCCATGTGACCCATCAAGTTTATTCTGCCATTCAATGAGATCAAAACTGATCAGACAATCTTCAAATCCATTTTCTTGTTTTCCCTGCAAAGTGCTTGATTCCCTTACTGATTAAAAATCTGCCTTAAATATACTTGATGACTCAGCCTTGGCAGCCCTCTGCAGTAAAGAATTTCACAGATTCATTATCCTCTGAGATAAGAAAGTCCTCACCTGTGTCTCAATAAGGCAACTTATTCTGAGATAATGCCCTCTGGTCCTAGGCTCTCCCATTCCTGATGAAGGGTTTTTGCCAGAAACATCGATTCTCCTGCCCTGCAGATGCTGCCTGACCTGCTATGCTTTTCCAGCATTACAGTTTTTGACTCTGATCTCTAGCATTTGAAGTCCTCACTTCCTCCTCGTTGTCGTAACCTTACTGCGAAGCCTCTCCCATAAGGGGAACCAACCTGTTCACATCTAAAACAAAATTAGAAATTGCTGGACAAGCTCAATAGATCTGGCAGCATCTGTGGAGAGAAAGCAGTTTAACATTTTGGGTCCAGTTACTCTTCTTCAGAACAACTAACCTGATTTCTCTCCACAAAACGCTGGCAGACTTGTCCACATCTATCCTGTCAAGCCCCCTAAGAAGCTTATATTTTTCAGTAGTGTCACCTTTCATTCTTCAAAACTCCATTGAGTCCAGGTCCAGCCGACTCAACTTTTCATCATTAGAAAATCTTTCCATGCCTGGGATCAACTTTGTGAACCTTCTAAGGACTGCCTCCAATTCTGTTTTTTTTCCCGAAGGTGTCCAAAACTCTTTGCTGTGTTCTAGGTGTGGTCTAAATCATGGCTTGTTTAATTTTAGCAAGACGTCCCAGGACATTTATTTAAATGATATTCAGCTCTTTTATTCTTCCTGTCAAAGTGTATGACCCCACATTATAATCCATCCGCCAGGTTTTTGTCCACTCACATAACCTTCTAATCCCCCTGTAGACTGTTGTCGAAATGCTGCAGAACGCCAGGATCAACAGAAGAGTTCAACAAATCTGAGCAGGGCTTTGTGCACAGTATGTAATGGATAGTCACCTCATCAACACAGCCTGGTGTACCTGAAACCTGAGGTCACCAAATGGCTGCTGTGATCTCGGAAATAATCTGCAACAAAGACTGGACTTGAGTCTAGTTATATCCACATCCCCGGATTCGTTATTTTAAAAGGGCAGAAATAAATGCTGATGTGTGAAAAACAAGAGGTGAAACTGCAGGATAATTTGGTTAATAAATCAATGCAACATTACTCACAGATCCTTGTAGCTTGAGGGGTGCAATATGTCAACAGGTTGGAGGGAAACAGCTGGAGGATCCTCACACACTGAAGTGCAATTTCTCCATTTCCAAGCAGTCCTAACGCCCTGAGCCACAGATTCCACCTTCCGTCGGTGTCTGCAGCATTTACAGTACTGATTCACACCCTGACGTAAACAGCTCTGTTCCCTCACCCTGGGCTCTAGGAGGAGCGAGGCACATGGAATCCCCTGGAGCAGGTAATGAGACTGGGATTCACAAAGGTGCTCAGTAAATTCTGTCTGGATTGTGAAGGGGGCGGATTTGGACAAGATGGGAATGTTCTCACAAGCACAAACAAACCACTCACACAATGGAGTTAGTTTCAAATGGCATTTTGATTCAAGGTGTGTACTACTACGGTTATTGCACATTCCTGACACTGACAGCCGAGCACTTGTTGAATCCCTCACAGCCTCTGAAATGCAAAGTGAGGGACTACAGTCTCTTGTTTGCCCTCAGCTTGGTAGATCTACTTCCTTGAAGGATATTTGTGATACAGTTTTTAACACTAATATGGTAACTATCAAAGGTAATGTTTCTGCTGACAATTAACCCACAAATTGCCAAAGTATTTAAATTAATTTCATAAGTTGCGCAATTAAACAAGCTCAGAGTTGTGAATCCAGTTTCAGTGTCTCTGGGCTATTGTCTCTTAATAGGAAAGGCAGCATTACCAACAATCCACATCATTGTGCAAGAACTTTGCAGCAGAATTGCCTGCTCAGTGCTGTGTGGGACTCTTAAGAAGCTTTACTGGTTCTGTTGTTGGGTAATGTCACTAATCTGTTCACTGCGGCATGTCCCACTTTCTGTCCCACTTCAGAAAGATGAGTTCACAATTCCACAACCAAGACCAGGGCACGAAAATCTAAGCGAACATTAGGCCCTGCGCGGTGCTGAGTGAGTGTAAATGGACTGAGACTATTTCAAGATCTCCTGACTCTATTTCAAAGGGCAGGCAGGTTATCCAGTGTGTTCTGGTCCATGGTGTTCCACCCGCCCACCCCAGTCAACATTAAAAACAGATGATCGGAGATCCAAGATGGCGGCGACTCAGCAAGTCTGAGTCTACAGAGCCCTTCCCAAAACCTGGGTAAAGTGGATTTCCTGTCCCCACCACACTTGCCAAACCACCCAAAAAATTTCTTTAATCTTAATTAGCTGCTGAATATTATATTTAAATAGTCTAATACTGAGTGGATAATGAGTAAATCAAAGGGACCCCGCAGCTCTCAGAAAACAAAGACCCCTCCCCCACCCTCCTCTCCTCTGGCTGCAGCTGATGTAAAAACAGGCCTTATAGAGATGATTGCTAGACTGGAATCGACACTCGTCAATTTCATCGCAGAATCCAGACAGAGATGGAATGCATTCGAAGAAAAGCTGCAGAAACAGAATCAAACCATGGAAGAGCTGCAGGGCCGAGTGGAGGGGGCGGAACTAAAGGCCACGACCTCCGAGGCTGCAGCTCAAACAGCTGCAGAACAGGTGAGAGCTCTGGAGCAGAGAGTCAGGGCCTTTGAAATTTACATCGATGATATTGACAACAGAAATCGGAGAAAGAATATTCGGCTGCTGGGCCTTCAAGAGCAAGAAGGGAAAGAACAGTTAGTAGCATTTCTGGAGCGATGGCTGCCGCAGATTTTAAACCTGGGGGCTGAAACTGACCGGGTAAGGGTGGAGTGGGCCTACCGGGTCGCAGTACGCGGATCTGGCCCAAACCAGCGCCCACGCCCGGTCCTGTTCCGGCTGCAGAGTTATAGGGAGAGGCAGATACTCCTGGATGCCTCCAGAAAGCTTGGAAAGGATCCTAAAGCTATGATTTATGAAGGATCCAAGATTATGTTATTTCAGGACTTCTCCCCGGCTTTGGCACGAAGGAGGAAGGCGTTTGATGAGGTGAAGAAATGTTTAAGGGACTTAGATATTCAATACACCTTACGCTACCCAGCGACGTTATGCTTTACCCACGAAGGATCCGAGTATAATTTTAGATCATCGGAAGAGGCCAAGAAACTTTTAGACTCGGTTAAATAAATCGTAAGAGACAATTTATGTTGGCTTGCCTCTCCCACACTCCGTGGGGAGAAATGGATACTTTATTCTACTTTACTTTTGCCTCTGGGAGCGGGGTTGTCTTCCTTGCTATGTTATTATACTTAACTGTAATCTGTTGGAGTTGTAATTTTATAGTTATGTGTGTTTGTACGTGGTATTGATGCTATTAGATATACTCAGGTATGGGTGGGGTGGGGTGGGGGTGCGGCGCTCACTGTTAACTCTAGCTCGGTATTATATCTAAATCCTATTAAGGAGCGCCCGGGTCGAGGGTGGGACACTGTTTGGGAGAGGATATGGTGGAACGTTGGAAAGGTAGTAAGGCCCCCTGAGAACAAGGGGGAAGATCTCCATTCAAACATGTTTAATTTTTTTTTGTTTGTTCTTATTGTTTGGAAATAGCTTCCTTTTAATCATACTGTTATGAGTGTATTAGAGAACATTTTCTCTTATTTGAAGGATGTAAGCGACTCAACTATACACTCTGGATGATTGTGGATTAGTTGAATTTTGATGATTATATATTTAAGATCTATTTTTATATTAATGTTTGTGCTTGAAAATTCTGCTTATTTTTGTAAATTTGTCAAAATGTTAAATTCCCAATAAAAATATCTATAAAAAAAAAACAGATGATCATGTCGTTGTCATTTTAATGTTGTTGGATCTGACTATACAAATTGACAGATGCATTTCCTATTTTACAGCTGTAATTACAATTTCAAAAGTATCTAATTTGTTCATCAACATCTTATAAAAGATGCTGTGCAAATGTGAATCAGAGCATCAACGAGTTATTTACAATTCACCACAATATAAAGAAGTGAAATCACTCAATTATTTGAGTGGGTGTGTTCTAGACCCCAGGCCCTACTTCGTAGGGCCTCCCTCCCATCCTCCTCCTCTAACCTAACTTTAAAGTCCACATGTGAGCGACTCAGTGTTATTGACTCAGTGTTCTTGTTTTTGGTGACAAAGTGTACAGTCATGGCAGCGCAGGCAGTGGAATGTTCCTCCTGCAGGATGTTTGAGGTAGGGGTGACCACCGATACTCCTGCCGACTTCGTCTGCAGGAAATGCAGTCAGATCCTGCTCCTCACCGAACGAGTTAGGGAATTGGAACTGGAGTTGGATGAACTGAGGATTATTCGAGAGGCTGAGAGGGTGATTGATAGAAGCTACAGGGACATAGTTACGCCAGAGAACAGAGGTAGCTGGGTAACAGTTAGAGGTGGGAAGGGGAAGAAGTAGGCAGTGCAGGGATCCCCTGTGGTCGTTCCCCTAAACAATAAGTATACAGCTTTGGAAACTGTTGGGGGGGACAGCCTTGCAGGGGTAAGCTGCAGTGACCGGGTCTGTGGCGTGAGGTCTGGCTCTGAGACTCAGAAGGGAAAGGGGGAGAGGAGGAGAGCGCTAGTTATAGGAGACTCTCTAGTTAGAGGGATGGACAGGCGGTTCTGTGGACATGGACGAGACTCTCGGGTGGTTTGTTGCCTCCCGGGTGCCAGGGTCTGAGATGTCTCGGACCGTGTCTTCAGAATCCTTAAGGGGGAGGGTGTGCAGCCAGAAGTCGTGGTACACATTGGCACCAACGACATAGGTAGGAAGAGGGGTGGGGAGGTCATTCAAGAGCTCAGTGAGTTAGGCTGGAAGCTAAAAGCTAGGACAGACAGAGTCGTCATCTCTGGGTTGTTGCCAGTGCCACGTGACAGTGAGGCAAGGAATAGGGCGAGAGTGCAGTTGAACACATGGCTGCAAGGATGATGTAGGAGGGAGGGCTTCAGGTATTTGGACAATTGGACTGCATTCTGGGGAAGGTGGGACCTGTACAAACAGGACGGGTTGCACCTGAACCAGAAGGGCACCAATATCCTGGGGGGTAGGTTTGCTAGCACTCTTCGGGGGGGTTTAAACTAATTTGGCAGGGGGATGGGATCCGGACTTGTAGTCCAGCAAGTAGGCTAGCTGTTTGTCAGGATGTCCAAGAATGTAGGGAGGCTGTGGAGAAGGTAGCACTGACAGGGAATACTTGCGGACACAGAGATGGGCTCAAGTGCGTATACTTCAACGCAAGGAGTATCAGAAATAAGGTGGGTGAACTTAAGGCGTGGATCGGTACCTGGGACTACGATGTTGTGGCCATCACGGAAACGTGGATAGATGAGGGACAGGAATGGTTGTTGGAGGTTCCTGGTTACAGATGTTTCAGTAAGATTAGGGAGGGTGGTAAAAAAGGAGGGGGGGGAGTGGCATTGCAAATTAGAAATGGTATAACGGCTGCAGAAAGGAAGTTTGAGGGGGATCTGCCTTTGGAGGTAGTATGGGCTGAAGTCAGAAATAGGAAAGGTGCAGTCACCTTGTTGGGTGTTTACTATAGGCCCCCCAATAGCAGCAGAGATGTGGAGAAACAGATTGGGAAGCAGATTTTGGAAAGGTGCAGAAGCCACAGGGTCGTAGTCATGGGCGACTTCAACCTCCCAAAAATTGATTGGAAGCTCTTTAGATCAAGTAGATTGGATGGGGCAGTGTTTGTGCAGTGTGTCCAGGAAGCTTTTCTAACTCAGTATGTAGATTGTCCAACCAGAGGGGAGGCCATATTGGATTTGGTACTTGGTAATGAACCGGGACAAGTGATGGGCTTGTTAGTGGGTGAACATTTTGGTGATGGTGACCACAATTCTGTGACTTTCACCTTGGTCATGGAGAGAGATAGGTGCGCACAACAGGGTAGATGTTACAATTGGGGGAAGGGAAATTACAATGCTGTAAGACAGGATTTGAGGAGCATACGTTGGGAGCATAGGCTGTCAGGGAAGGATGTGGTGGAAATGTTGAACTTTTTCAAGGAACAGATACGATGTGTCCTTGACATGTATGTACCTATCAGGCAGGAAAGAAATGTTTGTGTGAGGGAGCCTTAGTTGACGAGGGAGGTTGAATGTGGTTGAAAATGTGTTGCTGGTTAAAGCACAGCAGGTCAGGCAGCATCCAAGGAATAGGAAATTCGACATTTCGGGCATAAGCCCTTCATCAGGAATGAGGAGAGAGTGCCAGGCAGGCTAAGATAAAAGGTAGGGAGGAGGGACTTGGGGGAGGGGCGATGGAGATGTGATAGGTGGAAGGAGGTCAAGGTGAGGGTGATAGGCCGGAGTGGGGTGGGGGCGGAGAGGTTAGGAAGAAGATTGCAGGTTGGGAGGGCGGTGCTGAGTTGAGGGAACCGACTGAGACAAAGTGGGGGGAGGGGAAATGAGGAAACTGGAGAAATCCGAGTTCATCCCTTGTGGTTGGAGGGTTCCCAGGCAGAAGATGAGGCGTTCTTCCTCCGACCGTCGTGTTGTTATGTTTTGCCGGTGGAGGAGTCCAAGGACCTGCATGTCCTTGGTGGAGTGGGAGGGAGAGTTAAAGTGTTGAGCCACGGGGTGGTTGGGTTGGTTGGTCCGGGCGTCCCTGAGGTGTTCTCTGAAGCGTTCCGCAAGTAAGCGGCCCGTCTCCCCAATGTAGAGGAGGCCACATCGGGTGCAGCGGATGCAATAGATGATGTGTGTGGAGGTACAGGTGAACTTGTGGCAGATATGGAAGGATCCCTTGGGGCCTTGGAGGGAAGTGAGGGAGGAGGTGTGGGCGCAAGTTTTACATTTCCTGCGGTTGCAGGGGAAGGTGCCGGGAGTGGAGGTTGGGTTGGTGGGGGGTGTGGACTTGACGAGGGAGTCACGAAGGGAGTGGTCTTTGCGGAATGCTGATAGGGGAGGGGAGGGAAATATATCCCTGGTGGTGGGGTCCGTTTGGAGGTGGCGGAAATGACGGTGGATGATACCCTGTATACGGAGGTTGGTGGGGTGGTAGGAGAGAACCAGTGGGGTTCTGTCTTAGTGGCGGTTGGAGGGGCGGGGCTCAAGGGCAGAGGAGCGGGAAGTGGAGGAGATGCGGTGGAGGGCATCGTCGATCACGTTTGGGGGGAATCTGCGGTCCTTGAAGAAGGAGGCCATCTGGGCTGTGCGGTGTTGGAACTGGTCCTCCTGGGAGCAGATGTGGCGGAGACGAAGGAATTGGGAATATGGGATGGAGTTTTTACAGGGGGCTGGGTGGGAGGAGGTGTAGTCCAGATAGCTGTGGGAGTCAGTCGGTTTATAGTAGATGTCTGTGTTGAGTCGGTCGCCTGAGATAGAAATGGAAAGGTCTAGGAAGGGGAGGGAGGAGTCTGAGACAGTCCAGGTGAATTTGAGGTTGGGATGGAAGGTGTTAGTAAAGTTGATGAACTGTTCAACCTCCTCGTGGGAGCACGAGGCAGCGCCGATACAGTCATCGATGTAGCAGAGGAAAAGGTGGGGGGTGGTGCCAATGTAGTTGCGGAAGATGGACTGTTCCACATATCCTACGAAGAGACAGGCATAGCTGGGGCCCATGCGGGTGCCCATGGCAACTCCTTTAGTTTGGAGGAAGTGGGAGGATTGAAAAGAGAAGTTATTCAGGGTGAGGACCAGTTCAGTCAGTCGAAGGAGGGTGTCAGTGGAAGGGTACTGGTTGGTGCGGCGGGAAAGGAAGAAGCGGAGGGCTTTGAGTCCTTCGTGATGGGGGATGGAGGTGTACAGGGACTGGATGTCCATCGTGAAAATAAGGTGTTGGAGACCGGGGAAGCGAAAATCCTGGAGGAGGTGGAGGACGTGGGTGGTGTCCCGAACGTAGGTGGGGAGTTCTTGGACTAAAGGGGACAGAACCGTGTCAAGGTATGCGGAGATGAGTTCGGTGGGGCAGGAGCAGGCTGAAACAATGGGTTGGCCGGGGCATTCAGGTTTGTGGATTTTGGGCAGGAGGTAGAAACGGGCGGTGCGGGGTTGTGGGACTATGAGGTTGGAGGCGGTTGATATGAGATCCCCTGAGGTGATGAGGTTATGGATGGTCTGGGAGATGATGGTTTGGTGGTGGGAGGTGGGGTCGTGGTCAAGGGGGCGATAAGAGGAGGTGTCCGCGAGATGGCGTTTGGCCTCAGCGGTATAGAGGTCGGTGCGCCAAACTACTACCGCGCCTCCCTTGTCTGCCGGTTTGATGGTGAGGCATGGGATAGAGGGAAATTTGGCCAATTGGATAGAGAACTGGCTAACCGGTCGAAGTCAGAGAATGGTGGTAGATGGTAAATATTCAGCCTGGAGCCCAGTTACAAGTGGAGTTCCGCAGGGATCAGTTCTGGGTCCTCTGCTGTTTGTAATTTTTATTAATGACTTGGATGAGGGAGTCGAAGGGTGGGTCAGTAAATTTGCAGATGATACGAAGATTGGTGGAGTTGTGGACAGTGAGGAGGGCTGTTGTCGGCTGCAAAGGGACTTAGATATGATGCAGAGCTGGGCTGAGGAGTGGCAGATGGAGTTCAACCCTGCCAAGTGTGAGGTTGTCCATTTTGGAAGAACAAATAAGAATGCGGAATACAGGGTTAACGGTAGGGTTCTTAGTCAGGTGGAGGAACAGAGGGATCTTGGGGTCTATGTACATAGATCTTTGAAAGTCGCCACTCAGGTGGATAGAGCTTGTAAGAAAGTCTATGGTGTATTAGCATTCATTAGCAGAGGGATTGAATTCAAGAGTCGTGAAGTGATGTTGCAGCTGTACAGGACTTTGGTTAGGCCACATTTGGAGTACTGTGTGCAGTTCTGGTCGCCTCACTTTTGGAAAGATGTGGAAGCTTTGGAGAGGGTGCAGAGAAGATTTACCAGGATGTTGCCTGGAATGGAGAATAGGTCGTACGCGGATAGGTTGAGAGTTCTCGGCCTTTTCTCGTTGGAACGGCGAAGGATGAGGGGTGACTTGATAGAGGTTTATAAGATGATCAGAGGAATATATAGAGTAGACAGTCAGAAACTTTTTCCCCGGGTACAACAGAGTGTTACAAGGGGACATAAATTTAAGGTGAAGGGTGGAAGGTATAGGGGAGATGTCAGGAGTGGGTTCTTTACCCAGAGAGTGGTGGGGGCATGAAATGCCCTGCCCGTGGGAGTGGTAGAGTCAGAATCATTGGCGACCTTTAAGTGGCAATTGGATAGGTACATGGATGGGTGCTTAATCTAGGATAGATGTTCGGCACAACATCGTGGGCCGAAGGGCCTGTTCTGTGCTGTATTGTTCTATGTTCTATATTCTATGTTCTAAGACTTTATTATTTCAGACTTGAATAAAATTTGTTTAGGGGTGGCTCAGTGGTTAGCACTGCTGCCTCACAGCACCAAGGTTCTAGGTTCAATACCAGCCTCGGGTGACTGTGTGTGTGGAGTTTGCACTCTCCCTGTGTCTGTGTGAGTCTCCTTCAAGTGATCCGGTTTCCTCCCACAGTCCTAAAGATTAGGTGAATTGGCCATGCTAAGTTGCCCATAGAGCATTAGTCAGACGGAAATGGTCTGGGTGGGTTACTCTTTGGAAGGTCAGTGTGGTTGGGCTGAAGGGCCTGTTTCCACACTGTAGGGAAACTAATAACTAAAATTTAAACCAAGTTAAGGCTTTGGCAAATATAACCGGGGACGGGATCTTGACTGGTTAGTGTCAGTGTCAAGATTAGAGTGGTGCTGGAAAAGCACAGCAGGTCAGGCAGCATCTGAGGAGCAGGAAAATTGACGTTTCAGGCAAAAGCCTGTCATCAGGAATGAGGCAGGGAGCCTCCGGAGTGGAGAGATAAATGGGAGGTGATGGGGCTGGGGAGAAGTTAGCTAAGAGCACAGTAGGTGGATGGAGGTGGGGATGAAGGTGGTACGTCGGAGGGGAGGGTGGAGCAAATAGGTAGGAAGGAAGATTGGAAGGTAGGACAGGTCATGAGGATGGTGCTGAGCTGACAAGTGGGAACTGGGGGTCAGGTGGGAGGAGGGGAAATGAAGAAACTGGTGAAGTACACATTGATGCCCTGGGGTTGAAGTGTTCTGAGGCAGAGATCATCAGGGTAGGTGAGTGTAATCGTGGAGAGGTGGAATGCTGGGGTCAGAGGGAGATTGAGGTGACCCAGCTGCCTAGAATGGGTGGGTTGTGGTATGAAGCAAGATTGAATAGGCTAGACTTGTATCTGCTGGAAATGAGATTATGAAGTGACTTTATTGAATCACAAGAAGGGGGGATGGGGGGGGGGTTGCTACAGAGCAGATGTTTTCTCTGTTGGGAGAATCTAGAACTAGGAGGGGTCACTGTTTTAAAAAAAGGGGGAGCTGCCCATTTAAGACAGAGATGAAGAGACATTTTTGTTTCAGATGATCATGGCTTTTCCAAACGCTCTGCCTGAAAATGTGATGGAAACAGAGTCCTTGAATATTCTAAAACAAAAGGGTGAAAGGTTATCAGGCTCGGTGGGATGGTGGATTTGACATCAGTCAGATCAGCTAAGATTTTATTGAATGGCAGAGTTGACTTGACGGAGTTGAGTGGCCTATTCCTGCTTTTGTTCATCTCTTTGTGCCAATTCTCCAAATTATGATACCCATTGAGAAAGAGACTGAATCTCCTAACATCTTGCAGAATCACAGAATTGATATGACAAAGAAGGAGGCCTCCTCAAATGAGAATCATTACCTAGTGCTAATCTCCTAACTTGTCCCATATCCATCCTTGTACACTATTTCCACCCAAATAACCATCTAATATCTCTCTTAAAAGCCTCAGTTGAACCTGTCTCCACTACATTTCCAGGCATTGCATTCTATATCCTAACCCTGCACTGTGAACAAGTTTTTATCTAACATCACCCTTGCTTCTTTTGCACATCTCTTCAAATCTATGCCCTCTCATTCTTGTTCCTTTTATAAGTGTGAACAATTTTTTTTTAGGTTAGATTACTTACAGTGTGGAAACAGGCCCTTTGGCCCAACAAGTCCACACCGACCCACCGAAGCGCAACCCACCCATACCCCTACATTTGCCCCTTACCTAACACTACGGACAATTTAGCATGGCCAATTCACCTGACCCGCACATCTTTGGACTGTGAGAGGAAACCTGAGCACCTGGAGGAAACCCACGCAGACACAGGGAGAATGTGCAAACTCCACAGTCAGTCGCCTGAGGCGGGAATTGAACCCAGGTCTCTGGTGCTGTGAGGCAGCAGTGCTAACCACTGTGCCGCCCACATCTTATCTACTCTGTCCAGCTTACTCAAGATTTTGCAAACTTAGCCATTTTCTCTCCAAGATGAACAATCCCACTTCTTCAATATATCTTCATAATTGATGTTTTTCATTCCTGGAACCTTCTTGTAAATCACTTCTGTACTCTCTCCAATATATTGACATCTTTCCTATAATGTGGCTTCTACAACTGTACATGGTACTCCAGCTGATATAAGTCTTATATAAGTTCAACATCACCCCCTTTGTCCTGTACTCTCTGCCCCTGAGGACACTGTGTGCTTTATTTTTTTTTGTAGATATTTTTATTGAAATTTAACATTTTTGCAAATTTACAAAAATAAACAAAACTCTCAAATACAAACATTGATGTACAATTAAATCATATATACAATAGTCATAATTTAACAAAGAAAAGAGAAAGAAAGAAAACAAAAAAAAGAAAAAAAAAAGAAACGAAAAAAGAAAGAAAAAAAAACTCAACTTTCTACTAATCTAACCTATAACTAACCAGAGTGTATACCTAAGTCTCTTACATGCTCGGAATGTATAAACATCAAATATAATAAAACCCGTATTCGCGCAGGATTCCTCTCCCAAGGGGCCCCGGAGCAGCCCGGTCTGAAATCTTCACTAAATAAAAGCCCTTGTTAGGATAGCCGAAATATCTGCATTTATATAATTCAAAAAGGGCTGCCATATTTTATAAAATAATTCAGTCTTTCGGTGCACCATATTTGTGAGGAAGTCAAGGGGGATATATTCCATAATTAATCTGTGCTAATTTGAAAGTCCAGGGGGGCCCTCAGCCACCCAGTTCACCAAAATATTTTTCCTTGCACAGAAAGAGAGAATAGAAAATAGTCTCTTCCCATGCATATCCAGAGATGAGAGGTTCGAAAAGCCCAAAAGGAGAGATACAGGGTCCACCCTAATTTCCGTTCCTAAAATTTCTGTCAGGGTATTTGCCACCTTAGTCCAGTATCTGCGGATTTTCTGACAAGTCCACAGACAATGTGCAAGAGTACCCACCTCTATTTTGCATTTGGGACACATTGGAGATGCTCCTGCCTTAAATTTTGCCAGTCGAGCCGGAGCTATATGGGCCCTATGAAGTATCTTTAGTTGGATAGCCTGAGTTCTGTTACAGATAGCAATTCTTCTAGCATTTTCCCAAATGTCATTCCACATTTTAAGGGCGGCACGGTGGCACAAGTGGTTAGCACTGCTGCCTCACAGCGCCAGAGACCTGGGTTCAATTCCCGCCTCAGGCGACTGACTGTGTGGAGTTTGCATGTTCTCCCCGTGTCTGCGTGGGTTTCCTCCGGTTTCCTCCCACAGTCCAAAGATGTGCGGGTCAGGTGAATTGGCCATGCTAAATTGCCCGTAGTGTTAGGTAAGGGGTAAATGTAGGGGTATAGGTGGGTTGCGCTTCGGCGGGTCGGTGTGGACTTGTTGGGCCGAAGGGCCTGTTTCCACACTGTAAGTCTAATCTAATATCCTCAGAGATTTCTAGCCCCAAGTCCTGCTCCCATGTTTTAAGCAGGTCATCCATGTCTCCTGAGACTCCATCATGTAGCAAATGGTATATAGTACTAACGGAGGATACCCCCGCTGGTCGTAAGACATTACGTTCTCTGTCTGATTTATAAAGACTATCTATTAATGTAGTCTTCCTCTGTATATAATCTCGAACTTGGAAGTATCGAAAGAGATCCCCATTAGGTATTCCGAATTTCAGACGCAGCTGCTCAAAGGACATCAGGATCCCATCTTTAAATAGGTCCCCTAAGCATGAGATGCCCCTGGATCTCCAGAGTTTAAAGGTGGCATCAGTAATCCCCGGTTGGAATCCCCATGCGCCTACTATCGGTGCATGGGGGGATGTTTTATGTGAGTTACCCTCATTTTGCCGCATTATATTCCAGGCCTTAATTGTGTTTAATATTATGGGATTTTTACAGTGGTCTGTAATGATTTTCCTCTTATCTGAAAATAAAAGGTTAATAAGTGGGTATTTTACTTGGGAGGCTTCGATATCCAGCCAAATTGATTGTGGATCAGATGAAACCCAATCAGCTATGTAACTTAGTAGGGAGCTTAACTGATATTTCCTAAAGTCTGGGAAGTCCAGTCCTCCCCTTGCCTGTGGAAGCTGTAGCTTCTTCAGCTTAATAAGGGGCCGTCTATGGTTCCAAATAAAGGAGCCCAACCAGCCATATAATTTACGTAGGGCTAGCCTTGGCAGCATCAGCAGGAGCATTCTCATAGGATATAGGAGACGGGGCAGAACATTCATTTTAATTAATGCTATTCTCCCTAGCCAGGAAATCGGAAGGTCTCTCCATCGCTGGAGGTCCTGCCTTATCCTTTCCATTAATTGTACGAAATTAGCCCTATACAGCTGATCAAATACTGGCGTGATAAAAATACCTAAATATAAGAAGCCCTCCAGGGACCAACGGAAGGGAAAAGGGGATCCGTCCATTAAGTGGGGTATCATAGCCAGACCACCCATTGGCATGGCTTCCGATTTTGAAAAATTAATTTTATAGCCTGAGAATGCACTAAATGTATTAATAACTTGAATTAGACGAGGCACTGACATTAAAGGATTACTGAGGAATAAGAGAACGTCATCTGCATAGAGGGTAATTTTGTGTTTACCTGTACCAATCCTCAGGGCCGTTATATTAGGATCAGTCCAGATGGCTTCTGCTAATGGTTCGATTATCAGTGTAAACAACAATGGTGAGAGAGGACATCCTTGACGGCAGCCCCCACCCACACTGAAGCCATCCGATCTTAACCCATTAGTAATAACAGCTGCTTTGGGGTCATTATACAATGTTGAAACCCATTTGGTAAACACCTGTCCAACGCCAAACCTTTCCAATGTGTAAAATAAATATGACCATTCAACCCTATCAAATGCCTTTTCCGCATCCAATGAAATTACTACTCCTGGTATCTTTCCCTGATGACAGGCTTGGATCATATTCAAGACCCTTCTGATATTATTGGATGATCTGCGGCCCTTAATAAATCCCGTCTGGTCCTCCTTTATAATATATGGCAGTACCCTTTCTAGTCTTAGTGCTAACATTTTTGAGAGAATTTTAAAGTCTATATTTAGTAAGAATATTGGTCTGTAAGATGCACAATCTTCTGGGTCTTTTCCTTTTTTGAGGATAAGAGAAAAATATTTGCTTCTTTCAGCGTGGGCGGGAGACAGACCTGACTATGTGCAAAATTATACATATCCATAAGTGGGTCAACCAATATTCCTGTAAATTCTTTATAGAATTCAGCTTGAAAACCATCCGGGCCCGGTGCTTTTCCGCTCTGAAGTTGCCTAATTGCCTCAAGTATTTCTTGGACTGTTAAAGAGGTATTTAGGGCCGACACCTGTTCCGGAGTCAGGCCCGGGAAGGTCAAATTTTTTAAAAATGACTGCATCCTCCTAATCCTATCTTCACAATCCTGCGATCTATATAGTTCAGAATAAAATTCTTTAAAGGTCGCATTGATCTTTTTATGATCATGAGTCAGGGTACCTGTACTTTTCTTGATGGTCGGAATAGTTTGAGGGGCTTTCTTTTTCTTTGCAAGAAATGCTAAGTATCTACCCGGTTTGTCGCCATATTCATATAATCTTTGTTTCGCAAATAATATTTCCCTTTTAGCCGTTTGAGTAAGCGCGGTGTTTAAAGCTGTCCTAAGAGCTGTAATCCTCTGCAATTTTGTGATAGAAGGTCTATCAGCGTATGCTGTTTCAGCTGCTTTTAGGCGAGCTTCGAGCAGACGCTGTTGCTCTCCCTTCATTTTCCTCTGGGTCGCTGAATAGGAGATGATCAAACCTCGTGCATAAGCTTTGATGGTCTCCCACATCATTGACGGATTGCTAGCCGTACCAGTATTAATTTCTAAAAATGTTTTAAGTTCTTGGGAGAAGTACTTTAAAAATTTGCTATCTTTTATCAGGAAGGGGTCCATACGCCAATGCCGAGCAGATGTCCCATTGTTCTTTACCTTAGTTTCCATGTATACAGCGGCATGGTCAGAGATTGCTATAGTACCTATTTTACAGGTTGCTATAGAGTTTAGAAAAATCGATGGGGCAAAAAACATATCAATTCTTGTGTGACATTTATGTGGATTAGAGTAGAAAGAAAAATCTCTACCCTGTGGATGGAGACATCTCCATACATCTACCAATCCTAATTCTTTATTCAGGTCCGCCAGTTGTCTAGATCTGGGAGATACTCCAGCGGCACTCTTGGGAATCCTGTCTATTTCCGGATCCATAATACAATTAAAGTCTCCCCCTATAATTGTATGACGGGCACCAAAGGCCATCAGTTTTGAAAAAGCTTCCGTTATGAATTTAAAGGGGTGTGCCAGGGGGCAGTACACATTTAAGATCCCATATTCCTCTCCATTTATGAGGGCTTTAATCAAAATATATCGTCCAGATTCGTCTTTTATCTGATTTAAAATTTTCAAAGTGAAGTTCTTCCGGACAAGGATAACGACTCCCCTGCTTTTTGAATTAAAAGAGGAAAAAAAGGCCTGATCAAATCCGCCCTGTCGTAATTTTAAGTGTTCTTTATCCGACAGGTGTGTCTCCTGTAGGAGAGCTATATCAACTCTCTCCTTCTTAAGATTTGATAATATTTTCTTCCTTTTAACTGGCAAATTACTCCCCCTGACATTCCAGGTGCACCACTTAACCGACTGTTCAGCCATAATCATCTGGACAGATCCGAGACCCCTCGGGAGGGGAAACCCTATCTAGAACATCCCGAGCATGGAGCATACAAGATTTACAAAAGTAAAGACTCTCTGATACACTCAAAACAATATAACAAAAAACTCTTTCTAAGTATAAAAAATATAAAACATTCCGAATTGGAGATTTTCTCCCTTGTTCCCAGGGAGCGTCACTTCCTCTCCCACAGTCCATCTTACCCTCTTCCAACCAGTGCCCCGCCCTTGACCCAGGTGTTCCTCAATAAAATGAGGAGAATTCAAATATAATATAAAGCTAGAGTTAACAGTGAACACCCCACCCCCACCCACACCCACATCTAAATATATTTGGGAATATTAATACCATATATAAATATAAGCTGTGTGCTTTATTAATTGCTCTGCTCTGGCCTGACACTTCTAATGATCTGTTCACACAAACACCCAGGTCCTTCTGCTCCTGCACCCCTTTAGAGTTGTACCCACTATTGTACATTGTTTGCCTATGTTCTCTCTATCAAAGTACATTATCACACACTTCTCTGCATTGAATCTCATCTGCCATCTATCCACCCACTCCACCAACTTGTCAATGTCATTTTGGAGTTCCACACTGTCTTTTTCACAGTTTACAGTTCTTGCAAATTTCATATCATTTTTAACATTGCTACTTTCTGGACTTTGCTCCTGAATTTCTATGGAAGTTCTCTCAATCTCTTGAGACAATACTGCAGGAACTTGCTTCAGATACTTGTCTCTCATGTACTTATACAACATGAAAAACAATTCACCGTGGATTCTAGGAACATGTATTAATAGCCCACATTTGCTACCCATGATGTTCAGTGGCAGCAATGTATACCAATGTATACCAATGCAGCAATGCAGAAATTCCCAAGGCTCCTTAAACAACACCTTCCAAACTCATCACCACTACCATCTAGAAGAACAAGAGCTGCAGATTCATGCGAACACCTCACCTTCAGAGTTCCCTCCAAACTTCATGCCATCCTGACTTGGAAATATACCATCATTCCTTCAGTATCACAGGGTCAAAATCCTGGAGAATCCTCCCTAACAACATTGTGGGTCAACCCACAGCAGGTGGACTGTAGCAGTTCAAGAAGGCAGCTCACTACCACCTTCTCAAGGGCAACTAGGGACTGGCAATAAATGTTGACCAACCCATAATGCTCAAATACATTAATTTTTTTTCAAAAATGAACTTAATCATCACAGCCAGCTTTCTGCACAAGTTATTGTGGTAGGGTTTCACGCACTTCTATATTTATCTTGAGTTACGCATTGTAAGCATAACCGCCTAATCCAGCAAGTCTATTTTTATTGTATGGTTGTTTTGTGGGTTCAAGCAGATGCTCAATTAATATCCACCATCTACAATAATATGCAATTAACAGAGTACGCTCCCAATAAGGGAGACATTCTGCTGGAAATTTTGATTTGACCTATTTATTTCCTGTTTTCACAATGTCTTTAAATGTCATCGCTCCCCCATTTGTTAATGCATGAGGTGAGGAAATAAATACAGGCAGCGGATGAGTTTGTCTATTGTAACAAATAACTCTTAGTTCCTCTTAACCCATCACATGGTTCAATATTGTGATTCCAGATGCAACACCTTGACTTGAGAGACAGGATTGATTTTCTAGCTCTGCAAAATCACAAACACCAATTCATTCCATCTACCCGTAAACTGTTGGTTACTGACACTGCCTTTTCATTAATGTGCTCACAATGTCAAAGTATTGCTCCTACATGCGCACACATATAAGCTTATGGGGTGGATTTGTTTTTGCAGAATTACATCTTATTTTGTTCAAAAACTGCATGAATCCATGTAAAACTCTGTAAAACTATGCTGAGGGTTTGTCAATCTGACATAGCATTGGGACACAGACAGACTTCACACTTATCGTTTAAAAAGCTGAGCTATTTTGAGAATGTAATTTAAAAGAACTTCTGGGATGTACATATCAAAGAACAGAAACCAGCATATCCCATTATAAAAGATTAATGTTTTAATCTAAAATTATTTACTGTATCACATCTCCATGACACGGAACTCTTTTTGCTGTAAATTCTGTGAGCATGATCTTATATTCCATAACCACCTGATGAAGGAGCAGCGCTCCGAAAGCTAGTGCTTCCAAGTGACCCTGTTGGACTATAACCTGGTGTTGTGGGATTTTTAATTTTGTCCACCCCAGTCCAACACCAGCATCTCCAAGTCAATTTCAAAATGAATTTGAAAGTTTGGTGAAAGAGAAATTGGAAATATTCCCGGAAACTTTACTCAATATATTTGTCGCAGTTTCCTGGTTAGTCTTATGTAAAACAGGAACTTACTGGAGGCAAGGTTCTAATCTTGATTGAGAGACCAATGAACTTAATTCTTAGTCCTCAGGCTGTGAATGATGGATTGAGAACAGACTACTGTGAAGCATTATGTTATTAAATAGGTGTGATAATTTTGATTTATTGTGTGGTGAATGAAGAGAGTGAACTCCGGGATGCCTGAAAGCACTTTACATCCCATCAGCGATATTGTAATAATGACGTTTTAAAATCATGTAAAAAATACAACAGATAAATTGTGAATAAACTGTTAGGGTAAGCTTTTCCCTTTAGGTTTCAAGGTCCCACCCTTGGCCTCTAATGGGCACAGAAGCTTGCACAGTCTGGGGAATAGTTTTGGGATTTCCAGGAAATGGCAAATTAATGGCCAGAGGGCAGGTTTTCCATTTAATTAATTTGAGTGAATGGACTCATTCATTGAGTGAATTGGAGGGCCAAATGTTTCAGGTCACAACCTGAGATCACATCAGAATATAAAAAATGAACCAAACAGGCGCAAGTGTAGCCATTTGGTCCTTCAAACCTGCTCTGTCATTCAATACAATCATGGTGGATCTGATTACTCCACATTCCTATATATTCCAACAATCTTTCACTCCTTACTAATGAAGAAACCACCTCAGTTTTGCCTTAAAAATATTCAAAGAACTCTGCTTCCACTGCCCTTTCAGGAAGAGTTTCAAATATTGTCCGGTTCTGGTTGCCCAGTTAGAGGAAGGATATTATCAAGCTGGAGAGAGTTCGGAAGAGATTCACCAGGATCTTGTTGGGTATGGAAGATTTGAATTATAAAGAAAAGTTGGATTGGCTGGGACTTCAATTCACTGCAGTATAGGAGATTCAGTGGTGATCTCATACAACTTTATAAAATAATGAGGGACATAGGTAGAGGTAATGGTAGTTATCTTTTCACTAATATGGATAATTTCAAGCTAGGGGGTACATTTTTAAGGTGAGAGGAGAGAGATTTTAAAAAGACATAAGAGGCAAATTTTTTTATACACAGAGGGTGGTTCACATGTGGAATAAACTTCCTGATGAAGTGGTGGAATTGGGTACAATTACAGCATTTAAAAGACATTTGGATGGACACATGAATAGGAGAGGTTTGGAGGGATCTGGCCAGGAGCAGGCAGGTGGGATTTGTCTAGTTTGGGATTATATTTGGCATGGACTGTTTGGACCGAAGGGTCTATTTCCTTGCCGCATGATTCTATGACTCATTCTTTCAGCGAGAAAGAAAAGCCACATAATCTCTGTTTTAAAATGGTGATTTTTAAATAGTGATCACCAAATTCTAGATTCTCCCCTAAGAAGAAATATCCTCTCAATGACCCCTTAGGATCTGATACACTTCAATCAAGTTAGCTCTAATTCTTCTAAACTCCAATGAATACAAGCCCAGTCTGTCCACTGTCTGTCCACCGTCTGTCTACCATCTGTCCACTGTCTGTCCACCTTTTGTCCACTGTCTGTCCACTGTCTGTCCACCTTTTGTCCACTGTCTGTCTACCGTCTGTCTCCTGTCTGTCTACCATCTGTCCACTGTCTGTCCACCGCTTCTCATAAAACAATCTACTCATTCCAGACGTTAATCTGACACACTGTCTCTGAACTGCTTCCAACACATTTACATCCTTCCTTAAATCAAGATGCCAATATCATGGTGAGAGGGAAAAAAACCTTTTCACATCATAACTGTTCTATGATCTGGAATGCACTGCCTGGTTTAATTGAGGTATTCAAGAGGGCACTAGATGTAGCAGGTCAATAGCTCGAAGCCCTGATGCTAATTTCGAGAGTTAGTGCAAACAAGTTGGACTAAATGGCCTCCTTTAGCACAGTAATAATTCTGTGATACCACACACAGTACTCCAGATGTGTTCTCACTAATGCCTTGTATAACTGAAGCCAAATTTCCTTCCTCTTGTATTCAATTCCCTCTCACAATAATCCACAGCATTCTCATACCTTTGCTGATTATGTACTGTAACTGCATACTAACCAGTTGTGATTCGTGCACTAGGACATTTAGAATGCTTTGCAAATCAGAGTCTGCAATTTCTCACAATTCAGATAATATGCTTCTTTTTCATTCTTTCTGTCAAAATTGATAGTTTCACATTTTGCCACATTATACTCGAGGGCCACTCACTTAATTCATCTATAACTCTTCACAATTTATCTCCCTATCTACCTTTCAATTAAGCAACTGTTCCTTTAAACCACTTCAGAGTCAAAAAGTGTGGTGCTGGAAAAGCACAGCTAGTCAGGCAGCATCCGAGGAGCAGGAGAGTCGACGTTTCGAGCATAAGCTCCTCGGACGCTGCCTGACCTGCTGTACTTTTCCAGCACCACACTTTTTGACTCTGATCTCCAGCATCTGCAGTCCTCACTTTCTCCTTTGAACTTTTTCATTAAAGCAATTGGTATTAATTGCAATATGTTGTAATTCAGTGTCAATTTGGCACACGGCTTGTTACATCTTACCAATTTGAAAAAGATCCATTTATGCCTACCCTCTGCTTCCTGTTTAGCCAGTCAATTTTCTATCCTTGCCGATTTGCTACCCTCTCCCCTATGAGCTTTTATTTTTCACGATAAGTTTTCATCTGGCACTTTCTCAAATGTCTTTGTACAGGAAACCCATTGTTCCCCTCTTTATCCACAGAATGTGTCACCTCCTCAAGAATCCCAATAGATCAGATAAACATGATTCCCTTCCAAATGGATTTCTTTGCAGCTTTGAAGCAGCCACAGGATGTTTAAAGGGTCAGTGCAATGACACTATACAAGGAAAATGCCATAAAAGGTCGAGCAGTGGGGCCATACTTCCACAGGAGAGTCTTTGGTCTGGCAATGGAAGGCCAGTTCCAGTCAGCTGTTCCCTGATGCCTCTGAGAACCTGCAGGCTGACTAAAAAACTTCAGTTTGGTTCTTCAATGGACTGAGTCATCTACCACCTGCATGTGGGTCTGCTGGCCCATCCACCCTGCATTGTGCCTTGGAAAATGGCCTGGGCTGGAGAATAGGACATGGGATTGGAGCCAGGGAACCGGTACGCTGCACTGTGGCATGGCATTCCACATTTACTTGATTCTACCCAACCCAACTGGAATCTTAGCTTCTAGGGTTTAACTTTAGTTTCCATCATGTGGGAACGGTGTAAAGTGCTGAACTGGGGCTGGAGTGAGGCAAGTGTACTCTCCCCATGACACCATTTTTATGTCAGAGTTTATTACAGCCTGACTCCCCACAAGGGGATCCACTACCACCTGGATCCTAGCCACAGGAGACCCAGGTAAATTCTGGACAATCTGCTGGGGTGAGCACCAGGAGACAAAAGGAGATTAAAAATAGAATAATACAATGTCCATGTTTACATTCAGCAGCCTATAGAGTGGAACTTGAGCTTAACCAGAGCTTAACCAGCTGACAGCACTGCAAGTGACCTTACAGCTGACACACTGAAGAAGAAAATGATTCCTTACAGATTATGCAGGGTATATGAATAGGAACAGTTTAGAGGAATATAGGCCAAATGCTGGCAAATGGGACTAGATTTATTTGGAATGTCTGGTCAGTATGGCTGTGTTAGATTGAAGAATCTGTTTCCGTGCTGTACATCTCTATGATTCTACGTCCAGATGTGTAAGTCGTATCTGACATGATGTATCATTTGCAGGAAATCCCATAAAGAGTTTAGAAAACTGACTCATTTATATACAAAACTGACACGGGAGAGACAAAGGAAGACCACAGTCCTTTCTTGGAACCAATTCCCATCCCTGAAACGTCCAGCTCTAAGTTGTCCCAGATCTTTTCATTCTTCCAACTCTGCTTTCTTGTGCAAACACCCTAGCTCTTCACTCCATCATTGGCAGCTCTGTTTTCAGCTGTCTAATTCTCTCTTAAATCCTTCAAGAGTTTCCATAAACACACTGATTTTGGCTGTCCCTCCTTATTGTTCTTTCCATGGCTCGTTCCAAGTTTCTCGATGATTAGATGCATATGAGGTGCCTTAGGATACCATTTCTGCATTAAAAAGAGTTACAGAAATGTAGATTGCTCATTATTCAATTTTACTAATTTGGTCCAACCCATGGAACTAGGCATCAGGTGACAAGAAGTTGAAAAGCTTTTGGTCCACCCAGTAAGCATATCAGTGATCGCAGACACATAGGCAGCATGCACGGATGTATTCACAGAGGTGTGACTGTTACTCTTCTCTCTATGTACTGGCTCACGTTACATATCAAATAACTCATTAACCTCACAGTCCAATGTCACATATTCATTTCAATGTCACATTCTTCACTATGGTTGGGGAGCTTTCATTTGAAGCGTGAGTACAATGTTATTAAATATAAGGCTGCTTCAGCAAAGATGTTCCCTCCCTCATCTCTCTTATGTGCTCTCTCCTCTCACCTCCCTCCAACCTTTTTCTCTCTTATTTGCTGCTTCTTCTCCTCTCCCCCTCACCCCCATACTTTTCCCATATTCCTCTTTCTTGTATATAAACTGGAATCCACTCAGTTGGCTCCTTGTGACACCTTCTAGGAGAAAGTGAGGATTGCAGATGCTGGAGATCAGAGCTGAAAATGTGTTGCTGGAAAAGCGCAACAGGTCAGGCAGCATCCAAGGAACAGGAAATTCGATGTTTAGGGCATGATGTCCAAAACGTCGATTCTCCTGCTCCTTGGATGCTGCCTGACCTGCTGCGCCTTTCCAGCAACACATTTTCAACTCCTTGTGACACTTTCAACAAACATCCCTTGTCGGAAAAGCTTGGAAATGCCATTGATGTTGTATGTTTGGACCAATGACAACATAGAGCCACAGGATGTTTCCAGGCAATTGAGAGGGAACAGTAGGTTGTGGGAACAGTTGTGTTCCAATGGATGCTTGGGCTAAACAGTGAGTAAAACATAAAACAATCCTAGATTTTCTGATGCAACAGATTTGAAATGACAAACACTCAGAGTTAAAGCAATTAGGATGTAGGAAACAAAGCCAAAATTAATTCTGGATGAGTAGGCGAATTAGGAGAATGTGACAGAGAAAGGAAATTCTCACACATCAGATTTCAATGAACTTCAGATTTCTTGTCAGATTTTTCTGGTAATTGGTTTAGCAAATGCTGCAAGTTCTCTCGTGGGGGTGTGGTTTACAGGAACTTGTGTAAATCCTCCCTACTGCCCTCACCAACTGTACCCAACTGCCTCTAGACCCAATAAATAATGTTGGAAGGAAAATAATATATGAACTAAAATCTCTGAAACAAAAGTACCTATATATTTTGTAGTGTGCCTTGTGGTGGTTTTATCACACATAGTGACTGTTCAAGGTAAAGGGACAATTACATAATCACTGTGTGGGGTTTCCTGGTCATTGGTGGTGCTCCTCTTCCCAACCCCATCACCATTCACACCTCCAATGTCACAAAAAGAAAGGAACCAAATACCATAGCAGCTAGTTACATTTCTTCAAAAGAAAGAACTGTAGATCAGCAATGCAACCACAGGCTGTGGTCATGTTTGTATTTTGTTTAAATTCTGGTCTTGTAATTTATCATACCCTGTGATTAACTTATTTCAGTTGATCATTTCCATCCATTTGTTCTTGTCTATATCATTCAGTGAATTTGTGCTAATTTGCTTTTACTCAGTGGCTCAGTAATACCTCCCACATCACATACCACTGCTTAACTCTTCGCCAATTAAGCCATTGATTACCCAGAACAGTTTGAATGTGTTTACTGGCTTTTCAACATGACTACTTATTTCACATTTTTTCATCTATTAGTTAACTGAAATTGATAATACTTTAAAGAATATTATAAATGTGACATGTCATCAATCTACCGGCTTAAACTTTATAAAAATTCCTTGAATTTTCGTTGGTAATTGTTGGTACACTATAGCAAATTAAATTTAATTTTAATCCTCAAATGTAAGAATTCATTTTTATATCAGTGGTTCCTGACAGACCACACCATCCTGCCTGGACTGGATCACTGTTCTTCCACTGGGTCAAAATTGTGAAACTCACTTCCTCATAGCACTGTGAGTAACTCTGAATACATTCCCACGGACTGCAACAGCTCAAGGAAGAAGCCTATCACCTCCTTCTCCAGGACAATGAGGCCTGGACAATAAATGTTGGCCTGGCCAGCATGCTCACATCCCATGATCAACTTTCTTTTAGTCCTCGATTGAAACAAAAATAAAATAAGACTTTTAGGTATTACAACTTCAGGAAGAAAAATAATTACAAAATTGCAATCACTATTACCAGTGTTTCACAGTCATGATTTTGAGGACCTCACCTTATTGCCATTGTTGTACATGGCTACAAAACACAGGAGATGGTACATGTGACCACATTTACTGAGTTTTCCAACCAATTCTGGTTTCACTCCTTTCAGATTCACAACACCTTCAAAGCCTGATGAGCTGACCAGCCTTTCCATACAGATGGTGAGGATGACACTAAGAGTCTACAGAGAGATATAGACAGGTTAAGTGAGTTGGAAAATCTTGGCAGATGGAATGCAATGTGGTAAAATGCAAGGCTGTGCACTTTAGCATAAAGAATACAGGAGATGAATATTATTTAAATGGAGAAAAACTGTAGAATACTGTAATACAGGAGAAGTTGGTGACCCTCATGCATGAATCACAAAAAGCTAGCTTACAAGTTAAGCAGGTGATGGGGAGAGAATTGGAATGTTGGCTTTATTTCAAAAGGAATGGAGTATAAAAATAGGGAAGTCTTGCTAAAACTATACAAGTCACTAGTTAGAACAGCTTGTGTCCTCTTACCTAAGGAACAATAAGAGGAGGCAATTAAGAGAAGGTTTATAGAGTTGATTCTGAGAAAGGAGGGATTTTTGAATAAGGAGATGTTGAATAGGTTAGGCTTGCACACACATGATTTTAGAAAAATAAGAGAAGATCTTAATTGACTATGTAAGAGTTACAGGGGATTGGACAGGGATGTTGTTTTCCCTTGAGGGGAGATACCAGGACGAGAGGGCATCATCTTATAATCAGAAGTCAACCATTTAAGATAGAGATGAGGAGGAATTTTTTCCCTCAAAGAGTAGTGAATCTGTGGAATTCTTTGTCACAGAGAGCTGTCAAGACTGGGTTATTAAGTATATTCGAAGTTGAGACAAACAGATTTTTAATCAGTAAGGGAAACAAGGGGTATGTTGAAAAGGCAGGAAAATGAAGTTGAAGATGATCAGCTCAGCCATGATCTCATCGAATGTGGAGTGGACTCGATGGGCTGAATGGCTGAATTCTGTCCCTACTTTTGATGGACTTATAGAGCCCTGCAATGTGGTCAATGACTGGCACTGCCTGGGAATCAACCAGTTCAGCATGGCTCCAAAATCTAGTTACTCATTCAACAACAGAATGTTTTTAATCTCCTGTTAAACCCGAAGTCATTGTGACCTTAAAGAGAAAATGTCTCCATTCAACAACAAAAACTTATATTTACGTGGCATTTCAATGTAGTAGAACACTTCCAAGATGCTTTTGATACATCAAATTCTTCCACTGGGAAACTTAACTTCACGAAATAAAATTAAGGGTCAGTGTTTTAACTGCAGAAATTCTTGAATGTTTGCTTTAAATCATTGCTTATCTGAATCAATCACAGACTATGTTCACTATAAAGGAGCTAAAATTACAGGTATCAGGATGTTTCTATGACACTGCCCTTTCATAGTAATTAAACAACAAATTTATTGAGAGACAAACAAATGGCAAGTAAGAGTGTACAGTTGAAACTGACTGAGGGTTCAGGAAATAAATTGACAAGTTTAGGAGAGAGATTAAGTGAAATAGTATTTTGGAGAATTGGTTTGAACAGCAGTGAAGTTAATATTTCTTGGCACCTCTACTGTGCAGTTTTCCCTATGTTTTTCTTTGAAGTATTGACTTGGATTGTGTTCTCAAAATAGGAAGTAGGATTTGAAATCCCAACCTTCTGTTTTTAACAGATCTTCCTAGCTGCTGTCGAACCCAGTGCTTCAGGATAGTTTGTGTCTTTGCTGTGGAATCTTGCTTTGTGCTTTGTTGCTCTTGGCTGGGAAACCAGATCAATTAAATCTCCGAGGAAAAGAAAGAACACTTTTACATTCAAGTGACAAATCCAATGGAGCAAAGGATTGACCAAGAGACAAGATTCAGTGTGGAGTATGTATGGTAATGGGGATCAGAAAACACTAAATGATTCATTTGCAGGTTTGACTAAGAGATTGTATCATGGTCCTGTCATATCTTTGAAGTTATTTGATATTGTACAATCCAGATAAATCTTAGGTAACAAACATAAATACCTGATGGGAAAGCAAGGAGTAATGTTTCTAATGCTGTGAGTCGTAGTTTTGAATGAGCTTTGGGAAGGATGATGGAAGTAAACTGAAAATAATTTCCAAAAGAGAACTAGAAAATACTTGAAAAGACAACATTTGCAGGACTATAGAGGAGAGCAGGTAAGTGGGGCAAATAGGATAGCTCATTTAAAGAGCCAGCACAAGAATGAAGAGCTAACTGGTTTTCTTCCTGTTGTCTAACATCATAAAATCTATACTGTAGGATGAATTTTGCAATACTGCACATATGACAAATATCATGAGATCATTCATCAGAGAAAAGGGTAGAGACATGAATCTACTGTCACTTTCATTTAATTGAATGGGAATTTATCAACTGAGGCTGTAGCAGGGACATAGGTTTTACCAAACTTATCACCATTTACCAGCAGCGTCTGCATACAGACCCACTCACAATGGGGAGTACCTGTTTGGGGCACATGAAGGCTGTGATCCAGGACCAGCTCCTCTGGAAAATACTGAAGAAATATGTGGCTCCTGACATTTTCAGCAACTTTTATTGCTCTACAGTTAAGATTCTGGTGGAGGGGGATCCAAGGTGGCGGCGACCCAGCAAGTCTGAGTCAATAGTGCTCTTCCCAAGACTTGGGCAAAGTGGGCCACCTGCCTCTACCACACTCACCAAATCATTTAAAATAGTTTTTACTTAATGTAATTAGTTGCTCAGTACTGAATTTAAATAATCTAATCTCCTGTAAAAATGACTAAAGGGAAGGGAACCTGTAGTTCTCAGCAGACAGGAACCCCTCCCCCACCCTCTCCAGCTGCAGCTGAGGCGTCCGCAGCCGCCCCCCGGGGACTTACCTACAGTGGCGAGCCTCGTGGAAATAACCTTGACGCGAAGATCGCGCCTTCATCGAAGAATCCCGGACCAGGTGGAATTCACTTTTGGCCGTGCTACAAGAGCATGACTGAGACATCTAGGAAATCGAGCGCCAAGTCGGAGGGGCGGAGCTAAAGGCTGCGACCTGCGAGGCTATTGCAGAATCGGCCGTGGTTTGGGTTCGGACTCTCGAACAGCGAGTCCGGACCTTAGAGAATCACGTCGACGACCTCGAGGATTGAGGTGATCGAAAAAATATTCATTTGCTGGGCGTTCCCGAATGGGAAGAAGAAGGCCAGCTTACAGCGTTTCTCGAGCAGTGGCTTCCACAGCTGTTAAATCTGGAGGCTGGATCAGGCCAGGAAAGGGTAGAATGCGCCTACCGGGTTGCAATACGCCGGCCTGGCTCAAACCAGCTGCCCCCCCCCCCCAGGTCCTGTTCCAGCTGCAGAGCTATAAGGAGAGGCAGATGCTCTTAGAAGCTTCCATAAATCTCGGGAAAGATCTCCAAGCCATGATTTATAAAGGATCCAAGATTATGTTATTCCAGGAGTTTTCCCCAGCTCTGGTCCGAAAGAGGAAGGCGTTTGATGAAGCAAAGAAGTGTTTAAGGGACTTAAACTTTCAGTTCTCCTTGCGCTACCCAGCAATGCTACGCTTTAACCATGAGGGGTCCGTGTATAACTTCGGATCGCCGGAAAAAGCCAAGGAATTTTTGGATTCTCTTAGATAAATTGTAAGAGTTAATTGATGTTGTTTTGCTCTCTCCCCCCACCCCGGTATACACCCCCCCTTTTTTTATATTAATCCCTGACTGTTTAATATTATCTTCAGGGGATGGGGAGAGGGGTTTATTTATTTGTTCTCTACTTAGCGATTTTCTTCCCTTTTTTTATATATATATATAGGCCAGGGGGGTCTAGTTAATGTTGGTGGGGGGAGGTGGTTACCTTATCCTATTTTATTTCTGTCTTTAGGAGCGGGGTTGTTTTCCCCTGTTATTTTGTATTACTATATTTAATTATTACTTGTTGAGGCTGTAATTTTATAGTTATATATGTTTATACATGGTATTAACATTACCAAATATATCCAGGTGTTGGTGTGGGTGAGGGTAGGGTACTCAATGTTAACTCTAGCTCTGTAGTATATTTGAATTTTCTTCATCCTATCGTGGGGCGCCTGGGTCAAGGGTGGGGCAATGGTTGGGAGAGGATATGATGGACTTTTAGAAAGGAAGTGATGCCCCCTGGGGACAAGGGGGAAAATCTACATTTAAATGCGTTTTATATTTTTTTTAATGTAGAAATAGCTTTTTTAAATTATATTTAAGTGTATTAAAGAGCCTTTACTTTTGTGAATTTTATATGCTCTATGCTTGGGAAGTTCTGGATAGCATTTCCCCTCCTGAGGGGTCTCAGACATGCCCGGACAATTATGGTTAATCAGTCGGTTAAGTGGTGCACCTGGAATGTCAAGGAGAGTAATTCACCAGTCAAAAGGAAGAAAATATTATCAAACCTCAAGAAAGAAAGGGTTGATATAGCTCTCCTACAGGAGACACATTTATTGGATAAAGAACACTTGAAATTACAACAGGGTGGATTTAATCAGGCCTTCTTTTCCTTCAGCTCAAAAAGTAGGGGAGTTGTTATTCTTATTCGGAAGAATTTCCCTTTCAAAATCCTTAACCAGATAAAAGACGAATCTAGACGATATATTCTGATTAAAGCCCTTATAAATGGAGAGGAATATGGGACCTTAAATTTGTATTGCCCCCGGCACATCCTTTTAAATTTATAACGGAAGTCTTCTCAAAATTGATGGCTCTTGGTGCCTGTCCGACAATTATAGGGGGAGATTTTTATTGTATTATGGATCTGGAAATAGATAGGATTCCCAAGAGTACTGCAGGAGTATCTCCCAGATCTGGACAATTGATGGATTTGAACAACGAATTCGGACTAGTAGATGTATGGAGATGCCTTCATCCACAGGGCAGAAACTTTTCTTTTTACTCCAATCCACATAAATGTCATAACAGAATTGATATGCTTTTTGTCCCCTCAATTTTTAACAATTCTATATCATCCTGTAAAATAGGTAGTATAGCAATTTCCGATCACACTGCTGTATATATGGAAATCAAGGTGAGGAACAATGGGACATCCCCTCGGCATTGGCGTATGGACCCCTTCCTGATGAAAGATAGTAAATTTGTAAAGTACTTCTCTCAAAAATTTAAAACTTCTTTAGAAATTAATTTAGGTACGGCTAGCAACCCATCAATGATGTGGGAGACCATCAAAGCTTACCCGTGAGGTTTAATCATTTCATACTCACCGACCCAGAAAAAATTAAAGGGAGAGCAACAGCGTCTGCTCAAAGCACGCTTCAGAGCGGCTGAAACAGCGTACGCTGACAGACCTTCTATTATCAAATTGCAAAGGATTATGGCCCTTAGGACAGCTCTAAACACCATGCTTACCCAAACGGCTAAGAGGGAAATATTATTTGCAAAACAAAGGTTATATGAATTTGGCGATAAACCGGGTAGATACTTAGCATTTCTCGCAAAGTATAAAAAGGCCCCTCAAACTATCACATCTATCAAGGAAAGTACAGGTATTCTGACTCATGATCATAAAAGGATTAACGCAATCTTTAGAAAATTTTATTCTGATTTATATAAATTGCAGGATTGCGAAGACAGAACTAGGAGGATGCAGTCATTTTTTAAAAACCTGACCTTTCCGGACCTAACTCGGTCCTGAATATTCCCTTAGCAAGCCAAGAAATACTTGATGCAATCAGGCAGTTTCAGAGTGGTAAGGCACCTGGCCCAGATGGCTTTCAAGCTGAATTCTATAAAGAATTTACAGGAATATTGGGTGGTCCACTTATGGACGTGTATAACTACTCATTCTGTCAGGGCTGTCTCCCGCCTTCGCTGAAAGAGATGAATATCTCTCTTATCCTCAGAAAAGGAAAGGACCCAGACGATTGCGTGTCATACAGACTAATATCCTTGCTAAATGTAGATTTTAAAATCCTCTCTAAAATGTTAACATTGAGGCTAGAAAGGGTATTGCCAATTATCATAAAGGAGGATCAGACGGGGTTTATTAAGGGCCGTAGTTCATCCAATAATGTTAGAAGGGTTTTGAAAGTGATTCAAGCCTGCCATCAGGGAAAGATACCAGGAGTAATAGTCTCATTAGATGTGGAAAAGGCATTCAACATGGTTGAATGGTCATATTTGTTCTACACATTGGAAAGGTTTGGTGTTGGAAAGGTGTTTACCAAATTGGTCTCAACACTGTATAATGATCCCACCAATGGATTAGGCTCGGATAGCTTCAGTGTGGATAGGGGCTGCCGTCAGGGATGTCCTCTTTCGCCATTGCTATTTACGCTAATAATTGAGCCATTAGCAGAAGCTCTACGGACTGACCCTAATATAATGGCTCCGAGGATTGGTACAGGTAAACATAAAATTACCCTTTGTGCAGATGATGTTCTTCTATTTCTCATTAATCCCCTGATGTCCGTGCCTCGCTTAATCCAACTTATTAATACATTTAGTGTATTTTCAGGCTATAAAATTAATTTTTCAAAATTGGACGCTATGCTAATGGGTGGCCTTGCTAGTATATCCCACTTTTTGGACGGATCTCATTTTCCCTTTCGGTGGTCCCTGGAGGGTTTCTTATATTTAGGTATTTTTATCACCACAGTATTTGGTCAGTTATATAAGGCTAACTTTGTGCATTTATTGGATAGGATAAGGCAGGACCTCCAGCGATGGGGAGACCTTCCAATTTCCTAGTTAGGCAGAATAGCACTAATTAAAATGAATGTCCTGCCCCATCTCCTATGCCCTATGAGAATGCTTCCAGTGATGCTGCCGAGGCTGGCGCTACGCAAATTATATGGCTGGCTGGGTTCCTTTATCTGGAATCATAGACGGCCCCTCATTAAGCTGAAGAAGCTACAGCTTCCACAGGCAAGGGGAAGACTGGATTTCCCAGATTTTAGGAAATATCAGTTAAGTTCTCTATTAAACTACATAGCCGACTGGGTTTTGCCTGACCCACAATCAATCTGGCTGGACATCGAGGTTTCTCAAGTAAAATACCCACTTATTAACCTCTTGTTTTTAGAGGAAAATCACCACGGATCAATGTAAAAACCTTATAATACTAAACACAATTAAAACTTGGAATATAATGCGGCAAAATGAGGGCAACTCACATAAAACCTCCCCCTATGCTCTGATAGTGGGAGCACGGGGATTTCAACCGGGGATTACAGATGCCACTTTCAAACTCTGGAGATCCAGGGGTATCTCCTGTTTGAGGGATCTGTTTAAAGAAGGGGACCTGATGTCTTTTGAACAGCTACATCAGAAATTTAGATTACCTAATGGATACTTCCAAATTCGAGATTACATACAGAAGAAGACTACGTTATTAGATCGTTTTTATACATCAGATAGAGAATGTAGAGTGTTATGGCCAATGGGTGTATCCTCTGTCAGCACTATTTATCATTTATATTATGATGAAGTATCGGGAGATATGGACAATCTGCTTAAAACATGGGATCAGGATTTGGGACTGGAAATCTCTATAGAAATGTGGAATGACATTTGGGAAAATGCCAGAAGAATCTTCATCTGCAACAGAACTCAGGCCATTCAGTTGAAGATATTTCATAGGGCCCATATAGCACTGGACCGATTGGCAAAATTTAAGGCAGGAGCATCTCCAATGTGTCCCAAATGTAAAATAGAGGTGGGCACTCTTGTACATTTCTTATGGACCTGTCATAAGATCTGTAGATATTGGACTAAAGTAGCAAGTGCTCTGACAGAAATCTTAGGAACGGAAATTAGCGTGGATCCTGTATCTCTCCTTTTGGGCTTTTTGAACTTATCCTCCCTGGATATGCACGGAAGAGATTATTTTCTATTCTCTCTTTCTATGCAAGGAAAAATATTTTGGTGAACTGGGTGGCTGAGGGCCCCCTGGACTTTCAAATTGGCCCAGATTAATTATGGAATGTATTCCCATTGATGTCCTTACAAACATGGTGCACCGAAAGACCGAAATATTCCATAAAATATGGCAGCCCTTCTCGAATTCATAAATACAGATATTTCGGTTATCCTAACAAGGGCTTTTATTTAATTGAGATGGCGAACCTGGCTGGTCCGGGTCCCCTTGGGAGAGGAATCCCACACGAATATGAGTTTTGTTACGATCTAATGTTAACACATTCCGAGCATATATCTCACTACTCAATTTTTGTGTTATCCGTCAGTTTTTTTTTCTCTGAATAATGTAAGAGACTTAATTATACACTCTGGTTAGTTGTAGGTTAGATTAGTAGTTAGTTGAGTTTTGTTTTTTTTCTCTCGGTATCTCTTTTTATTCTGTTTGATAAATTTTGGGTATTATTTATTTAAGATTTAATTGTATATCAATGTTTATACCAGGGTTTTTTTAAAAATTGTAAACTTCTAAAAATATGTTAAATTTTCAATAAAAATATCTATTTAAAAAAAGATTCTAGTGGAAATCCTGTGCAGATTCAGACAAAGTCTGGTGTCAACAGATTTCCAAATGGCTCAGTGTTTCAAGGATAGGCCTCAATTTCTATCAATAACTGAAGACTGGAGAACATTCATGAGAATTTGGTCTTTTACTCCAGTTGTGAGCTTAGGTTCATTTGGAGATCAAACACGAACCATGGCTAAGTTATCACTGGCTCTGACTTAACTTATTTTACCCTATCATCTAACTTATTTTCTTGACTCATGAGACATGGGGTGTTGCAGTTTGGGCCAGCATTTTTGCTCATCTGTAGTTGTCTTGGAGATCTTGTCTACCCCACTTGTCACCATTTGTGTCTCCCTTAACTCCATTTCCCAATCCCAATTAACACTCAAAGCTGGAAAGTGAGATGACAAGGAAGTAAGTGGCACGTGTACTCCCTTCTCCCATCTTGTTCCTTCTCACTTCGCTCCTTCCTCCTACCACTCTTATCCTTTCAAAGGTAAATTAGAATTTCATAAATTGTTAATGAGAGAGATACTTCACAAAATATTTGTATGGAATCAGTCAGTGAATAAATCAACTAGCAAATATTTAGGAGACTCTGCAAAGTGAGTGCTGATCTGTCATGTTGTATTCTTTCTGCTGACATTTGGTAAGGTAGAGAATATTTCGGTAGTGGGTAGCAGATGCAGATTAATTGGGAATTTATGCTCGCATCAGGATTGTATGTTTATATATCAATGAATATTTGTGATGTGCTTATTCAAAAGGAAGCAGAGAAAAGGTGAATCTCAGATGGAGGATGAACTGGTCAATGGTCCATTCCAGCCTGTTTATACTGAGACTTTTGCCAAGAGTCTAACCCAGGTGATTATTTCTGCTTCTCTTTTATTAAAACCTGCTGAGAAATGATGCATGTATTCTTCTAAATTAATCGATAAATCCAATGCTTAAGTGAACTGTTACTATTGCTAAGGACCCCTGGTCAAATTAGACCAGGTCAAATTGAGGTCACAACCTCACCCTGTGTGGTAAACAGGCATCAAGCAGTGATTTTCCCTAAATTTACCAGTTACTGTTTAGAAAGTGAGCTGTCATTTAATGAAGAATGGTGGTGTACTCTCAAAGCTGTAAGCCCACTATCAGAACCTCTAACTTGGAGGGGAGCTACAGCCTTGCCACTCCGCTAAGAGGTAGAGACAGAGATTCCTGTTGTATCATTATATAGATTCCAGACCTGACAGGCCTGTACTTTAAAACAGTGAGATGACATTGTGACATGTGACATCCCTTCAGTAGCAATTGTTGTCGCAGTCACAGTAGTGATTGTTGGAGCCAGCTGGCATTTACTATATCTGTAATCTACGTAATCAGTAAGTGCAGAATCTGGACTATGGTTATTTTTGAAATACTGTAGCAGTCTAAACAGTGAGTTTGTTATAAATTTGAAGACATCTGTCTCAATAAGAACCCAGTCTTTGTGATATACGTTACACAGGTTAACATATAGATGTGCTCAGCACATATTATACTGGCAAGAAAAATAGAAAATGCTCAAGAAGGTCTCCCAGTATCTGTGGAGAGGAAGAACAGTGTTAATGTTGCCAGTCTAAAGATTCTTCTTCAGAATTCATGCTGACAAAGTTGTTTCACTCAGAAACATCATGAATGCCCTCTCTGTGACTTTAAGAGGACTATATTAAAAAATACCTCAACAGCTGGGCCACAGTGTGACCACCACAGTGTGACCACCAGAGGGTGATTGCTGGCTACAGCCTTGAAGTTTGCCTGAATGCTGACCCCAGTTTACTCAGTGTCTCATCTTTCATGCCAGAAGCCAATCTAGTGAATCTTCACTGGTTCATCTCCAAGGTGAATGCTTTGGTCAGTGAGATCTCAGTAAAGCCGTACTTGCTGCATCTCAGCCTACTTCAGAAAATGGAGATTTCGACCAAACACTGTCTAAGGTTGACAAATCACACAACACCAGGTTATAGTCCAACAGGTTTATTTGGAAGCACTAGCTTTCAGAGTGCTGCTCCTTGATCAGGTGGTTGTAGGTGAAGTCTAGGTGAATGTGAGTTGCAGATGCTGGAGATCACAGTCAAGATTAGAGTGGTGTTGGAAAAGCACAGCAGGTCAGGCAGTATCCAAGGAGCAGGAAAATCAACGTTTTGGGCAAAAGCCCTTCATCAGGAAGTCTGTCCAGCAATTGAATACTATTGCTCAACCTAACTCAGGAGCTGCTATAATATGGTAACTAATCACTGATAGGAAGTCATAAGAATTATTACTAGGACATTAAAAGTAAAACATCTCAAATATCTGTTCTAGCACCCATTGAACTTCCTGGTGTTGCCAGGAAATCAGCCTCTTCAAAGAACACTACTGATCGACAGTTAACAATGCACTCCCATTGAGACAGGACCTTAAAAAAACCCCTAGGATTATCTGAAGTGCCACAGTCACCACTGGAAAACATCCCATACTCTGCAAACCAGTGACAGCCGCACCTTGTCCTATACATTGTCAAACACTACCTGGTAATTAACCCAAGCAGCAAAGTCCCAGGTTTCAACCATCCAGGACAAATCTGGACAGTCCTCAAATGTTTGAGGATGGAGGAGGAAGAAGTGGTCATTTGCTCCATAAGTGGAACAAAACGAGCAGCTGGAATTGTGACTGTGTCTGGCCAAGTCTGACCATCGACCATAGACTGAACTCCTGCCCTGACAGACTAATCCCTGGCAGTATCACAGTCATTCACACTGCATCAACTGAAGCTGTTGAAGTGAATATTAATCTTGACACAGAACAATAACTGCATCTCCAATAGAGAATAACAAAAAATCAAACATTATACAGCTGTATCTCCTGCTGGGAGCTCACTAGCTGATCTGGGCACATGAAATGTGAGATCTATGTTCTTGTTAAATGCTAAGTACTTTACAATAAAAAAGAATTCTTGATCAACATCATATCACACTTCTTGTTTCAAAATCAGAGTGTTCCAGAGCCCTTGTGGGCGGCACGGTGGCACAGTGGTTAGCACTGCTGCCTCACAGCGCCTGAGACCCGGGTTCAATTCCCGACTCAGGCGACTGACTGTGGAGTTTGCACGTTCTCCCTGTGTCTGCATGGGTTTCCTCCGGGTGCTCCGGTTTCCTCCCACAGTCCAAAGATGTGCGGGTCAGGTGAATTGGCCATGCTAAATTGCCCGTAGTGTTAGGTAAGGGGTAAATATAGGGGTATGGGTGGGTTGCGCTTCGGCGGGTCGGAGTGGACTTGTTGGGCCGAAGGGCCTGTTTCCACACTATAAGTAATCTAATCTAATCTATTCTAATCAAAGGATCAGATCATTGAAGGAGAAACCAGCAGTGTCTTCATTCCAGGCTTGGCTACAAAAAAGAAGAATACAAAGAAGAATAAAATTGCAGTGAGCCCAACTCAGAGTACACAGAAAAAATTGTTTGAAAAAGTGCAAGATCAAAGAACTCTTGAAGTTACACCAAATGAGGGTAAGAAGAATTAAAGTAAAGCTTCACAGCATGGACAGGACAAATCATTATGTTGTTGTAGAATGGTTACAGCACAGAAGGAGGCCATTCAGCCATCATGTCAATGCTGGTCCTCTGTAAGATCAATTCACAGTGGTGCCACCCTGTCTTTTCCCCACAGCTCTGAAAGTTTTTCCTTTTCAGATGATCCCATTGTCTTTTGAAAGCCCTAACTGAACCTCCCTCCACCACATTTACAGGCAGTGCATTTCAGATCCTAACCCATCACTGTTCGACACATTTTTCATGGCACTGTTTTGTCATTTGTTAATTACATTAAAGTTTGTTCCCTCTATTCACAAAGTGGTGTAGTTTGATGTCACAGATCTAGTAGTGCAAGAAACCAGGGCTAATGTTCTGGGGATATGTGTTCATATTACACCATGGAAGATAGTGAAATTTAAATTAATTTAATAAACCAGGAATTAAAAACTACTCTAATAGTGACCATGAAGTTTTTTGTATTTGCTCTTGGGTGAGCATTTATGGCAAATTCCTAATTGCCTTGAAGAAGATGGCAGTGAGTTGATTCACTCATGTCCTTCAGAGAAGGAAGCTGCCATCCTTACCTGGTCTGGCCTACATCTGACTCCAGACCCTCAATGTGGTTGATCCTAAATGCCTGCCGCAAACTGCTTCCAAAATCTCACAGAACTGGACAGATCATCCGCCCTCAACCTAGGCACAGGAATTGATCCTGTCACCCCTGAGAAAGTCATCACACTGAATCTTGGGCTTGAAAGGTTGGGCGAGATTTGAAACAAAATTGTGCAAGAAGTCTGATGAGGGTTATCTCAATGTCGGGAGCAACTTGCTGTATCTTTATGCGTTTGCTGATAGATGAGAGGAATTTCTCATTAGGCAATAGTGAGTTGACAATGAAGTGGATTATCGTTTGCTAAACACCTTATTAATGTCACGATTCACTTTGTTAACATTTAGCTTCCTATCTTACCAAATAAGATCATTATCTGCATTCTCGATATGGCAGGCAGACCAGATTTCTGGTGACTGTAGCTCTCCACTGGTTGTGAAGAGTCTCCATATTGTTCAGAACTAAACAGCATCTCATGTCTCTCTCGTCCAGAGACACTGGCATCTGCAATGTGCATGCTTGCACTATCCATGTCTTTCTTGGCTGTGCCAATTAGCACAATGATACAAAACAAGCAGTATCCATGGGTCAGCAGTCCTCAGTCAAGGGGGTGTATGTCTGCTATTCAGCAGTGTGCTGTGTTAATCTCACACCTGCACTATATGCCAGCAGTTTATGCAGCAAACTGCCAACTGCAGCAAGCAAACAGCCATGTCTCAAAGTCTTGGGGAAGGGGTCATGGAATCATACAGCACAAAAACAGACCCTTTCATCCAACTCATCCATGCCGATCAAGTTTTCCAAACTAAACTAGTCTCACTTGTCTGAGTTTGGCCATATTGGTCTGAGTCCTCACCAAAGTCCATGGAGGCACCCAGCAGTCTGAGGGTGTTGTACTTAAATGCACACAGTAAACAAGCTAACTGAGATTGGTGGCTACGATGTTGTGGGCATCACACGGTTGCAACGGTATTGGGAATGAGAACCAAATACCCAAGAATACACATCCTATCAAAAGGATTGGCAGAGGGACCAGGGTTGCCTTGCAGTGAGAAGCAGTTACAGAATCAGAAGATGTAGAAACTATGAGGGTAAAGTTGAGGAACCACTAAGGAAAAAATACCTTGATGGAAGTTGTGTAGATTCTTCCCAGTAGTAGTCAGTATGTGGGTCAGAAAATAAATCAGGAGATGGAAAAGACATACGGGAAAGTCACCATTACAATAATCATGAGGGACTTCAAAATGCAAGTGGCCTTGAAAAACCAGGTTGGTAGCGAATCCAACGAAAACTTGATTGAGTTTTTTGAAGAAGTAACAAGAGGATTGATGAGGGCAGTGCAGTAGATGTGATCTATATGGACTTTAGTAAGGTGTTCGACAAGGTTCCCCATGGGAGACTGGTTAGTAAGTTTAGATTTCACGGAATACAGGGAGAACTAGCCATTTGGATACAGAAATGGCTCAAAGATAGACGACAGAGGGTGATGGAGGAGGGTTGTTTTCAGACTGTAGGCCTGTAACCAGTGGAGTGCCACAAGGATCGGTGCTCGGTCCTCTACTTTTTGTCATTTATATAAATGATTTGGATGTGAACATAAGAGGTACAGTTAGTAAGCTGGCAGATGACACCAACATTGGAGGTGTTGTGGACAGTGAAGAAAGTTGCCTCAGATTACAACAGGATCTGGACCAGATGGGCCAATGGGCTGAGAAGTGGCAGATGGAGTTTAATTCAGATAAATGCAAGGTGTTGCATTTTGGGAAAGCAAATCTTAGCAGGACTTATGAATTTAATAGTAAGGTCCTAGGGAGTGTTGCTGAACAAAGAGACCTTGGAATGCAGGTTCATAGTTCCTTGAAAGTGGAGTCGCAGGTAGATAGGATAGTGAAGAAGGCGTTTAGTATGCTTTCTTTTATTGGTCAGAGCATTGAGTATAGGAGTAGGGAGGTCATGTTGCGGCCTCACAGGATATTGGTTAGGCCACTATTGGAATATTGCATGCAATTCTGGTCTCCTTCCTATCGGAAAGATGCTGTGAAACTTGAAAGGGTTCAGAAAAGACTTACAAAGATGCTGCCAGGGTTGGAGGATTTGAGTTATAGGTGAGGCTGAACAGGCTGGGGCTGTTTTCCTTGGAGCGTCGGAAGCTGAGGGGTGACCTTATAGAGGTTTACAAACTTTTGAGGGGCATGGATAGGGTAAGTAAGTTTAGGGTGAGAGGAGAAAGTTAGAAAAGAGACCTAAGGAACAACTTTTTCACACAGAGGGTGGTACGTGTATGGAATGAGCTGCCAGAGGAAGTGGTGGAGGCTGGTACAATTGCAACATTTAAGAGGCATTTGGGTGGATATATGAATAGGAAGGATTTGAAGGGATATGGGCCAGGTGCTGGCAGGTGGGACTAGATTGGTTTGGGATATCTGGTCAGCATGGATGGGTTGGACTGAAGGGTCTGTTTCCTGGTGCTGTACATCTCCATGACTCTATGACTCAATGAAAAGAAATTTGTGAAATATCTACGAGATTTTTGTTTGAGCAGTTTGTGGTAGATCCCCCGAGGGGATGGGCAATTCCTGATTTGGTGATGTGTAATGAGGCAGATATGATTAGGGAACTTTAGGTGACCATAATATGATAGAATTCACCCTACAGTTTGAGAGAGAGAAACCGGAATCAGATGTAATAGTATTACAATTGAGTAAATGTAATTACAGAGACATGAGAGAGGAGCTGGCCTGAGTTGATTGGAAGGGGAGCCTAGCAGGGAAGATGGTGGAACAGCAAAGGCAGGAGTTTCTGGGGGTAATTTGGGAGGTACAAGGGGAGTTCGAGACAATCAGCTGACAAGGGAAGTCAGGAACGGTAGAAAAGCAAAAGAAAAAGCATAAAATTTGGTATAAATTAGTGCCAAGCCAGAGCATTGGGAAACCTTTAAAAACTAGCAGAGGACAACTAGAAAAGCAATATGTGGGAAGAAGATGAAATATAAAGATAAACTAGCTAGTAATGGAAAGGAGACTGCAGAGATTCTTTTGATATATAAAAGGTAAGAGAGAGGCAAAAGTGGACATTGGATCACAGGAAAATGAGGTTGGAAAGTCAGCGTAGTGCCCATCATTAAAGATGATTGACTCTATGACTCTAAGTGTTCGGGGAACTGGAAGGTGTGACTACAGCCTAGAGTTCTGAAGGAGATAGCTGAGGAAACTATCTCGACATTGATGATGATCTTACAGGAATCACTGGAGTCAGGGAGGGTCCCAGAGGACTGGAAAATGGCTAATGTCACAGCCCTTTTAAGAAGAAAGGGAGGCAAAAGAAAGGGAACTATAGGCCGGTTCACCTAACCCAGGTCGTTGATAAGATTTTAGAGTCCACTATTCAGGATGGACAGTACTTGGAAGTGCATGGTAAATTGGGCTGAATCATCATGGCCTGATCAAGGGCAAGTCATGCCTGACAAATTTGTTAGACTTCTTTGAGGAGGTAATGAGCAAGTTAGACAAAGGAGGGCCAGTGGATGCGATGTATTTTGGATTTCCAGGAGACCTTTGATGAGGCTGCCAAACAAAAAGGGCCCATGATTTTAGGGGCAAGGTATGGGCATGGGTAGAGCATTGGCTGACTGGCAAATGGCAGAGAGTGGGTATAAAGGGATCTTTCCAACTGGTGACTATTGGAGTTCTGCAGGGTTCAGTGTTAAGACCACAACTATTCACATTATACAGTAACGATCTGGACAAAGGAACTGAGAGCATTGTGTTATCTGTAAATTTAGCAACAAGGATAGTTGGAGGGGCAGGTCATATTGAGGAAGTGGGGAGGCTGCAGAAGGACTTGGGCATGCTAGGACAGTGGGAAAACAAGTGACAGATGGAATTCAATGTGCAAAACTGTGAGATATACACTTTGGTAGGAAGAATAGAGGTATGCACTATTTTCAAATGAGGTAAGGCTTTGGAAATCTGAAATACAAAAGGACCTTAGGAGTCCTCATTCAGGATTCTCTTAAGGTTAACGTACAGGTTCAGTTGGTTGTTAGGAAGGCAAAGGCAATGTTGGCATTCATTATAAAAGGGCTAGAATACAAGAGCAGAGATGTACTGCTGAGACTGTAAAAGGCTCTGGTCAGACTGTATTTGGAATATGCTGAGCAGTGCTGGAGTTCAGGCAGCATCCAAGGAGCAGGAACATTGATGTTTCGGGCAAAACATCAGGGATAGAGGCTGAGTGCCTGCAGGGTAGAGAGATAAATGAGAGGAGGGTGGGGGTGGGGAGAAAGTAGCATATACCTGAGCAGTACTGGGCACTGTATCAAAGGAAGAATGTGCTGACTTTGGAGGGGATCCAAAAGAGGTTTGTATGAATGATCCTGGGGACAAAAGGCATGTTGTATGAGGAGTGGGTGAGGATTCTGGGTGTGTACTCAATAGAGTTTAGCAGGATGGGGGGGGGGGGGGGGGGGGGGGTGCGATCTGATTAGAAACTTACAAATTTTCGACTGGCCTGGATAGAGTGGACGCACAGAAGATGTTTTCACTAATAGGAGAGACTAGGACCCAAGGCACAGCCTCAGATTGAAGGGATGACCCTTTAGAACCGAGATGATGAGGAATATCTTCATTGAAGGATCTGTGGAACTCATTGTCACAGACCAAGTCATTGAATGTATTTAAGACAGTAAGGGGATCAAGGGTGACAAGGAGAAAGCAAGGAACTATTCTTGGTCTCATGCATGTAACACACAGTATAGCTGCTAGTCTTGTTGAATAGGAGCCCAAAGATAGCACTTATTTATAATGATAGGGCCAGAAAGAATAGGGCCACACAAAAATATCTTTAGCTGACCTTAGTCTTTTGAATATGAACCCATCACCTAACTGTCTCCAACTATTTTCAGCACAAAACGGAGAAAGTTTTCTAAAAATCACAAGTATAGGTAAATTCTTGTTACTTGCTCTGATTTTCTCCTTCAGGTTAATTATCACACATACACATATATATGAAACATAATTGATAAATTAAATTTTGAATTTAAGATTTACAATTTAACATTTACCTTTTGGAGAGTGGAAGAACTTGTGGTAGGAATCCCACATGGTGTTTACAGCCGAGGAACATTTTTCCAGCATTAATCCTTTGGCAATGCTTTTCATTCTCTTCAGCAAGATGTCTGTGAGACTTCAGAGAGGAATCCATGTCTGTGCTCTGAACACAAATTCAGAAAGTGTGAGATACAATTTCTAATGAATAAAATATTACAGATTCTGGTGAAAGCTTTCTTAATATACAGGAAAAATAGATTCTATTTTAATTTTTTCATCCTTTCTCTTTTCACAAAATTAGTTTGAACATTTATGTCAGCTTCTCAGCTCCAATCCATCACTAAAGCATAGCTCACAGATCTCTATACTTACTGATCATTTTCAAAGATGGTTAACCTGAAATCAAAGAAAGGCACTATCTTCTTCCCTGAAATAACTGGGACACAATGTGATCTCTAACAGGAAGCTCATCAACAACAGAAATGAAGTTTTAGGGATTGAAAATAAAGGCCGAGCTTTTGCTTGTCCTAGGAACGTTGATGGATGGATCTTGGCCGATAGCTAAGTCAGAACTGAAGCTGAGGTGGTACTATCAATTTTGATACCCCACCCCCAAGACACACTAACAGTAGGTTCTGGGTGTTTGTACCCTGCTTGTAATTATAATTATAATCCCACCCCCACTGTAAGACCCTGAACTTACCTGTGTCCTGGTCTCCAGCATTTTAGGCAAAATTTAACAGGTGGCAAAGAATACGTCCTGATTGATGCTGTCTATCCCCCAGGTGCATTAACTGCGTAGAAAAGAAGTTTCCATCCCTCTGGAAGGCCTCTCCCACCCCCAGGAAGGTGCAGACAGATTGGGGGTGAGCAGGAGAATGGTGGGAAGATTATCTGAGTATTTTACAATCCATTCACCTACAAATCCAATTATTAAGTTCTACCCTTTGACTCTGGGTACAGTTTGTAGTCCCAGCATTGGCCACTGCTCCTGGCGATGTTCCAAAGATTACACTCTGATCTGAGATGGGACTTCCTAATGTGTGATGGGTTGACTTGCTGCATCCAACGATTGTGGGGTATCCCTCACTGCCAGGAACACATGTCTTGCTGTAATCTCTGGTATCGGCTGAATATTGCACCCTCAACGAAGGTAGGTCCAGATCCAGACTGGTGAGGCAACTGTAAGTTCCAACCACATCAGTGACCCTGAGAATGAATAAATAAAAACAATGAGCTTATATATGAATATGAATTATATATGAATATGAGTATATATTATATGAATAAATAAAAACAACCAAGTTATTGGTGCTCCAATAAAATTCCCCTGAGATTAGTCAGTGTAACACACTATCAGAGCATCAGTGGGTGACAAGTATTCGGGTCTCTATGTTCCTTGAAAATTAATGACATGAATGATTTCTCTCTTGTTTCTCTTGGTGCCCTATCAGTGTATTAGGAGTCACAAAATCTCTAGCACTGTGAAACTCATAAATTGATTCATGCATCTTTCACTTCACCTTTTGCAGGTTGCAAGAAGAAAAATAAAAAATTCTTCAGGTAAATGTTATAAACTTTTGTCTGATTTATGATTTTGTGAAACATTTTGCAATATTTCTTACTATATATTGTTAACTAAAAAAGGTAAAACATTGTATTAAACTTATATGGATGACAGGTCATAAAATTAGGTGTAATATTTCTCAGAGCACCAGGGTCCCAGGTTCAATTCCAGCCTTGGGCGACTGTCTGTGCGGAGTTTGCACATTCTCCCCGTGTCTGTGTGGGGTTTCCTCTGGGTACTCCGGTTTCTTCCCACATTCCAAAGATATGCAGGTTAGGTGAATTGGCCATGCTAAATTGTCCATAGTTGTTCGGTGCATTAATCAGGGTGGGTTGCTCTTCGGAGGGTCGGTGTGGACTTGTTGGGCTGAAGGGCCTGTTTCCACACTGTAGGGAATCTAACCTAATCTAAATCAAAATTTAAAAAAGCTTAAGTTATTAAAAAGGGAAAACTTAGAATACAAGGGTGCAAAAGTTAATGTATGAAAACAGATGTTAAGAGTTTTGAGGAATAATTAAAAATGAGTTAAAAAAGTAAGAATTGGTCCTGTAAAAAGTGAGTTGGTGAATTATTAATTGAAAATAGACGATAATACTATAAGGTGTACGAGCAGAATTAGGCCATTTAACCCACTGAGTCTGCACTATCATTCAATCATAGCAGATATGTTTCTCAACCCCATATCCTGCCTTCTACCCATAACCCTTGAAATCTTACTTACCAAGAACCTATCTATCTCTGGCTTAAATACACTAATGACTTTGCCTCCATAGCCCTCTGCAGCAATGATTTCTACAGATTCACCACCCTCTGGCTTTAGAAATTCCTCCTCATCTCAATTCTAAAGGATCATACCTTCACTCTGGGGCTGTGCCCTCAGGTCCTTGTCTCTCCTACTAGAGGAAACATCTGCTCCATATCCACACTATCCAGCCTCTCAGTATTCTGTGAGTTTCAATCAGATCCATGATCATATTGAATGGTGGTGCAGGATCGAAGGGCAGAATGACCTACTCCTGCACCTATTGTCTATTATTCCCCCTACATCTTTTTAAACTCAATAGAGTACAGACAAGACACCTCAATGGCTCATCATACGACAAGACTTTCATTCCTGAAATAATTCTTCTAAACCTCCTCTCCACTGCCAACACATCCTTCTTAGATATGGTGTACAAAATCACTCTCAAAATTTCAAAGGTGGTCTGACCAGAGCCTTATACAGCGTCAGCAGTATATATCTGTGCTTGTTTTCTAGCCCTCTTGAAATGGATGCCAACATTGCAGTTGCCTTCCTAACTGCCAACTAAAACTCCATGTTAACCCTAACAGAATCCTGAAATACGATTTGCTAGTCCCTTTGCACTTCAGATTTTTGAAGCCTTTCCTCATTTATAAAATAGTCTACACTTCTCTTCTTCCAACCAAAATGTATAGACACTTTCCACATTGTATTCCATCTGCCACTTCGCTCATTCTCCTTGCCTGTTCATGTCCTTCTGCTGCCTCCAAACTACCTGTCCCTTCACCTATTTTTGTGTCATCTGCAAACATAGCAACAATACCCTCAGTTCCTTCATTCAGATTGTTAATGTATAATGTGAATAGTTGTGGTCTCAACTCTGACCCCTGCAAAACTCTACTAGTCATTTGTTGCCATCCTGGAAAGGAGGTCTTTATCCTCACCCTCTGCCTTCTGCCAGTCAGCTGATCCTCTATGCATATAGTACCTTACCTCTAACACCATGGGCTCTTTTCTTATTAAGCAACCTCCTCAGTAGCACCTTGTCAAAGGCCTCCTGAAAATCCAAAAAGATCACATCCACTGGCTCTCCTTTGTTTAAATTGCTCGTTACCTTCTCAAAGAATTCCAATAGATTTGTCAAGTATGATTTCCCCTTGATGAAACTGTGCTGACTTAGCCATATTTTACCATGCACTTCCAAGTGCTCTGCAATCTCCTCTTTAATAATGGACTCTAAAATCTTACCAACAACTGAGATCAGGCTTGCTGATTTATAGTTTCCTGTCTTTTGCTTCCTTCCTTTCTTAAACAGGAGTGTTACGTTAACCATTTTATAGTTTCTGACTCCAGTGATTCCTGAAAGATCATTGTCAATGCCTCTACAATCTTCTGGGCTATCTCCTTCAGAACTGTGGGGTGTAGTCCATCTGGTCTGGGTAAGTTATCCACTTTCAGACTTTTCAACTTCCCCTGCACCTTCCCCTTAGTTATGTCCATTACACTCACCTCTGCCTCCTGAATTTCTCAAGTTCTTGTATGTTGCTGGTGCCTTCCACTGTCAAAACTGATGCATCGTACCTATTCAGTTCCTCCATCATTTCTTTGTTCTCCATTACTACTTCTCCAATCTCATTTTCCAGTTGTCTACTGTCCACTTTTGCCTCTTTCTTACCTTTCACCTATGTAAAACTCTTGAAATCTTCTTTAATATTACTAGCTAGCTTACTCCTTACATTTCATCTTCTACCCCTTATTGCTTTAGTTTTCTTCTGCTAATTTTTAAAGGATTCCTAACCTTCTGACTTCCCATTGATCTTCACCATATTCTATGCTTTCTCTTTTGCTTTTATGCTGTTCACTTACTTCCCTTGTGAGCTGAGGTTGCCTCATCCTCCCATTACTAAGTTTCTTCTTCCTTAGGATGAATTGTTATTGTGCTTCCCAAATTGCCATTGCTGCTCCACCGTCTTTCTTACTAGGCTCCCTTTCAATCAACTACAGCCAGCTTCTCTCTCACATCTTTGTAGTTACCTTTACTCAATTGTAATACCATTACACTGATTCCAGCTTCACCACAAATTCTATCATATTATGGTCACTGCTCCCTAGGGGCTCCTTCACTTTCAGCTGCCTAATCAAGTCTGCCTCATTACACATCACCACATCCAGAATTGTTTGTTGCTTAATGCTCTACCACATACTGCTCCAAAAAAAGTCTTGTAGACATTCCAAAAGTTCCTTGTCTTGAGATCTGCTACTAATCTAATTTTCTTAGTCCAACTGCATATTGAAGTCCCAATAATGATTATAATTGTGCCTTTTTTACATGCCTTTTCTACCTCATGACTTATTTTCTTCCCTGCATTCTACCTGGACACAACTCCCATCACTTCCATCACCTCTCTTCTCACAGGGGATGAAAGGTAATCAGAGTAAATGGTAATGCAGAGTAATGAGATCAACATATAACATTCCTTAAGGGGTTTGAAGGGTAAATGCAGAGAGTACGTTTCTCCTCAATGGAGAGTTTTGGATCAGAGGGTATAGTCTCAGAATAGCAAGGTGCCAATTTAAGACTGAGATGAGAAGGAATTTTTTTCTCGTAGCAGGTTCAAAGTCTTTAGAACTCCTTGCCCATGAGAGCTGTTGGGGTAGAGTCTTTGTGTATACTTAAGGCTGAGATAAATATTAGAGGAATAAAGGGTTACAGGGAAAGAGCAAAAAATGGACATGATGAATATCAGATTAGCTATGTTCCTATTGAATGGCAGAGGTGCTGAATGACGTACTGCTGTTCCCATTTCTTATGGTCTTAATTGTACTGACACTTCATTGATGTTAGTTTTATTTGTACTGACTTTGAGCTGATCTGTTGCCCAGTTCCAAAACTCACCTCTACATTTGCTTCATGTCATCCAGCAGGTTCTAACTGGTGGAAGTAATTGGAACATAATTTGCACCAACTGCAAAGTGTGTAAATACATCAATGTACCAGTCCTCTGAATCACCTTGTGAACTCGCTGTGTGAAACATTCTACTATTATTGGAGATGTTTGTTTTTCTTTCTCAGGGAAAAATAGCAATTGAAATTTGTCTAATGGATCATTAGCTTAATTAAGGTAGGCACTCATCACTCCATCTCCTCAGTTCAGCAATTTGTTTGCAAAATATTGTTTTAAGAAGCTGGCCAATTGTCCCTTCATTGACATGTCCATGTTTAATAACTACAAAACAAAAGTTATAATTTTGTGATTTCAAGGAGCCAGATGGGACTACTGATAGAAGGTATATGAAGTTTGTCATTTATACCTTTCTAAATTAATTAAATTAGAAGAATCTTAAGAGATCTGACTCTGCATGATACTACAACTGAAAGTATAACCTGAAACCTGAAAATTATTGTATCTTGGGAGGTAATATTTTATGGTGTCACACCTTTGTTTGGTGGGGGGAGGGGGAGTGGGGTGTGGAAGAGAGAGAGAGAAAAGTTATATCCTTGGAGAGATGGGGGTTGGGAGAACACCTATGGGGTGGATGCAGTGAGACTGGGAGCTGGGGAATGTCAAGTAGACGAAGGGCATTGATGAGGTTGGTTGTGAGGGTTTCATATCATGCTAGGGGATGGAGGTGGGGGTGGCAATGAGAAAGTCTATAGCCTTAAAACTTGTCTTTAAACATTTAGACTAAAATTAAATGCTGAATTATATAACACATTTACTGCACCAGAAAATAGACAGGCAGGAAGGCTTAGAAAAGGGGGGATCTTAAAGAATGCAAAAGATAGGGACACTTGGGCTCAGCAAGTGATAACAGAATGCTGTCAGACAGTTACGAACACTTGCCTTAGCATCGGTGAATCTGTGTGAACAGGACACTAAGTGATAACATTCACAGCCGTTCCCTTGTGAAATTAATGAGAGTGTTTGATTCTGACCCTGAAACGAAACCTGGTACGATCAAAAGCTTTGTAATTAACGGTCAGATGCTGCCAATTATAATGGATCCTTATCACCCCTTGCAAGCGGGACAGACACAGAGAAAAAAACATCTTTGCTGACTTGAGAGTTCAAAAGGACACTACAGGGAGAGACCATTTTAGTGCTGAGGCTGTTGGTGCCAGTAGAAAATTAACTCTTAGTACTTATCTGCTATGGATTGAATTCAATTGCATTTTGGGACTTTATGATGATATTGAGTAGCCATTATCGGTTATTAAATACAAACTCTGTAAAAGGTAATATTGATGAAGCCTTAACTTACTTGCTGTTCTTACAGACCACTCTACAGATTGCCCCACTGTCAATTCTAACGAATCAGATCTTATATTTTATTTGAATTTGAATCACAAACTTGAAAAGAAGGCATGTTTAATTCGAGACTAATTAATAATTTCAAATACAACCTTGCAGTAACATTTCAGCCTCAGGTACAGAATGATTCTGTGCTTAAGAATCTGCTCCCAGCTTAAAATTATTCTAAACCTGACATTGAAAAGATTCTGGATTAGAGTGGTGCTGGAAAAGCTCAGCAGTTCAGGCAGCATCTGAGGAGCAGTAAAATCAATGTTTCAGGCAAAAGCTCTTCATCAAGAATAAAGGCAGAGAGCCTAAAGGGTGGAGAGATAAGTGAGAGGAGGGTGGGGGTGGGGAGAAAGTAGCATAGAGTACAATAGGTGAGTAGAGGAGGGGATGAAGATGATAGGTCGGGGGGGAGGGGTGAGTGGATAGATGGAAAAGAAGATAGGCAGGTAGGACAAGTCACGGGGACAGTGCTGAGCTGGAAGTTTGGAACTAGGGTGAGGTGGGGGATGAGGAAATGAGGAAACTATTGAAGTCGACATTGATGCCCTGGGGTTGAAGAGTTCTGAGGCAGAAGATGAGGCGTTCTTCCTCCAGGCGTCTGGTGGTGAAGGAGGCCCAGGACCTCCGGGTCTTTGGCAGAGTGGGAGGAAGAGTTGAAATGTTGGGCGGGTGTCCCAGAGATGTTCCCTAAAGAGCTCTGGTAGGAGGCGTCCAGTCTCCCCAATGTAGAGGAGACCGCATCGGGAGCAACGGATACAATAAATGATATCGGTGGATGTGCAGGTAAAACTTTGATGGATGTGGAAGGCTCCTTTAGGGGCTTGGATGGACGTTAGGGAGGAGGTGTGGGCGCAAGTTTTGCAATATCTGCGATGGGAGGGGAAGGTGCCAGGATGGGAGGGTGGGTTATTGGGCGGCATGGACCTGACCAGATAGTCATGGATGGAACGGTCTTTGTGGAAGGCGGAAAGGGATGGAGAGGGAAATATATCCCTGGTGGTGGGGTCTTTTTGGAGGTGGCGGAAATGTCGGCGGATGATTTGGTTTATGCAAAGTTTGGTAGGGTGGAAGGTGAGCACCAGGGGCATTCTGCTCTTGTTACGGTTGGAGGGTTGGGGTCTTAAGGCAGAGGTGCGGGATGTGGACGAGATGCGTTGGAGGACATCTTTAACCATGTGGGAAAGGAAATTGCAGTCTCTAAAGAGGGAGGCCATCTGGTGTGTTCTGTGATGGAACTGGTCCTCCTGGGAGCAGATACAGTGGAGGCAGAGGAATTGGGAATACGGGATGGACACAATCTGTCGGGAAGCCATTTTATGGTCAAAAGTTTGCCCTCCTTGCTAAGAAACCATTTCATAAAACAATTGTGTCAGACATGTGAGCTGTGTAAGGTTACCTTATGGACTCTCCAATTAGCTCAGACTGGTATCTCTTTATGATAGCAGCTTATCTCGCTAGCAGGCTGGGTATGTTTATTCCACCTGATGAATGGCTTAGGGCCTGTAGGAGTGATTAATCAAGTGTACACAAACCTGTCAATTAACTTTTCTTCCTTACAAATTATTGTCTTTCACTGTTATCTGTCTAATTAAGAACATGCCATTTTGTTTTTCAAACTTTTATATAAAGAAAGCCACTTTGTATCAGTACATTGGAGTAGTCTGCTGGGGCACTTGAAGAGCTGTGTACCCATCTCTCCTAGGTTATTAGAACCTAGTTAGTTTAGCTTGTAGGTATCAGTATTATGTTGTAACAGTGATGCTATTGGTGAATAAAGGGGATAATTAAAATTAAACTCAAGTCTGTAAGAGGTTTATATTCCAGATTTCCAAAGAGTACGCTCTCCGAGACAGGCTTACAGGTCTGAGTCCACAAGGGATTCCCTGGGCCGTCTCAAATCTGTACTTTAACAGCGAGGGTGGATGGGATGATGGATGGGGACGTGACGGATGGGGAGGGGATGTAAGGAATGTCACAGCAGTGCAAGGCGCAGGGACCTGATGGAACTGTCCAGAATCAGGACCAAGTGTCAGAAAAAGCAATGAAAACCCGACAACGCTGGAGAAATTTAGAAAATGTGGCAGCATCTGCAGAGAGCGAACTCTCTGAAACACTCCCACTCACTCTCTGTTTCTCTCTCTCACACATACTTGTTTTATTGCAAAAATATACTTTATTCATAAAAAATCTTTATGTAAATACAGTTACTGAAGCATTTCTGTACAGTCGTTTCACGTGAAGGACAAAAAGAAATTTGCATTTGACATTTCCTGCAGTTCCAAGAAAATATCAAGGCATTTCTTACTTAAGGGCAGCAATATTTTAAATATATTTAGACTCTGAGAGGATCTGATAGCTGAACGTACTTTGTTAGAAAGACCTCAGACGGTGGTCTTTCCCCACTGCACTTTGGCAGCAGCTGCCCGAAGCTTTAGCGCATCCCTCAGTACATAGTCCTGACCTCAGAATGTGCCAGTTTGCAACACTCGGTTGAGGTCAACATCTTGGTGTGGAAAACCAACAGGTTTCAGACAGACCAAAGATTGTCTTTCACCAAGTTAATGGTCCTCCAGGCACAGTCAATATTTGTCTCAGTGTCCTTCCCATGGAACAAACCATATAGTCCCACGCCATGGTGCTGCTTGGGACGAACCTTGACCCTTCCTGAAGAAGGGCTCATGCCCGAAACATCGATTCTCTTTCTCCTTGGATGCTGCCTGACCTGCTGCGCTTTTCCAGCAACACATTTTCAGCTATGAACCTTGACCACTCCATCATTCTTTACAAACACATTCCAGCAGGAGATGTGTGACAGTTTCTAAACCCTCACAGATACTTCAAGAGCAGAGTGTGGTGATGTTGATCGACCGGGTGTACATGAAGGATCTCACATGGAATCCCCTTTTCAACACCAGCCGAGTGATATCTTGGTGCTTATTGGAAAGTTCTGGTGATGAAGCATTCTGCCAAATGACGTTGACAGTCTGCTCACTGAACAACCTGACAGGATCATCTTCACCTTCTCCCATTGGATCTTGAGGACATTACATTCTGACCACTTTCACAGTGTTTTTCCCTGCAAATTTCTCCAGAAGGGTCAGCTGACATGGAAGGTCCGATCAACACTCCTCCCCCTCGCAAGGTTTGTGAAGGAAACCCCATCCAGGAGAAAGATATAAATAGAAAGCAGGAGACAACAGCTTCGCTTCACTTGGAGGTCGCCACTGATGATGTTACCCAGCCAGGTAATGAAACATCTGGATATCAAACCTACAGCTCAGCGAGTAAACCCATGCAGCTATTCTAACTTCTGGAATAGATATTTTTCATATTTTTCAACCCTCACCAATACAGGTAGCCTGTTTAAAATGCTGAAGTTTGAAATAACTTCACAGCTTGACATTTGTACAAAAATCACCTGCCCAGCACAAGCAGCCCGTGGGAGTGGCAGAGTCAGAATCATTGGTGACCTTTAAGTGGAAATTGGATAGATACATGGATGGGTGCTTAATCTAGGATAGATGTTTGGCACAACATCGTGGGCCGAAGGGCCTGTTCTGTGCTGTATTGTTCTATGTTCTACTCCCCTTCATAGCCACCACCACCACCCCCACCCCCCTCCCACCCCGCCCCTCCCCCACCACCCCCTCACACCCCGCCCCTCCCCCACACCCTCAAACCCCGCCCACCCCCTGTCCCACCGCCCGATGCTTCTGACCAATCAGGAGGTAGTGACGTTTGCGGGTCATGAGGTCAATGGCGGCCTCCGGGCCTGACGCCAATCTGAAGCCTCGGACTTGATTTGCGATCCCGCCCGCGCCCTACCTCCCGCAACAGGGCGGTTTCTGATCGGGCCCAGGTTGTGGAGATGGCCAAGCGGATGAAGACCGAATACATGAAGCAATTCCGGGGGCCGAGCTGGGAGGTTTACGGCAGTTGTTACTCGGCGCTGCTGGAGTATCGCGGCATGAGGCGACTCCTCGAACAGGCCCATGTTCCCTGGATCTGGGACTCGGCCTCAGGATCCAGCTCCGGCTCCTCCACACCCACTGAGCCGCTGCCCGAGGACTCTCCCCAGACTCACGGCCAGGGAACGGCGGCTGAGCCACCGGCCGCGGCGACAGGTAAACGGTCGGGGGTTCGGGGGGGGGGGGGGGGGGTTCGGGGGGGGGGGGGTCCGGGGGTCCGGGGGGGGGGGTCCGGGGGTTCGGGGGGGGGGGGTCCGGGGGGTTCGGGGGTTCGGGGGGGGGGGGGGGTCCGGGGGTTCGGGGGGGGGGGGGGGGTCCGGGGGTTCGGGGGTTCGGGGGGGGGGGGGGGGGGGGGGGTCCGGGGGTTCGGGGGGGGGGGGGGGGGGGGGGTTCGGGGGTTCGGGGATGGGCGGGCGGAGAAGAGCGGGGTCCCTGAGCCGCTGTTTGATTTCTGGTTAAACAGAGACTGAATGTCTTCCTGAAGCCGGTGAAAAGGGTAAAGACGAAGAGCCGACAGCGGATGAACGGCGCCTCCGGCCTGAGGATTGTCGCCGAGTGTCAGCAAAAACCCCTCGGTCCGCGGCAGCACTCGGTGCCCCGAAGGAAACTAAGGCTCCGTTTGCGATGTTTGGCTGGGCTGAGAGAGATGCTGAGGTTGGCTGTAAGAAGACACACAACGTCAGCGCGTCTGCTTTAAAAGGACAGGTACAAAGATTGGATTAATATCCAGAGAAAATACTGCAGACATTCCTAGAGAATGGGAGCTCCCATTTAAAAAGGATGCATTTTCAACTTCTGATTATCAGCGCAACCCTCCTGTTCCAGGGAGCAGTGGGTGCTGCATCACTAGGTATTGTTGGCTGAGACAATGATGAGCTGCCTTTTTCAACCACTGGAGTCAGTAGGTTGTAAGGACATCCAAAGTGCTACAGAGGAGTCTAGGTTTAATGGGGTGCGAACTGAAAAGTGAATTTGTTTGGATGGATGCAGGGAAGGCATAAAAGAGGTGATGATATGTTAAATAGCAGAGGAAAGCGTTAGATTACAGGAAGGTGCAGATGGGCAGATATTCCCATTCTGTTCTCTGTTTTAACAGTGGCACATGGAATTTGAATATTCTAATAACTCTGAAAAATGTGAGGAGATGCATTTTTAGAGGACAAACAAGGCAAGATGGGACACATTGAATGGTAAGATGCTTGGAAGTTCAGAGGAACCTTTGTGTCTTGTTCACATAACATTTGATAGATACGGAGGAGATTTTCTCTTTCATATAGGGGGTCAGTGACCTAGGATACAGTTTTACAGGAAAGAGCAGGAGTTTGAGGGGGGATATGAAGAAAATCTGTTGGGTATCTGGAACTCTTTGCCTAAAGGGTGGTGGGAGCCGTAACCCTCAAGACACAAGAAATACCCATAGCAGAAAGGCGCAGGCAGGGTGATGGAAAATGGGATTAGAGTTAATGGATGTTTGATCACTGATGTGGGAATGTTGGACTGAAGTGCCTTTTACTATGCTGTAAAAGTCTTTGACACTAGATCCAGCTTTTGTTTATTTTTTTTAGAGGGGGTGTAAATGAGACTAAGAGTAGCCTTGCCAACAACTACCGTGTGAGCAAATGAGGACAAAGGTTATAATTGGAAAGATATTTAAGCTAAATTGTAAACAACATGCATAAAAGGTCTTGGCTAATATTTATTAAACCGTTATCCTTGTAAACAATGCAGTCTTTTTCCAAAGTGAACTTTCTCTTTCTGACAGATTTATGAATCTGCAGTACGTGCTCATCACAGGCGTCAGGTACAGAAAGCCATGTGTACACCTCATAGACGACCCAGTGGTAAAGTGACATCGACCACCCACTTTCGTGCCGGGCAGTGTAAATCCACTTTAGAACATAAATCACTTTCTGATCACTTGCAAGTTCGGGTGTTGAAGCCTACTGGAGCAGAAGACCCTTGGCTGTCTGAATATATGAGATGTTATTCATCACGGTCACTCTGAGCCTTAGCAGCTTCCTGTTGGTAGAGCATGGGCCAATAGAATAGTTTATTTATTCTGGTCTGTTTTGGGCTCAGTACTGGGCCCTAATTGGAGTGTGTATTATGAGAGCTGATTCATGGATAACACATAATTAGCAAACACTGGAATTGTTTTGCTGATTTGTAGAAAAGTTTCAGTGATAGTATTGGTGCATTGTCTTCAAATCACAACACATAACATTGACAGGACCACAGAATCCCATTTTAAAATTGGGACATTTATTTCCTTGTGCTACAATTATTTTCCAAATTGATAATTATTGACTGTTCTGATTACTGTCAATTATGCAATACTATTGAGAGTTTCATTAGTATGTAAATGGTAGATTGCACATGAATTTTTGTGAGCTCAGTATTATTTTGCACAAATTGCTTCATTGCACTGGTAACCTTTAACTGTAGTTTTGTCATAATAGTATGCACTATTGTATAATGAGTGCACATTTTGTAAAGTTCATTGGACTCTTTTCTATAGCGGTTCATATTTGTAACCTTTTTACACTTTTAGGGTTCCCTCTTGTCATTGTAGATAATCTGGTCATGATCACATTGCTCTTTTGTACATTACAACAGTGACTGCTTGTCAAAAGTACCTAATTAATTTGTAAAGCACTTTGGACAGTAGGAGGTCTGTTAAACGTGCTGTAAATAGAAGGCATTGCTTCTTATGATGTGTACCTGCTCAATAAATACATTCATATGTGATTGTACTCCTTTTTGTTTTCAGGCAATGACTTTTCTTTTATGCAAATAATCTGCCTTGTGAGGTGATCATAGCATGATTGGAGATTTCCACACAGTGCTTTTCCCTGGCAGGGGACAGGTAGCAACAGCAAGTTAAAAACATAGAAAGTAGGAGCAGAAGTAAATCACTTGGCCCTTCAAGCCTTCATTCATTAAGATCATGGCTGATCATCCAACTCAATAGTCTGTCCTTGGCCTATATACTTTGATCTCCTTAACCTCAAGGGCTAATCAAACTCCTTCTTGAAATCAGATAATACTTTGGACTCGACTACTTTCTGTAGTAGTGAGTTCCATAGGCTCTCCTCATCTCAGTCCTAAATAGCTTTTGTTGCACCCTTAGTTTGAGACCCCTATGGTTTGGACTTGCCTGTCACCAGGAATGATTTTCCTGGGTCTACCCTGTCTAGTCCATTATATCCTTTCTGTGGTGTGGTGTCCAGATTGGCTCTCAGAAACAGATGTAGGTGTTAAGCTCCTCAAGCCTGTTCCACCAATCAATGAGATCGTGGCTGATCTGTAGCTTAACAAAAGTGAAGGACAGCTGAGGAACTGGCCCTCCAAACTTGTCCTGATCATCATGCCCTAACTAAAATAAGAAAGCTTCTACCTTTATTCAGTCCATATCCTGTTCTTCCCTCCCTATTCCCGTAACCATCCAAATGCCTCTTAAATGTCACCTCCTCTTCTGGTAGTGCGTTCCAGACTCCTACCATTCTGTGTGACAACCTCCCGCACACATCTCCCTTAAACTTGGCCGCTCTCACTTTGAACCTGTCTCCTTGTAATTGAAACTTCAGCCCAAGGGAAGAAACCCTCTGACTATCCATCCTGTCTATGCCTCTCACTGTTGTAGACCTCGATCAGGTCTCCTCTCAGCCGCGGACTTTCCAGTGAAAACAATCCTGGCCTTGTTAACCTTTCCTCATTGCCAATGCTCTCGAGTCTGGATGGTGAACCTTCTCTGCACACTCTCCAAAGGGAAATGCTCAGGATCAGAAAACAACTTCTGCTCGGTATTATTGTCCAATATCTCGAAGGACTCTACATTCATTGGGAGACCCTGACAGACGGTCACTACCTGGAGGATTAGCTCCCGCCCCCGGATCGAATATTCTCGCAGTCTGTTCCTGGGGGAATCTTTAGGAAGACGGATAAATTCCCGGAAGTGACGCAAAATGTAGGCGTTGGGCCTAGCAATGGCGTCAGATGGTGAAGCCTCGGCTCCAGTTGAGTTGGGTTTCGTGGAGCCGGCGCCCGCGGTCCGGCTGCTGAGCTCGCAATTCCCCAGTAAAGTGGGCGGGCGGCCGGCGTGGCTGAGCCGGCAACTCCCGGAGCCCGAGCGGTTGCGGTGCGGCGGCTGCGCGCGGCCGATGATCTTCCTTCTGCAGGTGTACGCGCCGCGGGGCCGCGCCTTCCACCGCACGCTCCTCGTCTTCTGCTGCGCGCACTCGCCCTGTCCGCGCCGCCGCTTCGCTGTTTTCCGGAGCCAGCTTGGCCGCATCAATGAGTTTTACTCGCCCGAGCCCCAGCCCGAGCCCGAGGCTGAGCCGCCGCCGGGGCCGGGGCCGGGGCCGGGCCGGGCCGGGGCCGGGGCCTGGCCTCCGCCTCTGCCGCGTCTGCGGAGCCTCGGGACCCAAGAGCTGCTCCCGCTGCCGCTGGGCCCATTACTGCGGGAAGGAGCATCAAAGCCTGGATTGGAAAGCGGGACATCGAGAGGCCTGTGGCCAGGCGCTGGGTGAGTAACTAGCGGCAAACTGTTGTAAACCTCTAACTAGCTGCTAACTAGTTACTAGGAGTAAAGCGGTAATTATTAGTAAACTCGTAACTAACTGGAGACAGAACCAGGTTGTGTTGAAGAGGAAGGAGTTGAAATACTAAATGGGACAGAATTCTTAAAGTGATATTAAAAAGGCAACTGATGAATCATTGACCTGGGTTTGTCCGCAGATACTAACAGATATACTAACAGATATACTAACAGATATACTAACAGATATACTAACAGGTACTAACAGATATACTAACAGGTACTAACAGATATACTAACAGGTACTAACCAGCTACACCAGAGAATCGCAAATACCACAAAACTGCTGTAAAAAAAAACAGGTGCAAGGCCAAGCCCAGCAACTACAAGTCAGTCAGTTTAACATCAGCAATGGGGAAGCTCGATAGAAACAATAATCCAGGACAATTAATCCACACTTAGACCATAAAACATGGGCTGAATGGCCTAATTTCTGCTCCTATCGAAGCTGCTCTGCCATTTAGTCATAGCTCATAAAGCTAACAATCACACATGTTAAATAAGTCCAACAGGTTTAATTGGAAGCACTAGCTTTCGGAGCGCCGCTCCTTCAGGTGGTTGTGGAGGACACAAGTGTAAGGCACAGAATTTATAGCAAAAATTTACAGTGTGATGTAACTGAAATTGTACATTGAAAAATAACTGGATTGTCTGTTGAATCTTTCATCTGTTCGAATACCATGATAGTTTCACTTTTTTCATGTGTAAATCACAAAGTTGCATTCTCAGGTTAACTGTAACAATTGGTGTTAGCCAGACAATATGTTGAAGGTGTTAGCCCCCTATGTTCTCTGTCTGTGCCATGATGTTTAGATTGATTCTAATCTAAAAAGTGAGATAAGAGGTTAACATGAATTCATGCAGTTTTTGAGCAAAGTACAATGTAACTCTGCAAGTACAAATTCACCCTACAAATGTATATGTATATGTGTGCATGTGGATCTTTGTGTATAGTGTGCTTCCAATTAAACCTGTTGGACTATAACCTGGTGTTGTGTGATTTTTAACTTTGTACACCCCAGTCCAACACTGGCATCTCCAAATCATAGCTGATAAATTTCTCAACCCCATTCTCCCCCTTACCCTCATACTCAAGAACCTATTTCCATCTTAAATATACTCAATGACCTTGCCTCCACAGCCTCTGTGGCAATGAATTCCATAAATTCATTACTCTGTTTGGCTGAAGTAGTTCCTCCTTATCTTCTTTCTAAAAGGTCTTCCCTTTACTCTCAGGCTGTGCCGTTAGGCCCTAGTCTCTCCTACCAATGGAAACATCTTCCCAACATCCACTCTGTCCAGGCCATTCTGTATCCTGTCTGTTTCAATTATATCCCCCTTATCCTTCTAAACTACGTCAATTATAAATCCAGAGTCCTCAAACATTATTCATATTGTTGTGGTTCTAATCGCTGAGCTGGGAATTTGTGTTGCAGACGTTTCGTCCCCTGTCTAGGTGACATCCTCAGTGCTTGGGAGCCTCTTGTGAAGCGCTTCTGTGATCTTTCCTCCGGCATTTGTAGTGGGTTTGAATCTGCCGCTTCCGGTTGTCAGTTTCAGCTGTCCGCTGCAGTGGCCGGTATATTGGGTCCAGGTCGATGTGCTTATTGATTGAATCTGTGGATGAATGCCATGCCTCTAGGAATTCCCTGGCTGTTCTGTTTGGCTTGTCCTATAATAGTAGTGTTGTCCCAGTCGAATTCATGTTACTTGTCATCTGCGTGTGAGCCTACTAAGGATAGCTGGTCGTGTTGTTTCGTGGCTAGTTGGTGTTCATGGATGCGGATCGTTAGCTGTCTTCCTGTTTGTCCTTTGTAGTGTTTTGTGCAGTCCTCATCATTTTGAGCATAAGCTTTTCATCAAGAGTGTCTGATGAAGAGCTTATGCTCGAAACGTTGACTCTCCTTCTCCTTTAGGTGCTGCCTGACCAACTGTGCTTTTCCAGTACCACACGTTTTGACACAGGCACATTTTCTCAGATTTTGTCTTGTCCCATTACCCCTGCTTTTGACCCTGGATAACTAACTCTTCTGTCATTCAATCTCTCCTGCCCTCTAGCCCATTACAGGGCAGCTAAGATTGTTTTTATCTTGCCTCGCCCACCTCTTGCTTAAAACCTCTTGCATTTCGAGCTTTTCCCAGTTCTGATAGAAAGTCACAGACCAGAAATGACAACTGTTTCCAGCATTTTCAGTTTTTAAAGTAACTATGTTAGGTTTTTCTTGGGGTAACAGAAGGCTGTCATGACCAATTTGAGAAGATGTGCTGACACTTGACCTGATCTACTCCCAGGGTTGTCACAGAAGTTAAAGATTTAATCAAATTACTTAGTCTCCAATTCTCCTGCCTGATGATTTCCGGTTAGCAAAAAAACACTGACCAGGTTTATGCATTTAACAAGAAATTACAATGTATTAAAAACAAATCATGTCTATTCACAGGCAAACAATGAATTATCAACTTATAACTAACTTGAACTCTACCTCCCTTTCAACATTGACACATGCAGACTGACAGACTAAAAGTGTAGATGTTATGATTGGAGAAAAAAAATGCAGTAGTCCACAGGATTAAAGTGATGTACTTTTGCTACTTCAGATCTTTATTTCAGATTTCCTCAATCTGAAGAATCAAGCTATATCTGGGAAATCTGCTTTTTTTGAACATATTTGAACATATGCCTGTGAAGCCAATGAATCCAGTATTCTCCTCCATCACCACGTAGATATGACTCTCAATGTGTTCCAGCAAGTTCAACATCTCTTTTCTCAGTTTTCTTGGTCCAAAGCAGCATACATTTCCTAATTTTGTCCACAATCCAAAAATAGAAAAATAAAAATATATGATCTTGACAAGGGTGATAAGACTAAATCTGTTCATACATTGTACAAAGATTTATAAAAACTCCCCCAAATTTGTGCTGTGTTCATTATATCCTGCTCTGTTAGCACTCTGGGTCTCTGAGCTTCTAGACCATTTTCACAACTCACTGAGCTAGCATTTCTAAATTATGGTGAGAGGCCAGCAGTGATAGGAGTCAACAACAGAGGACTGTACAGATGTATGCAAACAAATTCTGAGTTACCTGTATCAGTACCCAGATGTTCATTTCCTCCATTCCAGGAGATTCTTCTGTGAAAGCAAGGGAGTGGGGAATCCGAGATTCCTCCCTGAGGAGGACCAACATTATCCAACCAGAGGCTGTGGCCAATTCCTTGGGTAGTGGTGATGAGTGTTTATTCCTTTACAGGTAAAGCAGGTAGTTTGTCTTCCCTCAACATCCTTTTCCCAGAGTTTGAACTGGTGATGGAACTTGAGGACTCTGAGGACCAGGAGCGAGAAAATGTGACATGTGGAGAGCCACTGGTGGCAGCAGGCCATGGTAAGTAAAAGTTGTATTAGCAATTAAAACTTTAACAATTGTCTGTACTCTCCTTTGGGATCCTGTCAAGTTAAAGTTAAAAATCACATAACACCTGGTTATAGTCCCAACAGGTTTATTTGGAATCAGTAGCTTTCGGAGCACTGTTCTTTCAGGTAGTTGTGGAGTATAAGATCTTAAGACACAGACTTTATAGCAAACGTTTACAGTGTGATGCAACTGAAATCATATATTGAAAAAGATCTGGATTGTTTAAGTCTCTCATCTTTTAGAATGACTATGTTGGTTTCAGTTCTTTCATATGTAAATTCCAGAGCTTTCTTTGTAGAGTTACATTCTCAAGTGAACTTTAACAATAGTTGTCATGTCAGCTCAGATAATGCGTTGAAAGTGTGAGGCTGTCTGTGCCCCAATGTTCAGACTTATTCAATTTCTGAAAAAAAGGGATTTACAGAGTCTTTTTGTAGTTTTTGAGCAAAATAACATAATTCTCCAAGTACAAATTCACCCCACACACTTATATGTGTGTTCAACTAGATAAAAAATCTCAGGCAAAGCATTTAAAATCAAATATGGCTTTAAACTAGAAAAGTAAGAGATCAGGGCTGGTTTGTGTTGGTAACTTTTTATTGTTTTGTAGCTCAAAGTCTAATTTCCAATATTAAATGACTAGTTACTGATAGCCATCACTAGAAAACAACAGCAATTATGGCATAGATGTATTGTTTATAATTTGTTCTTGCCTGATACAAGTTTTGTTTAAATTCTAACTCTCGATTAAAATGTAATGATAAATAAAATATTCTAAACTGTTTGAGACCTGAAAGATGCAGGAAGGGGACAAATGAGTAAAGAATTAAAATATTTCTCTCAAACTTTAGAACGTGCGCAGGTTTATATCCAAATTCTGGGCGATAAGTAATTCAGCTGGAGAGTATTTTCACTTGTTTTGAGTTTTGTTTCAGTCTTTGAATAGCAGTGACCCCGAACACTTAGCTAGGGAAGTAGGATAGAGGATTGATGAGTTCTGGTAATAACTTATGTCTCTACTGTTTTGAGATTGTGTGACTGAGGGCCTTGACCACGAGGAGTTGGAGGCCATGGCAAAACATGAGTCAAAGGAAGACCGCATCTTTGCAAAGTTTAAGAGGAGGATAGCACTTGCGCCTGATCAGGTACATATGTCCTGTACTGTTTTCTTTGTTGTGGTTCTGTTCGCCGAGCTGGAAGTTTTTGCTGCAAACGTTTCGTTCCCTGGCTAGGGAACATCATCAGTGCTATTGGAGCCTCCTGTGAAGCGCTGCTTTGATGTTTCTTCCGGTATTTATAGTGGTTTGTTCTTGCCGCTTCTGGGTGTCAGTTTCAGCTGTAGTAGTTTGTATGTGGGGTCCATCAACAGACACATCGACCTGGACCCCACATACAAACTACTACAGCTGAAACTGACACCCGGAAGCGGCAAGAACAAACCACTATAAATACCGGAAGAAACATCAAAGCAGCGCTTCACAGGAGGCTCCAATAGCACTGATGATGTTCCCTAGCCAGGGAACGAAACGTTTGCAGCAAAAACTTCCAGCTCGGCGAACAGAACCACAACAACGGATACCCGAGCTACAAATCTTCAACCAGACTTTAAACTGTTTTCTTTCCTCTTGAGTTTGGTTACAATACAGAGCAGTAATCTGTTACACAGACCTGAGGCACAGTAGTTTTATCAGTTACCAAATATGCACCGCGTGCTTGACACTGCAGGGGTTCAGTTCATTTTTGAGTACGAGATTAGTCATATCTGAGCTATAGTTTTTGCTATTTTCCTTTTGCTATTTTCTTTGAGTGTCAAAGTGGAGGAATTTCAATAAAAATAATTTGGTGCAAAAAACATTTCAGCCCATCATGCCTGCAGTGGCTGTTTGAAAGAAAGACTCCCCCATTTGGTGCTGATGTAGGAAGTAGAATACTTTATGGTAAGGTGAGTTTGAATTTCATGATCCTATTTGAGTTTAGAAATGTTCAACAGCCCAAGGGTAATGAATTTGATTTCACTTGAAACAACAAGGTGGAACTTTGTTGAAGCACAGAATGCACATCTCTATTGTTCCTTGTTATAGGTGTTGCGTTACTGCAGAGGAGGAAGCCCATTGTGGGTGTCTGAGGAGAATGTTCCTTCCGATGTAGATATCCCCAGCTGTGCATGTGGGGCTAAACGTGAATTTGAATTTCAGGTATGAATTATTCTGTTGAACTTATGCAGAATTCTGTCCAGTGATCCTAAAAAGTACATCATAATGAGTTTAGTGGCCATTCCAAGTAGTATTGGATAACTGATTGCTGTGATTATTGGTAGTTTTCTAAGATGGTGCTTTGACACACATCTAAGTTCATTGCGATCACCTCTTATTCTTTCAATCTTATCCTGTTTTGTTGAATCTGTCCTCACAGGACAGTCCGTTTATCCCAGGAATCAGTTATATTGTCTAAGGTGAGCTCATGTATTGTTGGGTAAGGAGACTAAAACTGCGCCATCTGTAAGGTGTAGCTGCAGCTAGCCATCTTTACTGCACATTCCCTAACGATAAAGACTAACATATCATTTGATTTCCTAATGGCTTGTTGTACTTGAGACAGGGCTAAGTTTTATAGCAATAAGAACTTGTGCAATGTGTGAAGTGAACATTAGCCACTAAATTTTCACTCACAATTTTCAGGTAATGCCACAGCTTCTGAACCATCTTAAAATGGACAGTTTTGGAGAGAGTTTGGACTGGGGAACACTTGTTGTTTATACCTGTGAACAAAACTGTGACCACGGCAACGAATACAGTGCAGAATTTATCTGGAAACAGGATTTTTCTGCGGATCACCTGTAATTGTTCACTGCATCTCTATCAGCTTCTCTTTTAATTAAGATATTTGCTAAAAAATGTAAGGTACTATACAGATAATAAATCAGTAATTTTATCCCCTCTCCATTGTCTGTGATTTAGGCAAAAAAGATATTACAGGTTCAGCAACTAATTTATCTCTACTGGCCTGCAGAGGGTGGAGGGGGAAAGCTGGTTCTTCCATGTGTGCTGAGCGAAAGATCAGAATATTGGGAAATAGAAAGGTCAATTACTGAAAAAATACACTTTGTCAAAGCTTTTTGCTTTGCCCTTGTCAAGATAATTCACATGTTTAGTTTGATATAGCTTTTATGTTAAATGTTTCCCTGGTATTTTGTCTAAGTTCTCAGAACAGGTTTCATTATACCCTCCCTGCTCCTATATTCACTGCCTTGACTAATTAATCCAATTATCCTATATTCCTCCTCAACCATCTTATCCACCTGTCCTATTGCCTTAAAGGATTTGTTGATATGAACACAAAGGTTTTCTCTGTGCTTCCTGGAGTCCTGCCATTCTCCCTTGTTAGAATTACAGAATTGCTACAGTGCAGAGACACGCTATTCAGCTGATCAAATCTGTACTGATTCTGCAAAGAGCATCTCACTCAGACCCACCCCAACCCCATAACCATGTAAAAAAATCTCATGGCAGGGTTAACTAGCAAACCTGTACATCTCAGGACTCTGGAGCAATTTTTTTGTGTGGTCAATCCATTAACCTACATTTCTTTGGACTGAGACTAGAGAACACTATTTATCTCTGAAAAATTCACAGAAACATGAAGTTCTTCTGGCAAAATCACGCTGCAAACCCCATGGACCAGGGCTTCAAACTGCTTTCCCAGTTTTTTTTCCCTCCACCGATAATTTATTTTTTGATCTGTGGGGAGAGGGCTTTAAAAACTGTTTACAATTTTAACTAGTAGAGTTATTGAGTTTTGAGAAGATTTGCAGCTCAGGTTGAGGTTCTGGATGTAGGTTTGCTCACTGAGCTGGAAGATTAGGTAACATCTTCAGTGAGCCTCTGCATAAAGCACTGGTGGTGTAAGCCCACTTTCTATTTATATATTTGGGTTTTCTTGAGTGTGTGTCACTTCCTGTTTTTTCTTAGTGGGGTGGTAAATTGAAACCAAGTCAATGTATTTGTTGATAGAGTTCCAGCTGGAAGGCTATGCTTCTAGAAATTCTTATATGTGTCTCTGTTTTGCTTGTCCTGGGATGGATGTTTTGTCCCAGTTGAAGTGCTGTCCTTCCTCATCCATGTGTAAGGATACAAGGGGGTCATGTCGTCTTGTGGCTAGTAGATGTTCATATATCCTGGTGGCTAGTTTATTGCCTGTTTGTCACAATTCTTGCTTGGTATTTTGTAAGTGACATTAGTTTTGCATGTTGTCTGTATAGGGTCTTTCAAGTTCATTAGCCGCTGTTTTAGTGTGTTGGTGGGTTTGATGCCAAGGGGTCTGAATAGTGTGGCAGTCATTTCTAAGATGTCTTTGATAGAGGGGAAGAGTGGCTAGGGTTTCAGGATGTAGAGTTATGATTCAACAAGCATTGAAGAACCACATTTATTTGTAATAAATAGTTACTCCTATTCATACAGAAACCTGGTGCATGCAAATTGTTCAAATATATAACAGCCCTCTCCCTGATGTCTATGCCTACATTGTCTCTACAGTGAGTACAGGTGCAAACTACTCACTTGCAACCTCACCCATATCTTCTTGCTCCACAGTTTGCCACCTCAATCCTTCAAGAGCTTTATTCTCTCTCAGGTTACACTCTTGCCTGTAATATACTTTCAAAATGCCTTTGGATTTTAGAGTTCTTTATTACAAACAGGAAAATTACTTACTTACCATGGGTTTCCTTTTACAAATATCCCCATTTGAGAGCAGCATTGAGCAGAAAGAACCAGTTTTTAAAAAAATGGGGTCAGCGACTTGGTCGGACGGGCAAAGTATTTAGTAGCCAAGAAGCCTTATTCAATCCAAATCAAACAGACCCCCATTCAAATTGGAAGCAGCAAGTTTGTGACCTTTGTAAAATTAAACAACTTTCAAAAGAAGCACAAATTAATTCATTTATTTTATACAAAAGTTTAAACATTGCAGGTTGCTTTTTCTGCAGCTTCTGACAGGAGTGAAGAATCGTAAAAAAAAAATTAGGCTGATGACATTAGAGCAAATCAGGATTGTAGTTTAAAATAATGTTCATAGATTGCTTGTAGAAGGAATTCAAAATAGGCATTGGATCTCAGGGTTACGAGATACTCTGACTTCAGCAGGTCCTTCACGTCTGGCAAATAATATTTCAGCTGAACTCCTAAAAATGAAATATATTTGAAGATAGTAAATCTATACACAGCAGTCTATCAAGATCAACAAAACGGAGTTGGTTCGAGGAAGGATATTACAGCTGTTACAGCCATTCAGGACCTGGCTATTTCAGGCAGTGCTACAATACTCAAAGAGACACTACAGCAATACTAGCCAGCTGGCACAGCCGTCTGACTGAACAGAAACATATTGCATCATATGGATGAATTAATAATAAAGAATACTGGGTATATACCCACGTGCACTCATCACAAAGCACTTTAGTACATGCTTATTGTTCTGATTCAGTATTTAATATCAAGCTGTTTCAAGAAGTAGTTGAATATAACACTCACCTTCATCCATGAGCTTTTTAATAACCTTTATCAGTACAGTTTCCTTTGCAGCTTCAATAGGGTCATCCTTTGCATCAAAAGACCAACTGCAGAAAAACAAGACAAGAACATCATTCTCTGGTGAGTTTTTGTCAATTCAGAGTTGAAGAATTGCCAAGGGTTGGTGATAGCTAACTCACAACAACAGCCAGCACATGAGTAATTAACCACATCATCAAAGATTCCAACCAAAATGTTTGTTAATGAAAACAATTTACAAATAAATATTTTTTAAAATTACACTTGCAACTCTCCACAGAGCTAAGAACATTGGAGGCTGTATTTCTAATGTGTTTCACCATAGAATGGGAAATGGAAAACAAGGACTTAATGAGAGGTGGGAGTAGCCAAATCACTTAAAAGACTTTTATTATGTCATCTAAACTATGCTGCAAGCATAGCTTCACAAAGCTAACAGGCAACATTACTATGTTTGTGAATAGATAACTGTTCCTTTTAATGTGTACATTGGGATGAGGATAGAGAAACCAGAATGTACTTACTTGTCTCTCTGAATAGCTTGGCAGAAGATTTCCAGTTTCAATGACTCAATGTTAGTATGAGCCTGTAGACCCTCCTCCTTCAGACAGCAAACAGATAAAAAACACATTCAGCTTCCAAAATAATTAAGAGCTGCTATACATCTGTCCCAGGAAATAACAGTATAAATCCTCAGCCGGATGTTCTCCTCCAAATGTACAATATTCTCATTCCACATGCCTGTCCTTTTCCCATTCCCTGTTTGTTTACTTCAATCACAAACTATTCCTGCATTTTTTCACTGCCTCTCAACCTACATGCAAATAAAACACCTGCTCACTTTTAAGTCTCTCAAGGTTACATTGACGTCCCTTGTTCTAATGCTCTTATTTATTACTATTCAGTTTCTTTGTATCAACTGGAGTCAATTTTAAATATTCCCATAAAATGACCCTCCAGATTAAAAAAAAGTCAAAACAAAGATAACTCGGAGCTGATTGAGGACATTCAGAGAAAGTTGGTGAGCCAGGAAAGCTTCATTGATGCCACCAGGACTTAGCTCACAACCGACTCAGTCAAGCAAACACTAAACATAACTTATTAAGCAAGAAGGGCCTCTTGCTGAGATATTTGTATCAGCGATAGTCACAAGTGAGGTGCCAGAAAATTGGAGGTTGGCAAATGTGGTGCTACTGTTTAAGAAGGGTGGTAAAGACAAGCTAGGGAACTATAGACCAGTGAGCCTGACCTCAGTGGTGGGCAAGTTGTGGGAGGGAATCCTGAGGGACAGGATGTATATGTATTTGGAAAGGCAAGGACTGATGCGGGATACTCAACATGGCTTTGTGCATGGGAAATCATGTCTCACAAACTTGATTGAGTTTTTTGATGAAGTAACAAAGATGATTGATGAGGGCAGAGCAGTAGATGTGATCTATATGGACTTCAGTAAGGCATTCGACAAGGTTCCCCATGGGAGACTGATTAGCAAGGTTAGATCTCATGGAATGCATGGATAACTAGCCATTTGGATACAGAACTGGCTCAAAGGTAGAAGACAGAGGGTGGTGGTGGAGGAGGGTTGTTTTTCAGACTGGAGGCCTGTGACCAGTGGAGTGTCACAAGGATCGGTGCTGGTTCCTCCACTTTTTGTCGTTTACATAAATGATTTGGACGCGAGCATACGAGGTACCGTTAGGAAGTTTGCAGATGACACCAAAATTGGAGGTGTAGTGGACAGCAAAGAGGGTTATCTCAGATTACAACAGGATCTGGACCAGATGGGCCAATGGGCTGAGAAGTGGCAGATGGAGTTTAATTCAGATAAATGTGAGGTGCTGCATTCTGGGAAGGCAAATCTTAGCAAGACTTATACACTTAATGGTAAGGTCCTAGTGAGTGTTGCTGAACAAAGAGACCTTGGAGTGCAGGTTCATAGCTCCTTGAAAGTGGAGTCGCAGGTAGATAGGATAGTGAAGATGGCGTTTGGTATGCTTTCCTTTCTTGGTCAGAGTATGGAGTACAGGAGGTGGGAGGTCATGTTGTGGCTGTACAAGACATTGGTTAGGCCACTGTTGGAATATTGCATGCAAATCTGATCTCCTTCCTCTCAGAAAGATGTTGTGAAACTTGAAAGGGTTCAGAAAAGATTTACAAGGATGGAGCCAGGGTTGGAGGATCTGAGCTACAGGGAGAGGCTGAACAGGCTGGGGCTGTTTTCCCTGGAGGCTGAGGGGTGACCTTATAGAGATTTATAAAATTGAGAGGCATGGATAGGATCAATAGGCAAAGTATTTTCCCTGGGGTCATTAGGATTCTATACTGGTTTTGAAGAAAGCTTTCAACACAATGCTCTCCAATGAGAGGGCTTGTAGGACAAAGTAAACAGTTGCTTGCATCAATCAATACAGGATATCTTAGCTCCTAAAGAAGCAAGACTTCTAAAAAACCCAATTAAGTTTGTCCCCAAAATAGAAGGAATGTTGCATCTCCCTGGGTACAGCATCTGCCTTCCAGATACTGTAGAGGAATTCTACAGAGCTCTAGTTGGTGGTCACCTTCACAGGTCCTGCCTGATTCAAACATAATATGAATGAGAAGTTTGATTTTGTAACAATTAAACTAAGTGTTTCTATAAACCAAATTGCACTTTGATTTTAGCTGAGATTTCCTTAATCGGCTTCAAGATTCCCTGTTGTTCCCCTTTCTGTAGTTTGTTTTATTTGGGACAGAGAGGAAGAGGTAGTATTCCAGTAAATAAATGTTTTTTTTACCCTAGGTAACATCATAGAAGAGGTTTAAAAAAAACAGCTACAAGAAACTACACAGTGATTTTTTAGTATTACAGAATTTAAATACTGCTAAAAACAAAAATAAATGTTATCAAAACTTTGTTTTCTAATCCTCAGGTCAATTCTTAAGAATATCAATTCAAAGGGGAAGGAGAAAATAATCAGCATTTATACATGGGATGAGGGGGTGCTGCTTGGCTAATACTCCAGGTGATACTGATTAACAGTTGCCACACGTGGTTTAAATGTTAAATCAGGCAGTTTGAATATGATTGTCAAGGCATTGCCCTAAGAAATAAACCAGTGAATGATTGTCAGCTATTTTGTTTATTTGAAGCAGGTGCCATCTTCAGGTTTCTGTTGAAATGGACAGGAGCCCTTTGCATTAATATAGAATTAGATTAGAGGAGAAGCTTTATGTCCAGAATTTTTCAGATTTTCCAGAATCAGTGGGCATTTCAGGAAGGAACAAAATAAAAGTTAATACCTAACATTTCAAAATGAATCATTTTGGGAAGGGCAGTTAACAGGTCACATGCTAAAACATGGAGCAGACAGAACACCAAAGTACAATGAAATTTATTACACTTCTACTCAAGTTACATAATTTGTGATGTTACTGTTAGCTCCGTCAGTTCACACCAGTACCTTTTCAACAAATTCCAGGAGATCAAGTGCCTTCTTGAAATCATATTCATTTGCTTTTATGTTGTCATCACTGATGTAAAGCTGCAGAAAATGGATATTAATTTGATTACTAACAATTGATCAGAAACTTTAAAATGTCAGTAATGTGATGGGAGGGTAATTTGCTTGGCCAACAACTTATAGTTCATCCCAAACTGCTCGAGAAGGCAGCGGTGAACAGAACCTTCTTGAACTGCTCCAGTCTATTTAGTGTAGGGGTACCAGTTTCAGTGGGGAGACAATTCCAGGATTTTGATACAGGGACACTGAATGAATGATAATATATTTCCAAGTCAGGATAGTGAGTGGCTTGGAGAGTAGTTTGCAGGTGGTATTCTAATGTAACTGCTGCCCTTGTCCTTCTAGTTGGAAGTAATTATGCGTTTGGAAGGTGCAGTCCAAGGACCTTTGGTGAATATCTGCAGTGCTGCTACTGAGCATCGGGAGCGAATGCTTATGGATGTGATGCCAATCAAGTGGGCTGCTTTGTTCTGGATTGAGCCTTGTAGATGGTAGAGAGGGTCTAGGGAATCAAGAGGAGAGTTATTCACTACAGGATTCCTTGGCTCTGACCAGCTCTTGTAACCACTATTTATATGGCAGATCCAGTTGACTTTCTGGTCAATGGTAACGCCAGGATGTTGCTGTCAGGCATTCAGCAACAGTACTGCCATTGAAAGTCATGGGGCAAAGGTTTGATTCTCTCTTGTTGAAGATGTTCATTGCCTAACCCTAATGTAATCAACCTAAGCCCAAATGTTGCTCATATCTTGGTACATATAGAAACAGATCGCTTCACTGTTGGAGGAATCGTGAATGATGCTGAACTTTTTGCTGCTGATTGCACACTTTCCCACTTTTGTCCTTCTGATGGAAGGAAGGTCATTGGTGAAGCAGCTGAAGATAGTTAGCAGAAGTGAGTATTGCAGATGCTGGAGATTAGAGTCAAGATCAGAGTGGTGCTGGAAAAGCACAACAGGTCAGGCAGCATCCAAGGAGCAGGAAAATCAACATTTTGGGCAAAAGCCCTTCATCAGGAAGACAGGTAGGCCGAGGAGACTACCCCAAGGACCTTGTGCAATGATTTTTGAGAGCTGAGATGACTGACCTCCAATAACCACAACCATCTTTCATATATCTATATTTTTCCCCTTGGCAGTGGGATCAATAACCAGGGGTCACAAATTTAAGACAAGGGAAGGGATGTTTAGAGGGGATGTGAGGAAAAATATTTTCACGCAGGAACTCTACCTTTCAGTGTGGTACAGGCAGAAACCCTCACAACAGTTTAAATAGTATTTAGATGTGCAATGCCAAGGAATACGAAGCTGTTGGAGGATCCGAACTATAGGGAGAGGCTGAACAGGCTGGGGCTGTTTTCCCTGGAGCATTGGAGGCTGAGGGGTGACTTATAGAGGCTTACAAAATTGAGGGGCATGGATAGGGTAAATAGGCAAAGTCTTTTCTCTGGGGTCAGGGAGTGCAGAACTAGAGGACATAGGTTTAGGGTGAGAGGGGAAAGATATAAAAGAGACCTATGGGGCAATTTTTTCTACACAGAGGGTGGTACGTGTATGGAATGGGCTGCCAGAGGAAGTGGTGGAGGCTGGTATAATTGCAATATTTGAGACATTTGGATGGGTATATGAATAGGAAGGGTTTGGAGGGACATGGGCCGGGTGCTGGCAGGTGGAAACTAGATTGGGTTGGGATATCTGGTCGACATGGACAGGTTGGACCAAAGGGTCTGTTTCCATGCTGTACATCTATGACAGGAGCGATCTTTCTTGTTCTCTTAATAGTTAAAACAAAATCTTCAAGAAATCTCTTACCTTTCTCTGTTCCAGTGGGAACAATCCCATGAAATATGTTACTTCTCATAACTAATTCCTATCCTGGTAAACCTGGACTGTACATTCCTTATGGTTTTAGTGTCCTTTCTGCAAATACTTCAGACATGCTATCCTGTTGACTTTGGACACTTGGATAAATTATGAAAAGTTTTGTGCTTAAAGATGCCCTCTGTACTTACGTGGATCAGCTGTAAAGCAGTTAATACAGGCATGGTTTCTATGTTGAACTGTTTCTTATTTACCAGTTCCATTGGCAAGGTCTCTTGATGAAGCAAATACCTTTCCTGTGCTGTCAAATCTGTAAGAAAAAGTACAATGAAGGTATTACTTTAGAAAGAGCATGATCAAGGCATTGGAAACATGAAAAAGTGTTGCTTGCCAAGCATCAATAAGGAGTTTCACTGCTGTGACCAAATTTTACAACTTTGGATGAAAAACATTCCCAGTCAAGTACTGCACAGTAAACAGTGCCACTACTATTTCTAACTAAGAATTAAGTTAACTTAGGTTGTTGGCACACTCCTTCATCCATTAGGCTCAGAAAACTAAACCCACTACTATTAATATATGAGAGTACAGCAAGAACTAAAGTTGGCCAATAGATTGCTACCCTTTATTATGAAAGGAATGAAAGTCGTAGGGCTATAGAGTTGTACAGCATGGAAACAGACCCTTCAGTCCAACTTGTCCATGCTGACCAGATATCCTAAATTAATCTACTAGGTTAAGCAGCACTAATTTCCCCACACAAAAGAAACATAGGTAAAAAGTAAAACTACATAAGAACAAAGTTGTTTTTGTGAAGTGTGAAATTTTCAAAAAATTAAAAATTCCTAATATATGTTTAAGATATTCTTGTTTAACATATCATATACCCTTGGTGACAAGATGGTATCTATTTGCTTTGTTGAGGAGTCTGAAATACTCAAAAGTCTTAGTAGGTAGACAATGGGACAGTTATAAGGTCTAAGACAATCATGTAACCTTTTCTAAAGTCTGCCTGACCACAAAGTCTGTGTGGTTTGACTGTCAGAGCTTAAAGGGTCCAGATTGTCTTACAGAAAAAAGTACAAGATATTTGTACTTAGAGACAATGCCAACAAGCTATATGCTAACAGTGGATTGGAGACTCCCATTCTAAGTCCAAGGAAAAAAAGTGTTGAAAATGTCAGATTGTAAACAGCTGTGCATAAAAGCAAAAATGTTATGCTTCAGTTTCAAGGGATAGGCAATAGCCTACTGGTATTATCACTAGACTATTAATCCAAAGTTCCAGGTAACGTTCTGGGGACCCATAGCAATGTGGTGGACTCTGAACCGCTCCCTGGGCAATTAGGGATAGGCAGGGAATGCTGGTCCAGCTGTTAGCACTCATCCTGTGAATGAATAAAAAAATTTATACTGGGCACATCTTGAAAAGTGTATGCCATTTTGGTCTCCTTATTTAAAAGGAAGATGTAAAACACATTAGACACACATAGGTGGTTTATTAGATTGAAAACTGAAATGAATGGCTTGGCTGATCAGGAAACGTTAGACAGATTGAGTTGGTTTCCACTTCGAGTTTAGAAGAGTGAGGGTTGACTTGGTTGAATTCTGAATGGTGCCGACAAGGTGGACATAGAAAGGATGTTTCCGCTTTTGGAGCGGTCCAGAAATATGGAGTCAACCTTTCAGGACAGATGGGAGGGTGCTTTGAACCCCAAACCCTGCTCAGACAATTGAGACACTTTGGAATTGGAATTTTCTACCATAGAAGATTGTGAGGGGTCCAATGAATATTTGAAAGACAGAGGTGATGAGTTCCTACTAGAATTGAAGGATGCTGGGCCAATCCTGAACTGAACCCCATACCCCCAAGGGACGGTGATGGCAGTGGAATTAGCTCTGTACTGAGCCCAGCACTCCTAGTGTAAGGTCATACACCTTGGTGAGAGAAAGTTGGCTCAGTCTCACTACGAATTCTGTTTTAGATTATTTTTGAATACCATGTACAATATTGGTCCCCTTATTTAAAGGAGAATATAAACACGAAGGAAGTCATCTGGAGGTTTACCAGACTAATACTTGGAATGGTCAAGGTGTCTCATGGAGGTACAGTTGAACAGGATGGGCTTATATCACTGGATTTTTTTTTTAGGAGTATGAGGTGACATGACAAATACACAAAATCCTAAGGGGTCTCTACAGGATGATTGCAGAGAGGATATTCTGCTTCTGGGAGATTTGCAAATTAGTGGTCTCAATTTAAAAACGAGACATCACCCATTAAAACAGAGATGAGGGAACATTTTTTCTCATTAGTCTTTGGAATGCTCTTGCTGAAAAGGCAGTGGTCCTTAAATATGTTTAACGCAGAGATGGACAGATTCTTGTTAAGCAAAAGGGTGAAAAGGTTATCAAGGGTAGTCCGGAATAGGGATTCAAAGTTCCTGACAGATTAGCCAGAATCTCACTGAATGGTGGAGCAGTCTTGAGGGACTGAATGGCCTCCTCCTGCTCCCTCTATATTTAGGCATTATCAGCATGGGACTATTAGTGTTGTGAAGGTATACCTTCAAAAGAGTTGAAAGCTAGCAAGGACTTAGGCACAGAGAGAAATAGAAAATTTACAATGTAACATTTAGTCTAGCAGCTAGCAGTATCTGGGTTTTTTTAAAAAGATTAGATTACTTATATCAGATTAGTTACAGTGTGGAAACAGGCCCTTCGGCTCAACAAGTCCACATCGACCCGTGGAAGCGCAACCCACCCAGACCCATTCCCCACCTAACACTATGGGCAATTTAACATGGCCAAATCACCTAACCTGCACATATCTGGACTACGGGAGAAAACCGGAGCACCCGGAGGAAACTCACGGCGACACAGGGAGAATGTGCAAACTCCATACAGTTGCCTGAGGTGGGAATTGAACCAGGTCTCTGGTGCTGTGAGGCAGAAGTGCTAACCACTGTGCCACCATGCTGCCCATGAGACAAGAAAATTCAAATTCAGTCAGTTTAAATTATGCCCCAAGATACTAAACTCCAATCAAGTTTGAATTTGGTATTTTGATAATATCAAAACCAATGAAATGATCCGATGCTTTGGGGTATAAATATTAAACACGTTGACCAAATTGGGGAGAACTGCCATGTCACCAACACCTGCAGACTGCCCACAGAATAGCTCTCTTAATGGAAACTTTATCAATGACCTGTGAAACAGATATTGCTAAGAATAGAACGCAGAGGAAGATAAAGAAAAAATTTGACAGCTGGCTGGTTTTGAAATTTGAACTTTTTTCATAAATCTTAATCAGGGGTTTTATCGGAACAGTATTATAGAAGGGAAAGTAAAAGATAGGTAAGAGAAAGGAGGAGTTGTAAATAGTTGTTAGTTAATATCCTATGTTAGACTTAAAGAATAAAGTTCTTATTTTTTTCTACTTTAAAATAGTGACTTTTGGAATAGTTCTTGGCCTCTCTAATTTTAACAGGTTACAGCATGGGTTAAATCATTTCTGTGTTGCAGGTTTAAGGTGGGGGGGGGGTGGGTGGTGCTGTTTAACTCTGTCATAACACTAGGAACATAGCACTGGAGACGTGAAGTTTGTATTGAGAAGACAAAGGTATCAAAGTGTTTGATACTTATTATGAAGAACACTGGCATCTATGATTCAGCAGCCACCACAAATAAACATGAGAAAAAAAGTAACAACATTGAAAGAACTGACTTTACCCTCCATCTTTTCTTGCAAATGGTCATCGGGGAGATCAGAAGCAAACGCGGACAGTTTACTGAGACTCAGGAGAGTTTTCTTCTTTGCAAAATACCGTGTCTCCATATTAGCAAGGTTAAGTAATGTTCTGTAAGCCTGCATCAAGGCAAAATTAACATTAGGTGACTACTTTCCCATTAAGTAATCATGTCTTATTCCCTTCCCAAATCCCCTCAGTTCCCCTAAAACCATGCAACAGCCAAGACAGCAAACAAATCCAAGGCTGTGCTCAACAACCACTGCATCAACAGCTGGGTAGAGCAAATCTGGTTTATACTTTGGATGGCCAAAAAAAATTGCCACTGTTACAAGCAGTGCTTCAGCTTCATAACCTACATCAGAGAGAAGAACACTACCTGAAAGGCCATTGGTTAACATGCTGGAACTTTCTTCAGCCAGTAGCACTGACTCAGGATAATCAGGGGTGGCCAGTTAATGCTGACCGTACCAACTATACTCAAACCCCTCTTGGAGGGGAAAACTGGGCCTTTGAGGGAGAATTTCCCTCCAAAACATCGATGTTTCCCTGTTCAGGTCCATATTCTCAGCTTTTACACAATTTGATTTTTCTTTCCAAGAGTTCACATTGAAGATCTAATGCAATACCTTTTCAAAGTTCTGCACGTTAATCTCATGAAGCCAGCTGAGATGTTCGTGGGACTGCAGGAAGCTGGCCAGGTTTGCATGCTGGGAGACTGGTGGTGACAGAAGCTTACCCCTTTTGCCCTTTTCCATGTACCAACGAAATAAGAAGTCGGAAAAGTTCTATTCAAAGAAATGAAAATTTGCATCAGTCTTTCCCTTTATGTGCCTGATCTCTTTGACATTGATAGAAGCCTGAAACCGGTTCACGTCAAACACAAACATGTTACAATGTTCCCTGTGCATGTATTTAATTTATGTCTGAGAGCTTTCAGTGTGTAAGTGGCTGCTGCGTTTTCTATCTTACAATAACAATTAATTCAAAAGTATTGTATTGAATGTAAAATGTTTTGATGTTCAGGGGTCATGAAAGACTACAAGTACATGCAAGTTGGTTCAATTATTACCAATTTTGATTTTAAAAACTGCAACTCAAAAGGAAAAACGAACAACAAGAGGGATAGAAAGGCTGCACCTGATCTGCAAACTGGTTCAGATACCGCTGCAGTCTGGTCTGGTTATCAGTTTGTTCACACAGTTGTATCAGGATGTCAAAATCACAGTACTTTTCTGCTAGTGAAGCAGTCAACTGGTATTGTCCGAGAGAAACTAAAAGAAGAAACATTAAAAAGTCACATTTCTCAAACAAAAGTTCTTGGGCAAATCACACTTTCCCACACTGCCATGCAAGGACTCCAGCATCCAGGCATAATTGCAATAATATCACACAGCTGTACATGACTAGGTATAAACATCGTGGAGGTGAGATACGTTGGCAAACTTCCACTGCATTCCCTCTACATCAAGTGTTTCCTTCCTTAGACAAGGGGACCAGACCTGCACACAGTACTTAAAGCGCGGTCTCACCAGTGCTCTGTACAATTCAAACAGGATTTTGTTGCTCTCTACTGAAATCTTATTGCAATAAACGTAACATTGCTTGCCTATCGAATCACTTACTGCACATTAGAGTCATAGAGATGTGCAGCATGGAAACAGACCATTCGGCCCAACCTGTCCATGCCGACCGGATATCCTCCTATTGCCATTCACTTTAAATCAACATCCTCTCTATTCTGTCCAGCATTTCCATCATTGTTTTAAAATGCCTTGTCATTAAATTCTTCTCTCAACCTTCTCCAAGCCTACAAAAACCTCAAAACTGGACTGTTGTACGTACGTAGTTGTGTCAGAAGATGCGAGCGTTTCTGCGTATATTCCAAATCTAGTTTATTATATCTTTCCTGTTGACTGGGTCTGTCCACTGACTTGAGTTGACAAACATATCCATCCAGATAGAAATCAATCAATACCACTAGTTGTTCGAGAAGGGCATTGCGTAAATTAGTGTCGACTTGTGGGTACACCTTGTTCAAAGCAACATCAGTTTGCCGTAAAATCACACACCTCACGCCTGATGGACCACTGGATGCTTCAAAGAGTTAAGAATAAACAAAGTTATTGAGATGTAAACGCAAAACTCAAATCACAAATCATTTGTACACTGGATTACAAGTAACAACTGAATTGTTAACAGTAGCACCATGTTAAATGACCCTCTCAAAGCATAATTAACGTTCATAAAATCATACAATTATTCCACCATTCCATCCATTGTGGCTGAGCTAGCTCTTTATAAGAACTCTGCAAGAAATCTCTAACCCCTGAGCATTTCATATAGGCCTGTGATTCTTTCAAGTATCCATTCTATTTTCTTAAAGAAGCTTCTGTTTAACCTGCTTCCACAGCTTGCAGAGTACACGGCCCAGATCATAATTCAAAATTTTTGTTTTTAAATCTTCTCTGATGCAAATTTTCAAAATTTCTGTTCACAGACAGACTCTGCTACCCTATCTGGTATTGAGCACCTCTGATGCACAGCACATCACTCTTACTCTAGCGACTTTTTGTTTTGTTTAGTTTTTCATGAGAAGAGGGTTATCACTGGTTGGAGCAATAAGCTAGTATTATTGCAGCCCACAAGCTGTACAAATACCCACAATGCTATCAGAGTGAGTTCCAGGATTTTGACCCAGCAACAGTGAAAGAATGGTAATCTAGTTCCAAGTCAGGATGGTGTGGGGTTTAAGGGGGTACCCACTAGTTACTGGAAAAGTGACAATTCAAGGTAGCCAATGAACAAATTCCTCAAGAAATCGGCAGAACCTACACACTCCATCTCTCGTGCAATGTGTCTACTTTTTAATCACCATATTACTGTCATGAACAGCTATCAACTACCTTAGCAAATTTAAATTGAGTTCTAATTTAGAAAGCAGGATAGTCATTCCAGACTGAACCACTAAAATCAGTGTAGATATTTTAATTAACATGTTCAAACATGTCATGACATACCTCTGAAGTAGGTGGGACATGAACCCGAACCAGAGGTATGAACTCTACCACTGCACCACAAGTGTCCTTCTGAAATCTACTGCATCTTTGGAAAAATCCACTGAAATTATCCCATCAGCAACACAGCCCTGCCTCACCTGTCCAGGGAATGTATTCTGGTTCTTGCTCAGTCTCTTCTTGGAACTTGTAAAATGAGCTTTTATTGTGTCGGTGGTGGACAGCCGCATGCAACATATCCTGCACATCAATGAAAGAGAAACACTTTTATAAAGACATGGAATCTGAGGCTTTGTAAATAAACAGAGCACAAAAACAAGGAAGTTAGAGTGAACTCTTAAAGACAGTGGTTAGGTCTCAACTGGAGAATCATGTCTCATTCTAGGCACCACATTTTAGGAACAATGCAAAGGTGTTATAAAGGGTATAGGAAATGCTTACAAGATTAGTATAAGGAATGAGTGACTCAGTTACTTTAATACGTAAGAGAAACTGCAGCTGTTCTCCTGAAAAGGCAGAGAGATTTGATTGAGGTGTTGAAAATCTTGAACCGTCTGGACTAGTAGCTCAATGAATCAGTTAAATCATACGTACAATCCCCATTGGGCTAACGGCCTTTTCAGACAAGGAAGTGGGCAAACTGTTTTATATAGAGTAATAAAGACATAGAGATGTACAGCATGGAAACAGACCCTTCGGTCTAACCCGATCATGACGATCAGATATCCCAACCCAAGTTAGTCCCACGTGCCAGCACCCGGCCCATATCCTTTCAAATCCTTCCTATTCATATACCCATCTTAAAATGTTGCAGTTGTACTAGCCTCCACCACTTCCTCTGGCAGCTCATTCTATACAAGTATTACCACCGCCTGTGTGAAAAAGTCCTGTAGGTCTCATACCTTTCCCCTCTCACCCTAAACCTATGTCCTTTAGTTCTGGACTCCCTGACCCCAAGGAAAAGACTTTGCCTATTTACCCTAGCCATGCCCCTCAATTTTGTAAACCTCTATAAGGTCACCCCTCAGCCTCTGACACTTCAGGGAAAACAGCCCCAACCTATGGCACAGTGGTTAGCACTGCTGCCTCACAGCGCCAGGGACCTGGGTTCAATTCCCGCCTCAGGCAACTGACTGTGTGGAGTTTGCACGTTCTCCCCGTGTCTGCGTGGGTTTCCTCCGGGTGCTCCGGTTTCCTCCCACAGTCCAAAGATGTGCGGGTCAGGTGAATTGGCCATGCGAAATTGGCCGTAGTGTTAGGTAAGGGGTATATGTTGGGGTATGGGTGGGTTGCGCTTCGGCGGGTCGGTGTGGACTTGTTGGGCCGAAGGGCCTGTTTCCACACTAAGTAATCTAATCTATTGAGCCTCTCCCTATAGCTCAAATCCTCCAACCTTGGCAACATCCTTGTAAATCTTTTCTGAACCCTTTCAGGTTTCACAACACCTTTCCAATAGGAAGGAGGAGACCAGAATTGCACGCAATATTCCAACAGTGGCCTAACCAATGTCCTGTACAGCCACAACATGACCTCCCAACTCCTGTACTCAATACTCTGACCAATAAAGGAAAGCATACCAAACGCCTTCTTCACTATCCTATCTACCTGTGACTCCACTTTCAAGGAGCTATGAAGCTGCAGTCCAAGGTCTCTTTGTTCAGCAACACTCCCTAGGACCTTACCATTAATTGTATAAGTCCTGCTAAAATTGGCTTTCCCTAAATGCAGCACCTCGCATTTATCTGAATTAAACTCCATCTGCTACTTCTCAGCCCATTGGCCCATCTGATCCAGATCCTGATATAAATCGGAGGTAACCCTCTTCGCTGTCCACTACACCTCCAATTTTGGTGTCATCTGTAAACTTACTAACTGTACCTCTTATGCTCGCATCCAAATCATTTATGTAAATAACAAAAAGTAGAGGACCCAGCACCGATCCTTGTGGCACGCCACTGGTCACAGGCCTCCAGTCTGAAAAACAACCCTCCATCATCACCCTCTGCTATCTTTGAGCCAGTTCTGTGTCCAGATGACTAGTTCTCCCTGTATTCCATGAGATCCACCCTTGCTAATCAGTCTCCCATGGGGAACCTTGTCAAATGCCTGACTGAAGGCCATATACATCACATCTACTGCTCTGCCCTCATCAATCCTCTTTGCTACTTCCTCAAAAAACTCAATCAAGTTTGAGAGATAATTTCCCACGCACAAAGCCATGTTAACTATCCCAAATTAGTTCTTGCTTTTCCAAATACATGTACGTCCTCTCCCTCAGGATTCCCTCCAACAACGTGCCCATCACCATCATCAGGCTCACCGGTCTAGCGGTCTATAGTTCCCTGGCTTGTCATTACCACCCTTCTTAAACAGTGGCACTACGTTAGCCAATCTCCAATCTTCCGGCACCTCACCTGTGACTATCGATGATACAAATATCTCAGCAAGAGGCCCAGCAACCACTTCTCTAGCTTCCCACAGACTTCTCGGGTACACCTGATCAGGTCCTGGGGATTTATCCACCTTTTACCGTTTCAAGACATCCAGCACTTCCTCCTCTGTAATCTGGACATTTTGCAAGATGTCACCATCTATTTCCCTACAGTCTATATCTTCTATATTCTTTTCCACAGTAAATACTGATGCAAGATACTCATTTAGTATCACCCCCATTTTTTGCGGCTCCACACAAAGGCTGCTTTGCTGACCTTTGAGGGGCCCTATTCTCTCCCTAGTTATCCTTTTGTCCTTAATGTATTTGTAAAAACTCTTTGGATTCTCCTTAATTCTATTTGCCAAAGCTATCTCCTGTCCCTTTTTTACCCTCCTGATTTCCCACTTAAGTATACTCCTATGTCCTTTATACTCTAAGGATTCACTCGATCTATCCTGTCTATACCTTACATATGCTTCTTTTTCTTAACTAAACCCTCAATGTCTTCAGTCATCCAACATTCCCTATACCTACCAACCTTTCCTTTCACCTTAACAGGAATATACTTTCTCTGGATTCTCATCATCTCATTTCTAAGGGCTTCCATCTTCCAGCCATCCCTTTACCTGCAAACATCTGCCTCCAATCAGCTTTTGAAAGTTTTGCCTAAAACCGTCAAAATTGGCTTTTCTTTAATTTAGAACTTCAACTTTTAGATCTGATTTACCCTTTTCCATCATTATTTTAAATCTAATAGAATTATGGTCTCTGGCCCCAAAGTGCTCCCCCATTGACATCTCAGTCACCTGCCCTGCCTTATTTCCTAAGAGTAGGTCAAGTTTTGCACCTTCTCTAGTAGGTACATTCACATACTGAATCAGGAAACTTTCTTGTACACACTTAAATTCCTCTCCATCTAAACCCTTGACACTATGGCAGTCCCAGTCTATGTTTGGAAAATTAAAATCCCCTACCATAACCACCCTATTATTCTTACTGATAGCTGAGATCTCCTTACAAGTCTGTTTCTCAATTTCCCTCTGTTTTCTTAATCTAACAGCTGGTTCTGTTAAAACTTCTGGTGGCTGGTAGGCCACAGTATAAACAAAGCATTGCTGAACAGACCAGAACAGGAACTCAAGATGCCAATTAGATTTGGACTGGTGGAAATGAGGGCATTTTTGAATAGAATCGCATTTTAAGAGAACTCCAAGTCAAACAGGTAAACACACTGTCCAATATTGCCTCCATGAACATGCGCCTGGGTTATGATTCAAAGGATACCATCATCTCTGTACCTGAGAGAGGTACTTTCCCTACACCACTGGGACTGTCCTAATAACAGTAGAACCATTGATAGTTATGGTGGTGCGACAGGAGTGCATAGAAGAGGGATCCTAATCAGTGAAGTGAACTTTCACTTACTAGGTTTAAGATGCAGGTTACAGATTAAAAATAGAATATGACCTTCAGGAGAAGAGAGGAGCAACAGAAGCTAAAACCAAAATTTTAAATTAGCTATCCACTTTCTCCTAGCCAGCTGACAGCTTGTGCTACAGGGTCAGAAGCCAACTTGCTCTACACTTCTGAATGGGTCACACTGGAACAGAATGCCAAGGTGGAGACAGAAACAGTATGACACTTTCTATTACAACACAGGGTAAACCCTCCTTCTTAATTTAAAATCAGCAACACAAAATATTTATCCCATGCAGTAATCTGTAAACATTTGAGGAGCCAAGGACTATTTAAAGTAAGATTAACAACTCTATTTCTTAAAGTATAACAGAGAATAATTAACTAACCACTATTTAACATTTCTTTCACTAACCTATCTTTTACCTTCCCTTCTATAATACTAGTCTGATAAAACTCCCAATTAAGATTTACAAAACAACATTTCTCATCTCAAAACCCAGCTGTAGGTTCTTGTCTTTGGACCTTCTTTTCTCCTTGTTAGGAATTTCTGCGTCATAGGTTACTAATCGAAAAGGTACCTTTTTAAGAAACCTATTTTTCAGGCAGTCTGTTTACATGCTGGGCTTGTCAGTTCTCCTCTCAGCTGTTCAATTTCCCCCCAGTCTTATACCCCAGAGCATTGGATTTTGTCATTGGCTTTCAAGATTGTCAATATACTCAATTCAAACTTGATTGGAAATTTTTTAAAATTGGGGCATAATTTAAACTGATTGGCCAAATTCAAATTTGTTTTAGTCTCCAGGCAACGAACTACTCAAGTTGTTCAACTCAATGTTAAATACATTATTCCCTTATTGAGAACACTTGGTGCTGTGTCCAGTAGTTCTGCTGCTTTTAACCTTCTTAAAAGGTACACCCACATCTTCATAACACTTCCACATAAAAAAAGGTTCAGAGGGAAAGGGGCCCAATTTAGTTTAGTAAACCTGAACAAATTGGGCTGAGGGCCTGCTACTTGTCCTGTATGATTCTATGACTCTATTAGATGATGCACAAGGGCCCCAATATCAACATAAACTCAACTTGGCCTCAACTTCAGGCCAACTCTCTTTTCTTCAATTGGTCCCTCCTTACTTTGTTTCCAAAGAAAATCAGACAAAATATTTCCTCACTGTTTAAACGACTGTATTAAATTCTTGATTCAAACCTGCAAATTTTCAGGATGCTTTACCTTCAAGATGTTGTTAATGCTAATAACCATCTGTGCCCATTCCAGAGAGTGTGGGTGGTTCTCCTCCAAAAATTGTTCTTCTTCTTCTAATAAACAGTCGAAAGCAGTATCAATCTGGGAGACCTGTCCAGAGAAGAGATGTAAATGTGGTGCCATAATGGATAACCAGAAGCTTCAGGCCAAACTATTTCAGGCAAACTATCAACCACGGAGCTTAATGACCTGCTTTAATATTGATTATAAAATTCAAGGGAGCAACTCTCTGACCACTTCCTTTTACACAGAGAAGGCAGACCGAGGAGAAACACTCCTGCAGTGCACGGTTTCAGATGTCACCAGGTACATCCAAACTTCCAAAACCACAAAATGCACCAGCCCAACAGCACAGCTAAGATAAGCAATTCACCATCTGTCAACAGTGCACACTCCAATCCTACTAGTAAATTAATAAACTATAAACCGTCGTTGCTACGATTTAAATCAGGGATGGTTGAAATGAATGGAACTTATATTCACAGGCTCGGAAGATAAAGCACAGGCCGCCTGAGAGAAAAATAAAACAGAGAGGAACATATCTGACCAACAGTAAAATCAAAAGACAGATCCCTCTTTCTGTACACAAAAAAAAAAGAGGCATCCAGAAGACAGCCTTGTGGGTTTGGGTCCGAAGGCAGCATAAACCTTCAGGAATACAGAAGGGAGAAATTCAAAACCAATGGGATAGAACAATAATAATATTTCAGAAAGAATATATACAAATAGCAAAAAAATCATTACTTCATTGGTTAATAAAGGGCACAGCATGGTTGGTGGATTTAGAGCTGTTAGTGGGGTTTTCCATCACTTAGGCAGTGATTTTAAAAAAAGTGTAAACTTCAAGAATAAGAAAAGGTCCAACAAATTTACAAAAATTGACGAAATCTCAGATAACTGAGGAAGACAAGTCCTGCTTTGGCTTACAGTGTTTATCATAAATCATCAATTGGTAGTATAGGAATACCATCTTATAATCATCAGGACAAATCTGAAAATGCCAAATTTCAAAACGAGCAATAACTTGTACTGCAGGAGATAAAGGTGCTGAGTTAGTACCATAGTGCATTCTCCATGTCAAAACCTTAATCAGAAGTGACTTACAAACCAATCAGCAACCTTTTCTTATGTACAGCGAACCATTTATTAATTGGCACTTAACCGGTGACCAGGAGTGTGCTAGTTGATCAAAAATAAGATCCACACCCACTAGGTAATAGAAAATACAGGGGGTATACACATCATTGTTATTTATAGCATAAATCACTTCAATAATAATGCAACTTTGCTTTCAATAAAATTTTTCGGCAAAGAGCATTCTCACTCGCACCCTCAACTGAATATTCAGACATCGCAGTAGATTGCAATTTTTTTTTGAGGAAATTAATTTAATCAACTGTTGATTTTTTGTGCAGCCATTCGATTAAACAAGTATATTAACAGAGAGGTAAAAACATTTGTAAAAACTAGAATAATTGGACAGAACAATGTAATACACTTTGCAGTATTTCAGGGAAATAATTTTTGCCAGTTCATAAGGTGCCACTTAAGAGAGTTTGGTGTACGGGTAAATTGTCGTCTGAAAGATAGCTTTCTTGTATCTGTCCTGATGACAGTAAGATGAATAGCTGCAAGAGCACGTCTCTATTTTCAATAATACAAAAGTCTGTATAATGCTTAAGAACTTTAGCCTCCCAAACTTGCTAATTCATATTTTAAAGAAAATAGACAAATTCACTCTTACAAATATCAATGTATTGTTTTCCTCATGGGTGTTAATCATCCCAGTGAAATAACTCATATCCTCTCAACACTGCAACTTAAACGGAGTGTAAAACTCATACCTCCCGGAAGAAAATATCAGCTGGGGTCAGATTCTGAGGAATGCCCTCATTTCTTTTACTCAGAGCACGGTTAATCGCAGCATTTACAACTTCAGGAAACTTGGTGTGGTGATTCTTCAGAACAATGGCAGCAGAAAGTTTCTCAGCATGTTCACACAGCAAGAGGCGGGTAGCCATAGGGATCCCACGCACCAGAACAGTCTCAAGTCGACTTAGTAATTCCACCTAGATTTAAAAAAAATTAACGTTTGTTGCTAAATAACATTAGCATAACAGTCATTTGTTAACAAAAGTATCACAGTAAAAAGAACTCAGCCCATCATACCTCTGCTAATACCAGCTTTTTTCCAATTGATACTAATTAAGTGCATATCATAATCCCCACATCATTTTATATGCTTGTCTTCACTTATCCAATTCTTGATTAAATTATACATCAGTCTCTATCACAATAACTTCTTGTAGTAAATCATTTTTTTAATAAAATGGCTATCGGAACATGCGTTTCTTGCTTTCCTTTTTACTGGGGATTAGTAGTGGATATCACGAAGGGAGAGAAGCCAGTGTTAGACACGATCAGTGGAAGAAGTTTGTTTTGTTTTCAACTTCAAACTTGTGCAAAATACGGCCAAGGTCTGGTGGGTATTTGTCACTGATGTTCTACACAAAAAAAAGTGTCAAACCTGGCAGGTGAATTCAGGTGGTATGATTCTGAAACCTATTTAATAAGACCATGGCTCAGTGAAGACACCAAAGACATATCAAAGAAGAGGGATGCACAATTCCTGATCTACACTCTTCCACAACTACCAACAGATCAGGTAATTTGCTTTATGCTTGAGATTTTGTTACGCAGACATCCGGTTTGCATTTCTTCATGTAACGGTGGCTGGATTTCAAAGTAATTAATAACTGTGAAAAGTCATAGGGCACTTGAACACTCAAAAGTTCTTCTTTATTTGATTTAAAACTCACATCCCGAAGAAACTCCATCAGACAGTAATGGGCTTTCATCTTATCTTCCAGCTGGTGAAGCAGCAGCAGGGAAGTGTTGCTAAAGCTACTTAGATCTGTGAAGAGGACACAACATTCATACAGCTCATCAACTACATTTCTGTAATACACTGAGACAATGCGATTTTACAGAAAATCTGTAGCTCACTTTGTTGATAAGGTTGTAAGTTTGCTCCCTGAGATGGTAGATTTGTTCTCATACGTTTCATCACCATTCTAGGTAACATCATTATCCAAAAATGAAGCTGCATTAGAACATTACGAGCCACAACACACCGCAGCACCCAAGAACTATGAGAAGCCAAGGAAACACACATAAACAACACATTCAGGAACAACTGATAAACACAGTCTGCCGATTCCTACTCAGACTTAAACAAGACGACACAACACGTCCAGAGATTCTAGTCACCGTGCCATATATTAAGGACATCTCAGATGACAACTAGGCTACTCCAGCCCCTAGGCATCATGAAAATCCATAAACCTACCATCACACTGAAACAGCTCTGCACCAACAACCACCAAACGAACATCATGTACCAAATACCCTGCAAGAACTGCAACTAACATTACTTTGGACAAACAGGCAGGAAACTAGCCACTAGGATACGTTAGCACCAACTAACCATCAAAAGACATGATCAACTATCAATAGTATCCATACATGCAGACAAAAAGGGACACCAGTCTGACTGGGACAATACATCCATCCTGGGACAGGCTAAACAAAGACATGCACGAGAATTCCTAGATGCCTGATATTCAAACATATCAATTTGGACCACATTTACCAACCTCTCAGAAAAAGAACCAGAAGTGACAACACTCACCACAACAGACAGACATATAAATAGCAAGCGGGACAGAACACCAGTGCTTTATTGGAGGCTCACTGATGTTAATTACCATGAACAAACGTCTGAGAACAAATTTACTAGCTCAGCGTGCAAACTTACAACCTGACACCACAACAATCATCTCAAAGTTTACCATTACCTATAATTAATTACATTATGGTCATAGTTTAAAAGATCTCTTCCATATACAGCACCCAATCCTATCCCAAATACATTTAAGATTAAAATGTTTGTCAAGTCAAATGACTGGAATTGGTCACATTTGTTTTCATTGGCTGAAACTGTCAATTCCACACATCAGTTGAAAATGTGTTGCTGGTTAAAGCACAGCAGGTCAGGCAGCATCAAAGGAATAGGAAATTCGACGTTTCGGGTATAAGCCCTTCATCTTCCTGATGAAGGGCTTATACCCGAAACGTCGAATTTCCTATTCCTTGGATGCTGCCTGACCTGCTGTGCTTTAACCAGCAACACATTTTCAACTGTGATCTCCAGCATCTGCAGACCTCATTTTTTACCCGACAATTCCACACATCAGTCATGAAGCACTGATGGTTTACAATGAACTTCCTACATCAACACTTAGAATAAAAGCCAAGAAAAAGTTGAAATAAAACGAAAGTTCTGGAGAAGCTCAGTAGATCTGACAGTTTCTGAGCGAGTCAAATATGACTTGTTCGCAAGGTACGGAAGAGCTGCCTTATCAATACACAAAATATTTAATTTGCAAAGATTAGTTACAACAGTGGGAAAATTTGCTTTTTGCCTTTGTAGTAGATATTTTCCATTCCTGTGTCCACAGGAAAATACTGGCTAGAAGTTCTGTTGCTGAATCAGGAAGATATGTTAACCAATTCAAACCCCATTAACACACATTTCATGCGAACTGAAATCACTTACAACAAAAATGGCAATCCTATCTACTTTACAAGAGATGTAGTTGTACACAGATAGACTGGTGCTTTGGCTTGTACTTTCTTTTGGGGGCGGGGTGCGTGTGTGTGGAGATTGAAGAATATTTTTGCATAATTTGGAAGTTTATCCAAGATTGTGACATGGTGCTAACAAAACTTCTCTCTTAGCTTCAGATTCTCAGGTAGAGGGGATCCAACACTGCTGGAGATCAGAAATATTCAAGGCTTCAACACCTTACCACAAGCTGATCACAAATGATAATATTCAGAGAGATCCAATGGGGTCAGTAATCAATTATCCTATTGGTGCAGCAAATATGAGCAGTTTATTAAGTGTGATCAAACAGCATCAGGAGCAGTACTGCAAGGGCAGGGGAAACAATGGGCAGGCCGGATTGTATCTTTTTTAAAAATCAATTTCTCACACTATATACAGTAGTCATTTCCACGTATCCAATAAACAGTACACTTCAAAGAACTTAGTGCTGCAGGTTTGCAATAAAATCTTACCACTTGGTACAGATTCAGCCCAGCGTGGGTCACATGCCGGATAGTCATTGATTAGATCGAGACTGATCTGTGCCACAGCCATATCCAGGTCAGAGTCTGGACCTGTGTCAAAGCTATCGGGGAAGATTTCCTCCAACATGTTCTGGGCACCAATGATATCCTTTCTGGAAGTTAAAACGATCAGAGAAACTCAAATTACACACAAAGATAGATGAACACTGATTTCACAGGCTTGATTCTTCTGCTTTTTAAGAGCCAACTCTGTATTTCACTGACAAAGTTTTCACAGGTGATCTACTGGAGTCTAAAAACTAAAAACCCAATAACAACATTTAAAAAAAAAATTAAGTACAGAAGAACAAGAGCCCATTCAGCCCATGAAGGCTGTTCCAGTATGTAAAGTACGGTTGAACCATCCCTCAACCCCATACTACCAGCCTTTCTAACTTCAAGAAAATTCATTGATTTGAACCACAGCCTGTCTGGTGAGTGTTCAATGTTTTCTTTATCCTGTTAAAAAAAACACTTTAGCAAAACACTTTAGCAATGGCCTAACTGTAATTTGAAGAAACTGAAACAGAAATTGCTGGAGAAATTGCAGGCCTGGCAGCGTCTCTGGCGAGAAAGCAGTGTTAACATTTGAGAGTCCAGTAACCATCCAGCTTTGATTTCTGTTTTTGTTTGACTCTGGCATCTGCAGTTCTTTGTTTCACTGTAATTTAATGACTAGCTTCCACCCTCTAGATTTGTTCATCTGAAGAAAGTTACTCTGAATCCACTCATTGAAACCCTTAAACAGTTTAAACTTTCAACCTTCTGAACTCCAAGGAAAACAGGACAATGTGTGCTTGCAGTTTGATATTCTTGGTGTCAGGAGCAGCATTCTGGCGACTCTGTCCTATGCATTCTACAGTCAGTCAATCAGAAAAAACCCACATGAAACACAGATTCCCATCATCCATTCGTACCTGCAGTACATCACAAAGGCAGTCTTCAACATTTTCGTTTTATCCTCCTGTGCCTCCATCTCTGCTCTTTCAAATGGTTGCCTGGCATCACTCTGAGAAAGAGACCCAATTTTAATCAAATCACCCATGAAACCACAGTAATTATCTGCAACAAATGCAAACAAGCATCAGTGCCTAGCAGATCAGTGTGTGGGATGTGCCTTGTGCACCCCAGAAGACAGCACTGTAATCAAAGTGCAATGGTCAAAAAAAAAAGCCATTGTGGAATTTTTATTTTCTGCATTTAAAATTAGTCATCTACAGTTTTACCCATTGTTAAAGTTTCTACCTTGCTATTGGGTTAATATCACTTCAGATTTCCAAAATGTTATTCTTGTAATTTGGGACAGACATATGTCACTCATTTCAGGAAGGATAAAATTGCACAAGAGAGAATGCTGAAGAGATTAACCGAGATGCTGACTGGGCTGGAGGGTTGGAGCAATGTGGAAACAATGACTAAGCTGGGGTTGTTTTCCTTGCAGCAATAAAAATTGAGAGGGGACCTTGATAGAAGAGTACAATATTGTGAAGGGCATACGTATTGCAGATAGGAAGGCATATTTTCCATTAGTATGGGTCAATAACAGGTAAACACTAAGGGGAAATTGAGGAAAGCCTTTTTAATAGATAGGGTTGACCTTACTGCCTGTAAAAGGTGGTCAAGTCAGAAACTGAGATGAATCATAGAGTCACAGAAATGTACAGCATGAAAGCAGACCCTTCTGTCCAATTCGTCCACGCCGACCAGATAGCCCAACCTAATCTAGTTCCACTTGCCAGCGCTTGGCACATAGCCCTCCAAACCCTTCCTATTCATATATCCATCCAGATGCCTTTTAAACACTCTCCCAGACCTTACCATTAAATGGAGAAGCCCTGCTCAGACTTGTTTTCCCAAAATGCAGCACCTCACATTTAGCTAAATTAAACTCCATCTGCCACTCAGCCCACTGGCCCATCTGATCAAGATCCTGTTGTAATCTGAGGTAACCTTCTTTGCTGTCCACTACACCTCCAATTTTGGTGTCATCTGCAAACGTACTAACTATACCCCTTATGCTCGCTGCCAAATCATTTATATAAATGACAATGGTTAAGTCTTTGAAATTACTTGTCACAGAAAGCAGTGGGGGCAAAGTCCTTGTTTATATTTAAGGTCTTGAAACATTTGAGCAATACTTATATATTCATTTGTGTTGCCATATTCACCAAAAGTATGGGCAAGAGTTGCAAAATGGGATTACTATAGTCAGATTTTTATTGACCATTGCAGACATAATGGGCTGAATGCCCCCCTTTGGTGTTGTAAATGTCTGAGAGCGATAACCACATATCACACTCCCTGGTGGCCATACTGCACATCATACACAAAATTGGCTCAGATGGCAATGGTGCAGTGGGCTCCATTATAAACAGGCCGAAGTTAGTCCAGAAAGGTTCTGAAACATCATGGAGAACACCTCATAGTCCCGCAGCTAAAGGCCATCAAGGTTAGTACAAAAGGAAGCTCAAACTCACTCTAACAGTGCACTTTGGCTTTGTAATGAATTTGTGAACAACACAAATTTTCTATTCAAAGACTTGAAAATCTACGAGAAATCATTTAAAGTTACTTCAGTCATTTTGGGAAAGAGCAGTTAATATTCATGCAACTAATCCACAATGAAGATGTATAAAGTCAAGATGGTAGGGCTCTTGTGGCTCAGTAGCAGTGTACCGAGGACACTTGGGTTGAAGTCCCACCTGATCCAGAGGTGTTTAATAACATCTCTGAACAGTTTGATTACAAAAAATACTTTAAAAAAAACCCTACAGAAACATGTGACACATGCAGCATAAAATATTCTCAACTCATCACTAATCCAACATTGGTGAGTGGCTTCAGTCTCTATCAAAAATGGGAGAATCTGATAGACCAATTGAGGTCAGATTAGGAATGAAGTCCCACAGCATGGATATCAGATCAACATGGTCACTGAGATTGGTGTAGAAAGCACCGCGTTTCCCCTCTTGGCCTACAAAAAGCTAACTGAATGGATTGTCAAGTCAGTCATGTTCCAGTTCAGTCAGTTCTGATTAAAATTCATTGATCTGAAACTTTAATTCTGTTTCTCTCTCTACAGATGCTATTTGATCTAAGTATATCTAGCATTCTCTGTTTTCATCTTGGATAATTCATCAGAGTTCATCCACAAAGAGAAGTAAACTTCAGCAGCACCACTACCTCAGATGCTGCTAAGGCTAGCGAATCTTCAATATTTTCAGGCAGCATTGACACACTTTCCTTGGGCCTTGCAACAACCAAACCACTGTTCCTGCAGAAGAGCACCGGCAATCCGGTAAAACTTCCAGCTCCCAGGATACCATCACCTGCAAGATTAGTAAGAACATTCAACAACCAGTGCAGAAACTGATACGTTATCAATATTTATTTATATGGCACCATTAATGTAATGAAATACCTCCTGGGACTTGTTACTAGACAAGATTTGACATCAAGCCATTTGAACAGATATTAGATCAGGTGATCCAAGGAATAAGCTTTAAGGAACAAGTGAGGTAGAGTGTTTCAGGAGGAAATTCCTGAGAAATAAGGGAGGTGCAGCAAATGGTACTTCCAGACACCAGTGTCTTGCCTTTCTAGTAATTACAGGTCACAATGAGATTCTGCAGTGCATCTTATAGATGTTACATAGCTGCTGTGCGTCAATGGTGGATAGAGAATGTTTGCAGCTGTGATGCTGAGCAAGCAGGCTGCTTTGTCTCAGACGGTGTCAAGCTTGTTGAGTGTTGTTCAAACTGCACTCATACAAGCAAAAGGAGTGCTTGTTCCATCACCTTTGACTTGTACTTCGTGATGTGGACAGACTTTGGAGAGTCAGGTGGTGAATTACTTGCTACAGAACTCCTAGCCTTTGATTGGATACTGTGGTTACATGATTAGTCCAGTTCAGTTTCTGGTCAATGGTAACCCACAGAACATTGATGATGGGGGAATTCAATGATAGTAATGGCAAGGGACAACAGTTACATTCTCTTGTAGGAAATGGTCATTGGATGACATTTGTATGGCATAACTGTAACTTGCCATCTCTAAACCCAAACATGGATATTGCCCAGGACTTGCTTCATATGAATATGGACTGTATGAATGACTGTATGTAGGAGCTGTCAAGAATGGTATGTTGTGCGGGCAGGGGGGGTGCCCATTGTTAAAGCATCTGAAGACGGTGGGCCTTGGACACACCCGAAGGAACTCCTGCAGAGATGACTGGCCTTTGACAAACACAATCATCATCCTGTACACCGGATACAACTCCAACCAATGAAGAGAGGTGTCCCCGATTCACATCAATTCCAGGTTTTTCTCAGGCTCCTTGATGCCACACTCAGTCAAACGTTGTCTTGATGTCAAAGGAGGCCACCTTCACCGCCCCTTTGTGTTTAATGTTTTGATAAATAGTAACAGTTTCTGGAATCAATATAAGTTAATCTTTTACTGGGTCATCCTATTCGAATTTTGTGCTGAACATTTAAAAATGTATCATTCATTGGATGAGGGTATTGCTAGCTCGGCCAGCATTTATTGCCCATTCCTAATTGTCCAGAGGCTTGTTAAGAGTTAAGAGGCTTGGGCGGCACGGTGGCATTTGGGTGGCACGGTGGCACAGTGGTTAGCACTGCTGCCTCACAGCGCCTGAGATCCGGGTTCAATTCCCGACTCAGGCGACTGACTGTGTGGAGTTTGCACGTTCTCCCCGTGTCTGCGTGGGTTTCCTCCGGGTGCTCTGGTTTCCTCCCACAGTCCAAAGATGTGCGGGTCAGGTGAATTGGCCAAGCTAAATTGCCCGTAGTGTTAGGTAAGGGGTAAATGTAGGGGTATGGGTAGGTTGCTCTTCGGTGGGTCGGTGTGGACTTGTTGGGCCGAAGGGCCTGTTTCCACACTGTAAGTAATCTAATCATATTGCTGTGGGTCTGGAGTGACATGTAGGCTAGACCGGGTGAGGATGGCAGTTTCCCTCCCTAAAGGACATGAGTAAACCAGATGGGTTTTTCTGACAATTAGCAATGGATTCATGGTCATCATTAGATTCTTCACTCCACATCCAAATCCATTACGTGGCTCTCTGAACTAACAATCTCGTGATAATACCATTAGGCTGTTGCCTGCCCTCAATTTCTGGTCATCACATTCTGATCTGTGCTCTTATGGAAAGATTTTGTGGCAGCAGCAATTTACAATATCAAGGACTTACCGAACAGCAACATGAAACAGAATGAGCAGCAGCCAAAGAGTAAAACTTCTCACATACAACAGTTACCTTAGTGAATCGGACATCCTACATCCACGATAGTTCCAAAGAACTTGTTCATTTATAACCACTGTGCCTGAAAATATTTAACAACCAGATGGCGATGAAAGCTTTGATGATTGTATACCTGGCATATTTAGGATAAGTTTCTCCTGGGGCAAACTGGCTCTTCCTGTACCTGTACAGCACGCAAATACCAAATCATATGTATAGAGATACGCAGCTGGGCTTGCAAAATCCGGAATCAAGAAGCGCTGGCACGGTAGCTCCTCTGTCTGAAATGGAGTTGTTAAAATTAATAACAGAAACAAACAGAGAAGGCTGCAGAAATTCACCAGGTTTGGCAGATTCTGTAGAGAGAGAAACAGAGTTAACGTCGAATCTGAAATGACTCTTCTTTGGAATTGTTTCAATTGGCAGAGTCAGTTACACAAAGAGGCTGACTAAAATTATGAAAATAGACTCAAACTTCCCATTGTTATAATCAGCATGACCGGTTTGAAAACTTTAACAATAGATTATCTGGGGAAAGACATGCAGTATCATTCTTACAAACACATATTCATATGCAGGCCGGCTTCATCAAATCATACAGTACAGAAAAGGCTCTTTGTTCCATTGAGTCTGCACAAACACAAGTATTCTAAATATGTACTAGTTCCATTTCCAGTACTTGGCCTTAAAGTTATGAGATTTCATGTGGTCATCCAAATACTCTGCAAAAAGCTCCTACCTCAACTACCCTCCTAGGCAATGCATTCAAGACTCCCACTGCCCTCTTGGTGAAAACCATTTTCCTCAAATCCCTTCTGAACCTTCTGCTTTTCATCTTAAAATTATACCCTTCTGCTACTGAACTTTCAACTGAGGGGAACTGCTGCATTTTGTCCTCCGTGTCAGTACAGCTTCACCTCATGCACTTTAATCAAGTCCCCTCTCAGCCTTCTCTGCTCCCAACAACCAGAGCTTACCCAGCCTCTCTCCACAGCCCTCCATATTTGCTGCATGTTCAGTGGCAGTGCGGCTCCTTTCTCCTCCGACACCTGACCTCTCCTCTCCCAACCCCTCAATTACAACAGTTTACATTGGTACCAGCTAGCACTCCCAGCTCATTACTGTTATACACTTCAACACCAGCCATTATTTGGAAACCAGTGCCGTGGATGCTACATATTGGAAGGTTGAACAATCAAACATTCAACTAGTAAGGTTTAATTATTTATGTGTCACATAAACTAAATTGCAAAGATACATCTTTAATATAAACTCTGAATTTAAAAAGAAAAGAACCAAATCAATATTAATAACTTGCATTTGTAACACTTAAATACATTCTCACTTCAAAGCAACGTATAGAGAATTGGGCAGCAACAATTGAGCCTTTCATTCCATTGATCTATTTAGGAATTTAACCTCCTCAGAATTTCTCTTCCTTTATTGTATTTAATATAATCCTACATTGAATTCTTTTCTCTGTCCCATACTTATCTGGCTTCACCTTAAATGCATTTATTCAAATCTCCTCAGCTGTACCTTGTGATACAAATTCCACAAAAAACCCCCCACAAAAGCAGATACTGTACCCAAGTTTTACCTGATATGGTGGACAATACTCAGTGACCTCCACTCTTATTTCATCAGAAATGTGACAGCCTTTATCTTGCAGGGTGGTTAAAATATAGTAGATTAAGCAGGGAGAATCTGCATGGCTCCAGGCTGCTGTCAAAATCACCAGACCCTCTCTGGAAGACAGACAGGCAACAAGTTTGTGAGAGGCACATTTTTATTTAGTAGGGGAATCAGGGGTTACAGGAAAAAGGCAGCAAAGTGGAGTTGAGGATGGTCAGATCTGCCACTCAATGAAATTATGGCTGAGAAATCTCAATGGGCTGAACGGCCTATGATTCTGTATCTTATGATAGAATTTAAAATAGTAATCCTTTAAAAGAATGGTATAAAACAACTTAGCTGCAAAAGTATTCCAACTAAAGTCAAGGCTTTGGTTATAGAGCATCTTCAACACCCCAAGGAGGGCAGCTACATGGACAGTGCAACCCAGAAGTATGAGTGCGTGTATTCCCGAGCACTCTCCGCTCCTTTGACAAGCAGAGGCAGGCAGAGAACAAGTGGGAGTAAATCTACACTCCAAACCAGGATGAGATGAACATATGGTGCCGATTTAAGAATTCAGTTAAGACAGAGATTCTGATATACTTTTGGGACATCATCAGAACAAGCGCAAAATAGCTAATCATTTCTTGCTGACTTTATGGCAGCCTATGACTTGTGACTGACTAAAATGGGGACGGTTTGTTCAGGAAGACACTGAACATTTTAAGACACGTCATTGGGAGCATGCAGAAGTGAAGCTGAGGTGTCAGAGAAAGCGTACAATCCTCCTAATCAATCATCTACCTGACCCTTCGAGAACCACCAGCTCCACATGTGTCAGAGATGGCAGACTAGACATTGGATTGATCAGAATTTCAGAATCCATCTTACCAGTGTGGAAACAAGATCCCAGGGACTGCCTAACAAATATCAGGGTTGAATTATGGCATTATTAGAGGATTTTTAAAATGACATTAAGATAAGAACCCCATCACACAGTTCAATGATCTAAATGGGATTGGCAACATTTTCACCAGATAGATCAGGTTGCATTTCGCCTTCGGTGATACCATGCATTTAGCACTTACCATCATTCCCTCATCCATGTCAACACAAATTTCCCAGCTCTTTACAACCTTCCTCTCTAATCATCTTGCTGTATGAAACTTTCAACTCATGCACCAAGTACACAGAAATGGTGGTGTTTTGGAACCAAGGTAAAGGGGATTTGTTTCAGTGTTGCTGCCTTTACTGAATAATCCTAACTCTCCCTCAATCATTAACCACTTTCACAATACCCCTCCTCCCACACTGCAAAAGTCTTTCTCACTGATCTGGTACTGACATCACCTTGAGCTTCTTAACTCTGGTCCCCAATGGACACTTCAAAACCCTGTGTCCACTGATCAATCTTTTAAAGCCACCATCTTGTGACCTTCTCTCAAATCTTAAACTACACACCCATCTAACCTTTCACTCCTGGTTTGAAACCTTATAAATAAGCATCCAAAATACAAGGAGAACAGTTAAATTTATTGGCTGGTTGAACTAGTTATGCAGCTAGATCTGATGTCAGTTATGACCAAAACTGGAGCTGTAGTGGACAGTGAAGAGGGTTACCTCAGATTACAACAGGATCTGGGTCAGATGGGCCAATGGGCTGAGAAGTGGCAGATGGAGTTTAATTCAGATAAATGCGAGGTGCTGCATTTTGGGAAAGCAAATCTTAGCAGGACTTATACACTTAATGGTAAGGTCCTAGGGAGTGTTGCTGAACAAAGAGACCTTGGAGTGCAGGTTCATAGCTGCTTGAAAGTGGAATCGCAGGTAGATAGGATAGTGAAGGCAGCGTTTGGTATGCTTTCCTTTATTGATGAGAGTATTGAGTACAGGAGTTGGGAGGTCATGTTGTGGCTGTACAGGACATTGGTTAGGCCACTGTTGGAATATTGTGTGCAATTCTGGTCTCCTTCCTATTGAAAAGATGTTGTGAAACTTGAAAGGGTTCAGAAAAGATTTACAAGGATGTTGCCAGCGTTGGAGGATTTGAGCTATAGGGAGAGGCTGAACAGACTGGGGCTGTTTTCCCTGGAGCTTCGGAGGCTGAGGGGTGACCTTATAGAGGTTTACAAAATTATGAGGGGCATGGATAGGATAAATGGACAAAGTCTTTTCCCTGGGGTCGGGTAGTCCAGAACTAGCGGGCATAGGTTTAGGGTGAGAGGGGAAAAGATATTAAAGAGACCTAACGGGCAACTTTTTCACGCAGAGGGTGGTACATGTATGGAATGAACTGCTAGAAGATGTGGTAGAGGCTGGTACAATTGCAACATTTAAGAGGCATCTGGATGGGTATATGAATAGGAAGGGTTTGGAGGGATATGGGCCAGGTGCTTCAAGTGGGACTAGATTGGGTTGGGATATCTGGTCGGCATGGACAGGTTGGACTGAAGGGTCTGTTTCCATGCTGTACATCTCTACGACTCTATGACCAGATGGAATAGAGCACCTGTTAAAACATGCTTTAATTGAGATGGCGTTGGGAGGATACAAACAAAAAAATTAAATTCACAGAAACGTGCTCTTAGTTTTCCAGCCGGGGAAACTGAAGTTAGCCATTTGTTAGTGATGATCCACATGAAAACTTTCCAGATGGATATTCAAGTATGACAGAGTTCATCTAAACTTATAAACAAAATATTGTTCATTGGACTGGGAAGCTAATAAAAAAGAGAAATTAAAAAGTATGCGCACTAGTGGATAGGTACAGAGGTGTATTTGCCTAATCTTCTGAAGGAAATTTTCTACCTTGGGCAATGAGAAAATAAAATCCTGTTGAACACGGTGGATAACCATCTCTTGAAGTCATGGTAATGCAGTGAAAAGGTTGCTGAGTAACTTTGCTAGGGTGAAGGAAATGTTGGAAAGAAGAGATTTCCAAAACAGAATGAGTTAAAGAATTCACCAATTTGTCAGACTGTTTTTCCAAAGAGAAACAATTGGCCTAGAATTTTATGAGAGAGACATCTTGTGATATGATGAAAAGATGGAATATTAAGATGAGACCATGGAATAGTCACTGAGACCTACAGCACAGAAAGAGTCTCTTTAGTTCATTGAGTCTGCATCAGTGAAAAATAACCATCTAATTCTTCTAATTCCATTTTACAATAGTTGGCCCATAGCTTTGCATGCCTTGGCATTGCAAGTGCTCAGGAAAATACTTAAATGTTCTAACAGTTGCTGCCTCAACCACCATTCTAGTTAAGCAACTTGAGAAAACAATTCAAAATTGCAATGCACAGCTAGCATTTAATGTTTAATATTTCATTGTGTTATGGAACAGGGAAAACATTTTTCTTTGATTTCTTTACAATATTTGTACATGTGAAAAAATGATTTGATCTTTCAAGAACAGGGAATATGATATCTGTGAATGAGTATTTGTACTGTAAAATGCAACAAAATGCAGACTATTTTCTTCTTTGATTAATTTTGGATAGCCTATTATCAAACATTTGAGTGTAGGGAAAAGGATAAGAATCTGTTAAATATCTGGTTAATCACAAATTGTTAAACATGTTGAATGTTAAGAAGAAATGGGTAGTGGTTATTCATTGTCTAAGTACTTTTAGGGAGCACCTGTAACACTGGATGTGGGACAAGAGGGCAAGACTGAAAGTCAACAACTTCTCTCCACAAAGGTTGTGCACCTTAATTTCAATTTATCTCCAATTGGCTTAGAATCTATCAACATACATAATTGGCAGAGTTGCCTCATTTGGAAGAGTATAATTTGAAATGCTCATAAAGCAGAATTCTCTGCTGGATCATCACAACTAGTCAGGATAGATTCCACTGTTTGCAGGTTACAGGTCTTGGCCTCACAGAGGAGATCAAACAGATCAGGTCAACGACAAACACATTATATTAGTTCTGCAAAGCTATTATGAAAACAGCCTTGCTGTTATTTTGCTATTTCTTAGCTGCACTGAAAGGATGGAAAGCCTGCACAAATAAACAGCTGAAACTAATTTTACCTGAAACTAAGTAAATGTATCAAAAAGATGATAAATCCCACTTACTTGCTCAGCTGCAAGTCCAAATATTTCATATTGATTGTAGACTTAGTGACTTCATAATTTTCATCATCTCCCTAGGTGTAACAGAAGAATAAAGCATAAAAGTTAAAACCTCAATTCCTTTAAGGGTGGGGGTCAGAGTGTGGAAACTTATTTTCAGTTTTATTTCCCTTTTCTATTCTCCTGTAACTATCTGCAGTTGAAGTGTTTAGTCAGCAACAAACTGCTGGGACCCATCAACAAGATATGCAAAAAGCCCAGAAGAGCAGTCACCTTTCCCTCCACAAAAAGCTCATTACTCCCTGCCCCCAGTCGTATAGTGGACTTGTATTTAGTTTACCATTCAAATTCAAACCTGCAAATTGGAAATTAGACAGTATGACTGCATACAATTAGCAAGAGGTCACAAGACAACAGATAGGTCAGAGACTAGGGTAAAATTTATATCAACACATTTAAAAAAAATTACATTCATCAATACATGTCCTTCTTTACAGGCACAGCACAATGGCTCAGTGGTTAGCACTGCTGTCTCTTAGCGCCAGGGACCCGGGTTTGATTCCAGCCATGGACAAATGTGTGGAGTTTGCATGTACTCCTTGTGTCTGCATGGGTTTCCTCCCACAGTTCAAAGACGTGCAGGTCAGGTGAATTGGTCATGCTAAATTGCCCTTAGTGTTAGGTGCATTAGTAAGAGGGAAATGGGTCTGGTTAGGTTACTCTTCGGAGGGTTGGTGTGGACTGGTTGGGCCGAAGGGCCTGTTTCCACACTGTAGGGAATCTAACCTAATCTAATCTAAACCCTCAAACTCTACACAAGGTGAATGGAAACAGTCAAGTCTTTCTAATACATCTTACCCAGATAGAATCCCCCAGATCACCTTTCATTGATCTGTTTAAGTCCCAGCTGAAAATGTGGCGTTCCGATGTCTCATCCACTTCCCATTTATTCAGACTCGAATTCGTCAGTGTGTAGAAACACTCGTTTTCCACATCCCACAATACGGAACTCAGCTGTTACAGAAAAGAAAATCCAACAGTACACTAGATCCACAATTCTTACCAACGCAAACAGCAACAATTTATAGTAGTCACATTTTGACTTGTAATAGCAAAAAAAAAACGTTTCTTCCCTAGGTAATAAATTTAAATATTAATTTATTAAATACCCAAAGAGTAAAAACAACAGATCAGTCAGTTGTACATGGATCCAAACTACCTTTAAGTCTTACCACAACATCAGCAGCTGGTGTCAAAATGCCAAAGAGTGATGAGACTCTGCGCCCAAGTCCCGATAGCATTCCCTGTCCCTGCTGCACAGGGCGGAAGCTCACTTTGCCTGAACCATCTGGTGTTAATCGTAGCAATTGGTTCTTCTGGGAAGCGAGAATAAATCCACCACCCTAAAAAGAAACCTACAATGTTTAGCCTAAAAGTGGTTAGCTTCTGACCATTTAACAGACTTAGCACAAAGCCAAATGAGGATCAAGGAATCAATTAAAAGAAAAAAGCTCCATCAAATCTTCAAATGCCAAAGTACAGTCCAAATTCACCTGTTTAATTTTGAGTTGTAGGTGATATTTACTTCAGGTGGTCACAATGTGTCTTTCTAACCAGAATTATAATAATTTGATTGACAAAGTCGGCTTCTCCATATTCTGCAGGAGGTCAACAGACTGAAATCTTTTAACCAAAGCAATTTGTGGATAGACAGCAAAACGGGAGCCCAGTATTCCAAGACATTTCACATATGGTGCTGCACGATATTGTTTTCAGTTTTGACAACTCAAAAATACAGAATACATAACATCCATTGTTTCCTCAGTCAGGATTGGAATGCCTGCTGAAGTGCTGCGTGCCCTTGACCAAAGGTAGCACGGGTATAGGTTACAGACCCTCACAGTTCATTCACTTATTCCACAGATCTCCTATCATGGGACTCACCGAAACTGCTGTCAGACACTTCCAGTCATTGCCAAAGTCCAGAGCGATTTCTGTGCAGGATTCCTCATGGGTCATATTGGGCCAGTAACATATCACCCCTTGTCTGGAAGCTGCCATCACTGACACAGACTAGAAAAAGTGATAGCATTTTAAGAGATCAGTTGGACAAACTTTCTCTGAAGTGCTACTAATGCAATTATGTTCTTTCAAAAGATGGAGATCAAATCTGTACACAATACTCCAAATGTGATCTTTTCAATAACCTATACAAACTGTCGCAAAACATCTATTTTTATGGTCCACTCTTTCATAATAAACATCATCACATGTGCCATCCAATCTTGCAGTACCTGCAAGCTAACTTGGTAATCATATACCAGGACACCCTGATCCTGCTGTACCTTCAGTTCTGCAATCTCTCCCTATTTAAATAATCTGCCACTTCGCTTTGCTTACTGCCAAGATGAACAAGTTCATATTATGCCATTATTCTATTCTCAATTTTCAGCAAACTGATGGAAGATGTGATTAAGTGTGTGGAAAATCAGCACTTAATCACAAGTGCTCACTAACGCTTTGAATTTTGTCAGGGTGTCTTGTTTTAGATAAAGGAGTAAAATTCTAGAGAGTAAGTGAGAGTGACTGCCATAGACATCAAAATAGCATATGACCAAGTGCAACATCAAAGAACCCTATCAAAATTCTCACCCGTTTGATGAATTACCTGGAAGAAAGAAAGATAATTATGGTTGATAGTCAATCCACTCAGCCTAAGGATATCACTGAGAGTTCCACAGGATGGTGTTCTTGGCCCAACCATTTTCAGCTGCTTCATCAATGACTTTCCTACCACCACAAGGTCAGACATGGGGATACTTGCTGATGACCAACAATGTTCAACACCATTTGTGACTCCTCAGATACCAGAGACATTAATGTCTTCATGGAGTAAGGTCTGGACAATACCCAGGCTTGAGCTGACAAGTGGCATGTATTATTCACAGACACAGAATTATTACCTTGCAGGAGATTATTCAGCCCATCATGTCCACACCACCTCTGCAAATGAGCACCATTACCTACTGCCAATCTCCTGGTTTTGTCCCAAATGGGTTCTAAGCAAGTAATCAATCATCCAATGCCCTCTTGACTGCCTCAATTCAACCTGTCTCCATCACATTTCCAGGCAGTATACTGCATTCTTTAACTACTTGCTACAAGTACTTTTTCACAGCACTTTATGCCTACGCCTTCATTTGAGGACAGCGTCTCCATATGTATTCTACCCAGCCGACTCATGATTTTGAAAATCTCCATTAAAATCTCCTCTCAGCTTTCTTTGCTCGATACATTTGCACCAAATAAATGCCAAGCAATGACCATATCCAACAAAAAAGAATGTAACCACCCTCCCTTGACAATCAATTGTGTTTTCACCACTGAATCACCCACTATCAACACCCTAGGATTACTACTGACCAGAAACTGAACTGGACTAGCCATATAAATACACTGGTTACAAGATCAGACCAGAGGTTGAAATTCCAGTGTACCCCTGAATCGTCAAAGCCTGTCTGTTTATGAAACATGACAAGAGGAACGTGAATACTCGTCACGTGTGGATGAATGCAGCCTCAACAACAATGAAGAAACTTGATATTCAACGACAAAGCAGCCAATTAGATTGTATCATATCTAACACAATTCTACCACAGGCACAGATAGCCTGTAGTGCACACCAGCTAAAAGATGCATTGCAACACTCACCGAGCTCCTTACAAAGCAGTTTCCAAACCTGTGACCTCTACCACTTAGGGCAAGGGCAGCAGGTACTTTGGAACAGATACAAGTTCCCCTCCAAGTCTCACATCATCACTCACTGTAACTGGGTCGAAATCCTGTAATCCCCAAGGATTACAGCAGTTCAAGATGGCAGCTCACTCTCACATCCTGTCAATGGGCAATAAATGCTGGCACAATCAGCAATACCAGTCTGCGAATGAATAAAGATTCACTTCACTTAAAGCTGTGTTTTTCAGGAAAAACAAACACTGTTTTATGTGGGGATTTGCAGTACATATTATGCTTTAATAGCAGATGTATGCAATGTCAAAAAGTAATTTCAAAGTAAACTCAGTTCTGGTCTCTAATTTTAACTGCCCAATGACTGAGTCTGTTTTAGTTGTCTTCAATATTTGAAATATTTTTCACAACATTTTTAAAAAGCATTGGTCAAATGCAGATTTTTATAAAATAAGACATACTGGCCTGACATTTATCCATGGATTGAACATAATGTCAGCCAGCTTTTCAATCAGCACCAGTTCCTTGAGATAAACAGCCCTGTAATAGCAGCTTTCATGTTAAGGCAAATAGTAAGGATGTCTCAAAGGGAAAGCTGGATAAGATCATGAGGCAGAAAGGGATAGTAGAATATCTTGACGAGTTTTAAAAAAAAATTAATTCATGGGACATGGACATCACTGGCTGTGCCATCCCTAATTGTGCACAGAGGGCAGTCAAAGGTCAACCACATTGCTATGGGTCTGGAGTCAAATGTAGGTCAGACCAGGGAAGTATGGCAGGCTTCCTTCCTGAAAGGATATTATCGAACTAGTTTGGTTTTTCTCCAACAATCAACAATGGATTCATGGTCAGCCTTAGACTCAATTCCACATTTTTATTGGTTTTGGTGTACATTTTGTGAAGCCCCATCAGGATTACACTATAAGCATCAAAACAGATTATGTGCATGAGTCCTAAAGTAACAAGACCAGTAAACCATGAGATGTAGGAGCAAAAGTAATGAACTTGCTCTACCTCCAATGATATTGTGGCTGATCAGACAATCCTGAACTCTGCTTTCCTGCCTTTTCCCTATAACCCTTGCTTCTCCTACTGATAAAAATGTCATCTCAGCTTCGATCATACTTAATCTAACCTCTACTGCAGTAAACAATTCCACAGATTCACAACCCTCAAAGAAATGCCTCCTCTTGTGTCTTAAATAGATGACCCTGCTACTCAGATTAAGCCCTCAAATCCTACACTTTCCCATAAGAGGGAAATAACCTATGCACAATCTATCCTGTTATATAGATATTTTTATTGGGAATTTAACATTTTGACAAATTTACAAAAATAAGCAGAATTTTCAAGCACAAACATTAATATAAAAATAGATCTTAAATATATAATCATCAAAATTCAACTAATCCACAATCATCCAGAGTGTATAGTTGAGTCGCTTACATCCTTCAAATAAGAGAAAATGTTCTCTAATACACTCATAACAGTATGATTAAAAGGAAGCTATTTCCAAACAATAAGAACAAAAAAAAAATTAAACATGTTTGAATGGAGATCTTCCCCCTTGTTCTCAGGGAGCCTTACTACCTTTCCAACGTTCCACCATATCCTCTCCCAAACAGTGTCCCACCCTCGACCCGGGCGCTCCTTAATAGGATTTAGATATAATACCGAGCTAGAGTTAACAGTGAGCGCCGCACCCCCACCCCTCCCCACCCATACCTGAGTATATCTGATAGCATCAATGCCACGTACAAACATACATAACTATAAAATTACAACTCCAACAGATTACAGTTAAGTATAATAACATAGCAAGGAAGACAACCCCGCTCCCAGAGGCAAAAGTAAAGTAGAATAAAGTATCCATTTCTCCCCACGGAGTGTGGGAGAGGCAAGCCAACATAAATTGTCTCTTACGATTTATTTAACCGAGTCTAAAAGTTTCTTGGCCTCTTCCGATGATCTAAAATTATACTCGGATCCTTCGTGGGTAAAGCATAGCGTTGCTGGGTAGCGTAAGGTGTATTGAATATCTAAGTCCCTTAAACATTTCTTCACCTCATCAAACGCCTTCCTTCTTCGTGCCAAAGCCGGGGAGAAGTCCTGAAATAACATAATCTTGGATCCTTCATGAATCATAGCTTTAGGATCCTTTCCAAGCTTTCTGGAGGCATCCAGGAGTATCTGCCTCTCCCTATAACTCTGCAGCCGGAACAGGACCGGGCGCGGGCGCTGGTTTGGGCCAGATCCGCGTGCTGCGACCCGGTAGGCCCACTCCACCCTTACCCGGTCAGTTTCAGCCCCCAGGTTTAAAAGCTGGGGCAGCCATCGCTCCAGAAATGCTACTAACTGTCCCTTCCCTTCTTGCTCTTGAAGGCCCAGCAACCGAATATTCTTTCTCCGATTTCTGTTGTCATATCATCGATGTAAATTTCAAAGGCCCTGACTGTCTGCTCCAGAGCTCGCACCTGTTCTGCAGCTGTTTGAGCTGCAGCCTCGGAGGTCGTGGCCTTTAGTTCCGCCCCCTCCACTCGGCCCTGCAGCTCCTCCATGGTTTGATTCTGTTTCTGCAGCTTTTCTTCGAATGCATTCCATCTCTGTCTGGATTCTGCGATGAAATTGACGAGTGTCGATTCCAATCTGGCAATCATCTCTACAAGGCCTGTTTTTACATCAGCTGCAGCCGGAGGAGAGGAAGGTGGGGGAGGGGTCTTTGTTTTCTGAGAGCTGCGGGGTCCCTTTGATTTACTCATTATCCACTCAGTATTAGACTGTTTAAATATAATATTCAGCAGCTAATTAAGATTAAAGAAATTTTTTGGGTGGTTTGGCAAGTGTGGTGGGGGCAGGAAACCCACTTTACCCAGGTTTTGGGAAGGGCTCTGTAGACTCAGACTTGCTGAGTCGCCGCCATCTTGGATCTCCCACAATCTATCCTGTTAAGCCACCCAAAAGTTATAGATTCCAATAAAATCTCTTTGCTTCTGAACTCCAACAAGTACAAACCCAAAGTACTCAACTTCTCCCCAATAAAATCTCTTCATACCCCAAATCAAACCAATGAACCTTCTCTTGACTGCCTTCAATGCCAATGTATTTCAGTAGATAACAGCTCTAAAACTGTTCACAGCATTCCAGCTGTGGTCTGACTAGTGCTCCATTCCCTTGGAAATAAAGTCCAATCGCCCATTTGCGTCCCTGGATGTTGCCAAGGTTGGAAGATCAGAGCTACACAGGGAGATGCTGAACAGGCCGAGGCTGTTTTCCCTGGAGCGTCAGAGGCTGAGGGGTGACCTTATAGAAGTCTATAAAATTATGAGGGGCGTGGATAGGATAAATAGACAAAGTCTTTTCCCTGGTGTCAGGGAGTCCAGAACTAGAGGGTTTAGGGCGAGAGGGGAAAAGATATAAAAGAGACCTAAGGGGCAACTATTTCACGCAGAGGGTGGTACATGTATGGAATAAGCTACCATAGGATGTGGTGGAGGCTGATACAATTGCAACATTTAAGAAGCTTTGGATGGGTATATGAATAGGAAGGATTTGGAGGGACATAGGCCAGGCGCTGGCAAGTGGACTAGATTGGGTTGGGATATCTGGTTGGCATGGACGGGTTGGACCGAAGGGTCAGTTTCCATGCTGTACATCTCTATGACTCTAAGACATGGTGACTTCACTTAATTTTAATTAGGCATTTCAAATGTTCTGTAATTACATCTTTTATGATGAACCTTGCATTTATCCAATGACTCATGAAACCAGCTTTTTGTAAAGGTTGTTACATTGGCAGATTGCCAATCCTTTGGGACTCGTCCAGAATCTAAGGATTTTTGGAAGATTACAACCAATGCATTCACTCACACTATGGCTACTTCCTTGAAAATCAGACAACGTATCCCATCATGGCCAAGGAACTTACTGGCCTTTGTGATGTTAACTAAACAGTTCATCCAAAATCTTTGAGGAGAAGGTGAGGTCTGTAGATGCTGGAGATAAGAGCTGAAAATGTGTTGCTGAAAAAGCGCAACAGGTCAGGCAGCATCCAGGGAACAGGAGATTCGACGTTTCGGGCATAAGTCCTTCTTCAGGAATGCAGATAATTGCGAGGTGCTGCATTTTGGGAAAGCAAATCTTAGCAGGACTTACACACCTAATGGTAGGGTCCTAGGGAGTGTTGCCGAACAATGAAACTTTGGAGTGCAGGTTCAGAGCTCCTTGAAATGGAGTCGCAGGTAGATAGGATAGTGAAGGTGGTGTTTGGTATGCTTTCCTTTATTGGTCAGAGTATTGAGTACAGGAGTTGGGAGGTCATGTTGCGGCTGTACAGGACATTGGTTAGGCCACTGTTGGAATATTGAGTGCAATTCTGGTCTCCTTCCAATAGGAAGGAGACTTTGTCTATTTATCCTATCCATGCCCCTCATAATTTTATAGACTTCTATAAGGTCACCCCTCAGCCTCTGACGCTCCAGGGAAAACCGCCTCAGCCTGTTCAGCATCTCCCTGCGTAGCTCTGATCTTCCAACCCTGGCAACATCCTTGTGAATCTTTTCTGCGCTTTTTCAGCGACACATTTTCAGTTCATTCAAAATCGTCATTCTTAGCACACATTGGTCCTCACCTGCAATGAACTGTACTCATCTGGATGAGATAAAGCGACCAGGTCTGCAACATATGGGAGATCACAAGGTGGCAACTGGAATTCTTTACATACAGAAAACTGGGGACAGCAGAGAGAAAAAAGACAATTATTTAAAATAAAGCCTCCAGAAACATACTGAATGAAACCCGTAGAGTACAATTTTTGTTTGTATTAAATTTTTCGAAAGCTGCAAAGCACTAGATCCAGGTATAAATGTGAAGATTTTCAGTCATAATTTAAATTCATAATTCCCTTTATCCCAAATTCTCCAAATCGTATCATCATGTTTCCTTCCTATTTCCTCTAACATCTTAATTGAAGTAAGTGGGAACAGCTGATAATCCACAAAGAGGAGGGGGCATCCATTTGCACGGGTGCACGTGCATCCATATGGCCCACATGGGTGTGTTTGTGGTGGCTCCTAGTTAGGAAGCCTGTCTTCAAGAAGATGCTTGCCTCATCCCGGTCTTTTCTTCTGGTAACATTGAAATGGATGTTGCTTCCTGTCACTTTCATTGTGCTTAACTGAACTAGACAGTGTTTACTAAGCATTAACATTTTATTAAATAGATTACTTTCATGAGTTTTGCGAGGATTTGTAGCTCAGCTTGAGGCTCTGTATGTAGGTTTGCTCGCTGAACTTGCAAGTTCATTTTCAGATGTTTTGTCACCAAAATAGGTAACAGCATCAGTGAGCCTCCAGTGAAGCACTGGTGTTAGTTACCCATTTTCAATTGTGTTTGGATTTCCTTGGATTGGCCATGTCTGTTCCTGTGGTGATGTCATTTCCTGTTCTTTTTCTCAGAGTGGTAAATGGGGTCCAAGTCGATGTGTTTGTTGATAGAGTTCTGGCAGGAATGCCAGTCTTAAGAATTCTCATGCGTGTCTCTGTTTGGCTGGTCCTAGGATAGCTGTGTTGTTCCAGTTGAAGTGGTGTCCTTCCTCATCTGTATGCAAGGATACAGTGAGAGTGGGTCATGCCTTTTTGTGGCTAGTTGATGTTCATGTATCCTGGTGGCTAGTTTTCTGTCTGTTTGTCCAATGTTCATTACAGTTCTTGCAAGGTATTTTGGAAATGACATTAGTTTTGCTTGTTGTCTGTATGGGGTCTTTCAAGCTCATTAGCTGCTGCTTTAGTGTGTTGGTGGGTTTGTGGGCTACCATGATGCCAAGAGGTCGTAGTAGTCTGATAGTCATTTCCGAGCGGATCACTCACATCAATGTTTCTCTGGAGGCTCACTGATGATGTTACCTAATATGGTGACAAAATGGCTGAAAATGAACCTTCCAGCACAGCAAGCAAACTTACATACAGATTGTTTTAAGGCAAGGGTAGCATACAGGGGTCAGGGGACAAACTTTTATTTAGATTTACAAGCTTAAATGTAATCCCCATTGATTAAATTGCTGTCACTGATCTGCCTGCTGATATGAATTCCACCAGCGCAGGATCAAATCCTTCACCCTACAAATGAACATAGGAGCAGAGGAACAGGAATAGGCCATTCAGCCCCTCAAGCCTGAATTCAGCATCAGGCATTAGATTGACAAACACCTTATGAACGGTTAACAGCATCCAGAGTGAGAGGTGATAGAAGTTATTTCAATATTTGTTGAGTGCTTTCCCTTGAATTACAACACATTGGTCTTTCACCATCTAGCCAAATTAATTAGCATAGGACAGTTTGATATTCAAAGGAAAGCTTAAGATGACAAATAAACTCATGGACAATGCATGGCTGCAAATAGGATTGATACAACATTATGGCTGGGTCTGCAGTTACCAACAGCTCTTTCAAATGCATCTGAGGTCTACATGGAAGACAAATTTTAAAAAGTTAAGTCAATTACAAAAAGGGATCCATTAGTGAAAGGATGGGGCACAGAGAGGACTCATGAGGACGTTGTCAGGACTGCAGTAGTGCTGCTATGAGGCAAGACTGGATTGGATGGGATTGTTCTGCCTGGAACAGAGGGGGCTGAGAGGAGATTTGATCGAAATGGACAAAATTGTGATGGGCCTGAATACAGTGAAAAGGGCTATTTATCTTAGCAGAAAGGTTAGGGACTAAGAGGTATTGATTTAAAGAGACTGGTGGGAAGATATTTAAGGAAATATGTTTTAAGCCCAATAGGATAGTAGAGACAGTCAAATCATTTAAAAATGGTGAATGGATATACATCTGAAGTCTTGTAACCTACAAGCTACAAACTAAATGTGAAAGAATAACATTTGGCTGTGGGGCTCAATTTTCAGCCAATACAAACACAATGGCCATCTTCTGTTACCTCTATGATTGTAAGAAACTTGTATTTACACATCTTCAGGATCGCCTCAAACATTTACAATCAGTGAAGCAAATCTGAAGTGTAGTCACTGTCCTAAGGAAGGATATATGACAGCCAGATTGTGCACAGAAAACTTCCACAAACAACATAGTGAAAGTATCAGTTCGTCTGCTCTTTACTGAAGAATACACACTGGCATGTACACCAGGGATTTGTTTTTCCACGAAGTGCAGAGAGATCATTTATATCTCCTTGAGTGAGCAGACTAAAATAAAGGTTTAACGTTTCATCTGAAAGACAGAACTTCTATTAGTGCCGCATTAATGGGTCAAGTTGATTTTGTACTCAAAACATGGTCAGACACTTGAACTGATAATCTTTTAGCAATAGTCAGCAATGTGTTGAAACACGAAATGAGTGCCTATTACCTTTGAAATGGGCATCTGACCAATCTTCCAGACAATCAGCTTTTCACCACAAACCAGCCAGGCCCATCCATTTTCACTTATTTTAACACTTAAAGGATCATCTGCTAAAATAAGGTGGAGTAAATAAGAACATTTCTTGGCACAATCTCACACCTGTTGTAATACATCTACTACAATAATCAGAGCAGCATCTTGCTCCCAAAACTGATTACTTTTTTTTCCAGCTACATTGAAAAAATCAATTTAGCGGAGGTAACCTTGAGGAAGATTTCACAGTGTATATTTTGGACAGTTGACTAGTATAATGTGTTATGGATCCAACCAATGATCCAGCTATTTTGGATCTGGTAATGTGTGAGGAGGAGAAAGGTTAATAAATGATATCAGAATAAAAGATCTCTGAAGAAACAGTTACCTCAGCATGATGTGGAGATGCCAGTGTTGGACTGAAGTGGACAAAGTTAAAAACTGCACAATATCAGGTTGTATCCAACAGGTTTATTTGGAAGTGCTAGCTTTCGGGGTGCTGCTCCTTCACCAGGCAACTACTGGGTGTCTTATGATCCTGCTCCACTAGTTACCTGATGAAGGAGTAGTGCTCCGAAAGCTAGATTAGACTCCCTACAGTGTGGAAACAGGCCCTTCGGCCCAACAAGACCCTGTGAAGAGCAACCCACCCATTCCCCTGCATTTACTCCTGACTAATGCAGCTAATACTACAGGCAATTTAGCATGGCCAATTCACCTGACCTGCATATCTTTGGACTGTGGGAAGAAACCAGAGCACCCGGAGGAAACCCACGCAGACACGGGGAGAATGTGCAAACTTCACACAGGTGGAGATTGAACCCAGATCCCAGGCGCTGTGAGGCAGCAGTGCTAACCACTGAGCCACCGTGCCACCCTTCCAAATAAACCTGGTGTTATGCAATTTTTAACTTCCACCACAAAATGGCAGAATTAAGCATTCAGTTTGGGAGTGAGAAACTTGGGTTAGAAACAACCAACAGATTAAACAACAGCTCCTTCCCTTTCTGTTATTAGGCTTATGAGTGAACCACTCATATTAAAGTTGATTTTTCTCTGTAGCTGTAACACTATATTCTACATTCTGTTCTATTACCCTTGTAGAAGGTATGACTTGTCTGGATAATATGCAAAACAATAGCTTTCACTGTATTTCAGTACATGTAACAATAATAAATCAAATCAAATTCCTGTACTTAAATATAGATAATCACAACACAACAAGGGCCAGGTTAGCTAGAACGGACTGGGAAATGTACATAGCAAAAAAGAGGATTGATGAATAGTAACAGATATTAAAGAAAATAGTTCATGGCTCAGAACAAAGCTATATCCCAGTGAGGAAGACAACTTGAGGAAGGGGATAATCCAAATGTTTAACCAAAAACAGCATGACAATCCCAGTGATATTATTACTGGAAACTCAGATTCCATACTCAAGCCTGGCTTTATAGAGCATATTTTAAATTGTTTTGGTTTTATTAAGTGCTCTCTCACTGAAACATTAATACATAATGTGGTAGATTTCCCTTCAACAATAAAACAGAATATTTACAGAAGTAGTGGAAATAGAATGAAAACTATGTACTTATAGCAATTTCAAAAACAGTTTAAACATTTAGTAAAATTATGAGGCACTCCTACATCAAAGGAAAGATATACCTGGAGGGTTGGCACTGGAGCCAGTCCAGAGAAAGTTTACCAGGTTGATCCCTGTATGGAGGGACTGCCTTATGAGTCAAGTATATTGGGTCTTTACTGAAATAATTTAGAAGAATGAGAGGCAACCTTAGTGATACAAGATTCTAAGGGTACATAGAACAACAAAGCGCAGAACAGGCCCTTCGGCCCTCAATGTTGCACCGACTGATCTCAGCTTGATCCCCCTATACTATCCCAAAATCATTCATGGACTTATCTAAGGATTGTTTAAATCTCCCTAATGTGGCTGAGTTGACTACATTAGCAGGTAAGGCAATCCCTGTGTAAAGAAACAGGGTACTTGACAGGGTAGCAGGAAGAAGGTTGTTGTTTCTCTTTGTGGGAGAGTCTTAGACCAGATTACAGAGGAGGAAATGCTGCATGTTTAGAAATTGTTAAAGGTGGATAAATCCCCAGGATCTGATCAGGTGTACTCTAGAACTCTGTGGGAAGCTAGAGATGTGATTGCTAGGCCTCGTGCTGAGATATTTGTATCATCAATAGTCACAGGTGAGGTGCCGGAAGACTGGAGGTTGGCAAAGACGGGCGGTAAAGACAAGCCAGAAAGCTACAGACCGGTGAGCCTGACCTCAGTGGTGGGTAAGTTGTTGGAGGGAATCCTGAGGGACAGGATTTGCACGTATTTGGAAAGGCAAGGACTGAATAGGGAGATTCAACATGGCTTTGTGCATGGGAAATCATGTCTCACAAACGAGTTTTTTGAAGAAGTAACAAAGAAGATTGATGAGGGCAGAGCAGTAGATATGATCTATATGGACTTCAGTAAGGTGTTCGACAAGGTTTCCCATGGGAGACTGATTAGCAAGGTTAGACCTCATGGAATACAGGGAGAAGTAGCCATTTGGATACAGACTGGCCCAAAGGTAGAAGACAGAAGGTGATGGTGGAGGGTTGTTTTTCAGACTGGAGGCCTGTGACCAGTGGAGTGCCACAAGGATCGGTGCTAGGCCCTCTACTTTTTATCATTTACATAAATGATTTGGACGCGAGCATAAGAGGTTCAATTAGTAAGTTTGCATATGACACCAAAATTGGAGGCGTAGTGGACAGCGAAGAGGGTTACCTCAGATTACAATAGAATCTAAACCAGATGGGCTAATGGGCTGAGAAGTGGCAGATGGAGTTTAATTCAGATAAATATGAGGTGCTACATTTTGGGAAAGCAAATCTTAGCAGAACTTATGCACTTAATGGTAAGGTCCTAGTGAGTGTTGCTGAACAAAGAGACCTTGGAGTGCAGGTTCATAGCTCCTTGAAAGTGGAGTCACAGGTAGATAGGATAGTGAAGAAGGCGTTTGGTATGCTTTCCTTTATTGGTCAGAGTATTGAGTACAGGAGTTGGGTGGTCATGTTGTGGCTGTACAGGACATTGGTTAGGCCACCGTTGGAATATTGCGTGCAATTCTGGTCTCCTTCCTATTGGAAAGATTTTGTGAAACTTGAAAGGGTTCAGAAAAGATTTACAAGGATGTTGCCAGGGTTGGAGGATTTGAGCTATCGGGAGAGGGTGAACAGGCTGGGACTGTTTTCCTTGGACCGTCGGAGGCTGAGGGGTGACCTTAGAGAGGTTTACAAAATTATGAGGGGCATGGATAGGATAAATGGACAAATTCTTTTCCCTGAGATCGGGGAGTCCAGAAATAGAGGGCATAGGTTTAGGGTGAGAGGGGAAAGATATAATAGAGACCCAAGGAGCAACCTTTACACACAGAGGGTGGTACATGTATGGAATGAGCTGCCAGAGGATGTGGTGGAGGCTGGTACAATTGCAACATGTAAGAGGCATTTGGATAGGTATATGAATAGGAAGGGTTTGGAGGGATATGGGCCGGATGCTGGCAGATAGGACTAGATTGGGTTGGGATATCTGATCAGTGTGGACAGGTTGGACCGAAGGGTCTGTTTCCATGCTGTACATCTCTATGACTCAGAATAAGGTTTTATTCATTTAAGACTGAGTTGAAGAGTAATTTTTTTTTCTCTTAGAAGTAGTGAGTCTGTGGATTTCTTCTACGTTGACAGGCCAATAAGGGGAGAGGCCATTTTGGATTTGGTGCTTGGCAATGAGCCAGGGCAGGTGTTAGATCTTGCGGTGGGAGAGCATTTTGGGGATAGTGACCACAACTGCCTCACATTCTACACAGCTATGGAGAAGGAGAGAAGCAGGCACAATGGGAGGATATTTAATTGGGGAAAAGGAAGCTATGATGCTATCAGATGTAAGTTGGGAAGCATGGACTGGGAGTAATTGCTCTATGGAAAGGGCACTACAGACATATGGAGACTGTTTAAGGAACAGTTGTTGCGGGTGATGGAGAAACGTGTTCCTCTGAGACAGGCAAGAAGGGGTAAGATAAAGGAACCTTGGATGATGAGAGCGGAGGAGCTTCTCATCAAAACAAAGAAGACAGCTTATGTAAGGTGGAGGAAGCAAGGGTCTTGCTCAGCTCTAGAGGATTACAGGCAGGCAAGGAAGGAACTCAAAAATGGTCTGAGGAGAGCCAGGAAGGGGCATGAAAAAGGCTTGGCAGGAAGGATTAGGGAGAATCCAAAGGCATTTTACACGTATGTGAGGAATAAGAGAATGACCAAAGAAAGAGTAGATCCGATCAGGGATAGCATAGGGAACTTGTGTATAGAGTTTGAGGAGGTAGGGGAAGCTCTAAATTTGCTTCTGTCTTTACTGAAGAAAAGGACCTTGTAGTGAATGAAACCATTCAGGAGCAGGTAAGCATGCTAGAATGGATAGAGATTGAGGAAGTTGATGTGTTGAAAATTTTGACAAACATTAAGATTAACAAGTCGCCAGTGCCAGACCAGATTTGTCCTCGGCTGCTTTGCGAAGCGAGAAATGTGATTGCTTCGCCACTTGCGAAGATCTTTGCATCCTCGCTTTCCACCGGAATCGTAACTGAGAGCTGGAGGGAGGCAAATGTAATTCCTCTCTTCAAGAAACGAAATAGGAAATCCCCAGCAATTACAGACCAGTCAGTCTCACGTCTGTCGTCTGCAAGGTGTTAGAAAGGATTCTGAGGGATAGGATTTATGACCATCTGCAAGAGCATGGCTTGATTAAATGCAGTCAGCACTGCATTGAGGGGGACAGGTCATGCCTCACAAACCTTATTGAGTTCTTTGAGGATGTTACTAGACAGGTTGATGAGGGTCGAGCAGTGAATATGGTGTATATGGACTTCAGCAAGGCATTTGATAAGGTTCCCCATGGTAGGCTCGTTCAGAAGGTCAGGAGGTATGGGATAAAGGGAAATTTAGCTGTCTGTGTACAGAATTGGCTGGTCAATAGAAGACAGCGAGTGGTAGTGGAAGGAAAATATTCTGCCTGGACGTCAGTGGTGAGTGGTGGGCCACAGGGCTCTGTTCTTGGGCCTCTACTCTTTGTATTTTTATTAATGACTTGGATGAGGAGATTGAAGGATGGGTTAGCAAATTTGCAGATGACACAAAGGTTGGAGGTGTCGTTGACAGAAAAGAGGACTGTTGTATGCTGCAGCGTGACATGACAGGGTGCAGAGATGGGCTGAGAGGTGGCAGATGGAGTTCAACCTGGATAAATGCAAAGTGATGCATTTTGGAAGGTCGCACTTGAAAGTTGAGTACAGGATTAAAGACAGGATTCTTGGCAGTGTGGAGGAACAGTGGGATTTTGGTGTGCAGGTATATAGATCCCTTAAAATTGCCACCCAAGTGGACAGGGTTGTTAAGAAAGCATATGGTGTTTTGGCTTTCATTAACAGGGGGATTGAGTTTAAGAGCCGTGAGATCTTGTTGCAGCTCTATAAAACTTTGGTTAGACCGCACTTGGAATACTGTATCCAATCTGGTTGCCCTATTATAGAAAAGATGTGGATGCTTTGGAGAGGGTTCAGAGGAGGTTTACCAGGATGCTGCCGGGACTGGAGAGCTTATCTTACGAAGAGAGGCTGACTGAGCTCGGACTTTTCTCATTGGAAAAAAGGAAGAGAGGGGACTTAATTGAGGTGTACAAGATAATGAGAGGCATAGATAGATAGTGGGCGGCACGGTGGCACAGTGGTTAGCACTGCTGCTTCACAGCGCCAGAGACCTGGGTTCAATTCCTGCCTCAGGCAACTGTGTGTGTGGAGTTTGCACATTCTCTCCGTGTCTGCGTGGGTTTCCTCCGGGTGCTCCGGTTTCCTCCCACAATCCAAAAATGTTCAGGTTAAGTGAATCGGCCATGCTAAATTGCCTGTAGTGTTAAGGTGAATGGGTCTGGGTGGGTTACGCTTCGACGGGTTGGTGTGGACTTGTTTCCACACTGTAAGTAATCTAATCTAATAGAGTTGATAGCTAGAAACTTTTTCCCAGGGCAGAAATTGTTAACACAAGGGGTCATAGTTTTAAGCTGTTTGGCGAAAACTCTAGAGGGGATGTCAGAGGCGGGTTCTTTACGCAGAGAGTCGTGATAGCATGGAATGCGTTGCCAGCAGCAGTTGTGGAAGCGAGGTCATTGGGGATATTTAAGAGACTGCCTGACATGCATGGTCACAGAAATTTGAGGGTTCGTACATTAGGTTTACCTTATATGAGGATCAATGGTGGGCACAACATCTTGGGCTGAAGGGCCTGTTCTGTGCTGTACTGTTCTATGTGCTATTCTTGACTACAAGGGCTGATGAAGCTGTAAATTACTAAGTATATTCAAGGCTGAGATAGGCCAGTTTTTAAATCCGTCAGAGAATCGAAGCTTTCGGGAAAAGGATAGGAAACTGGATTTGAGGATCATTAGATAAACCATGCCCTTGTTGAACAATGGAGCAGAATGCAATGGGCTGAAGGGGCTGCTTCTGCTCTTCCAACTGATCGTTTCAGTAATTGGGCATGCTCAGGACAGGAACTGATCGGTTTTTGCTGAGACACAGCAGTACCTCATGGGTCTTGGGCACAACTTCCTGACTTCTGGAAGGTCAACTGCAACAGCCGGGACAGACTACCATTTGTTGGGATGTGGGTCAACAGATACTGTCAGCTCAAGAGCGCTGGATTCTTGAAAGCCAACGATTAGAGTTCGATAACACAATTCAATGCTTCGTCATCACATTGCAATTTAAATCTGATCCTTTTAACCCGTATATTCTTTTTGGAAAGCTCCTTTTCATCAACCTAATCTCAGAGTGCTGGTTGACTTCTGTTTGAAACATCCAGGAGCAGCATCTTGGAGACTGACTCTGCTGCTCCTATCACATCAAAATTACATGTAGAGCCTCCTCCAGCCTGGGTAAATAAAAGGTAAACATTGTCATAGTCAGTCAGAAGATAAGGTTGCTCTCACATTAGACAGAGATGTCTGATGGTAGTTTAACCTCAGTATCGTCATGCCTGAGGTGAGGGGAGAGGTCAAGAAGAAGAGTCCTTCATAATAACTTTTAGCTGGAGTGGGAATAGAACCCATACTAAGAGCATCGCTCTGTAACATATCAGCAATCCAGCCAACTGAATTAAGTGACCCTCTTCTCAGTAGACATCCATTTATGAAGGACATGTACTGGCACTATAAGTAGCAAACATTGTATTGAATGAGTGCAAATGGCTAAATTAGTGTCACTGTTGCTGCAATTAGTCAGTGGTTTCCACTGGAATAACAACTAGTTACATTACCATGACAGAGCCCACATTGTTGGGTTAATGAGTGCATTTAGCCTGACCTGTGCTTCACAATTACTCCTGACTAGAGAGTTGGGCCAAAAGCTGACAACAGTGTGTGCTGTCTAGATTCCCTGTTGTGGTCCACATCATTACTAGGGTAGATTATTGACGCGTAAAAATCTTCGAGGGCTTATGCTCGAAACGTCGAATTCCCTATTCCTGAGATGCTGCCTGGCCTGCTGTGCTTTGACCAGCAACACATTTTCAGCTAGATTATTGACGCCTACATGTCACTAAAGGGGTGAAATTGTGTCCGTGCCTAAGCTGCCCCTGACAAGTAGTTCTATAGATAGAAATAATGCAGAGTAAACACAATGACTGCAGATGCTGGAAACCAGATTCTGGATCAGTGGTGCTGGAAGAGCACAGCAATTCAGGCAGCATCCAACGAGCAGTGAAATCGACGTTTCGGGCAAAAGCCCTTCATCAGGAATAAAGGCAGAGAGACTGAAGCGTGGAGAGATAAGCTTGGGGAGGTTGGGGGTGGGGAGAGAGTAGCATTGAGTACAATGGGTGAGTGGGGGAGGAGATGAAGGTGATAGGTCAGGGAGGAAAGGGTGGAGTGGATAGGTGGAAAAGGAGCTAGGCAGGTCGGACAAGTCATGGTGACAGTGCTGAGCTGGAAGTCTGAAACTAGGATGAGGTGGGGGAAGGGGAACTTTCTTCCGTAATTACACTGGCACCACTCCCTACCTCTTCCTCCGCTACACTGATAACTGCATTGGCACCACCTCGTGCTCCCGCGAGGAGGTTGAGCAATTTATCAACTTCACCAACACATTCCACCCTGACCTTAAATTTACGTGGACCATCTCTGACACCTCCCTCCCTTTCCTGGACCTCTCCATCTCCATTAATGATGACCGACTTGACACTGACATTTTTTACAAACCCACCGACTCCCACAGCTACCTGGATTACACCTCTGCCATCCCGTATTCCCAATTCCTCTGCCTCCACCCTATCTGCTTCCAGGAGGACCAGTTCCACCATAGAGAACACCAGATGGCCTCCTTCTTTAGAGACTGCAATTTCCCTTCCCACGTGGTTAAAGATGTCCTCCAACGCATCTCGTCTATATCCCGCACCTCCGCCCTCAGACCACACCCCTCCAACCGTAACAAGGACAGAACGCCCCTGGTGCTCACCTTCCACCCTACAAACCTTCGCATAAACCAAATCATCCGCCGACATTTCCACCACCTCCAAAAAGACCCCACCACCAGGGATATATTTCCCTCACCATCCCTTTCCGCCTTCCGCAAAGACCGTTCCCTCTGTGACTACCTGGTCAGGTCCACGCCCCCCTACAACCCACCCTCCCATCGTGGCACTTTCCCCTGCCACCGCAGGAACTGTAAAACCTGTGCCCACACCTCCTCCCTCACCTCTATCCAAGGCCCTAAAGGAGCCTTCCACATCCATCAAAAGTTTTACCTGCACATCCAATAATATCATTTATTGTATCCGTTGCTCCCGATGCGGTCTCTTCTACATTGGGGAGACTGGACGCCTCCTAGCAGAGCGCTTTAGGGAACGTCTCCGAGACACCCGCACCAATCAACCACACCGCCCCGTGGCCCAACATTTCAACTCCCTCTGCCACTCTGCCGAGGACATGGAGGTCTTGGGCCTCCTTCACCGCTGCTCCCTCACCACCAGACGCCTGGATGAAGAACGCCTCATCTTCCGCCTCGGAACACTTCAACCCCAGGGCATCAATGTGGACTTCAACAGTTTGCTCATTTCCCCTTCCCCCACCTCATCCTAGTTTCAAACTTGCAGCTCAGCACTATCACCATGACTTGTCCGACCTGCCTAGCTCCTTTTCCACCTATCCACTCCACCCTTTCCTCCCTGACCTATCACCTTCATCTCCTCCCCCACTCACCCATTGTACTCTATGCTACTCTCTCCCCACACCCAACCTCCCCTAGCTTATCTCTCCACGCTTCAGTCTCTCTGCCTTTATTCCTGATGAAGGGCTTTTGCCCAAAACGTCGATTTCGCTGCTCGTTGGATGCTGCCTGAACTGCTGTGCTCTTCCAGCACCACTGATCCAGAAATAATGCAGATGCAACATTCTGCTTGTGGAATTCTGCAGGAGTTCAGTCGATAGTGCAGTGTTCCTTTAAACACGACAAAAGCAATAAACCAAAATTCAACATTTTACTGTTAAGGTAGAAACCGAAATGCAAACCTTACTGTCTCAGTGAGCACAGAAAACATTATACTTAAAAATGATTCAAAACCACCAAGTCAATTACTTTTACACCATTTAGTTGTTTAATTAAAAAAAAGAAAGTTACCTTCAGCTAGGGTTATGGCCTCCATAACCTTAACAGGAAGGGAAGATCCGAAACTCCTGATTTCATAGCTGAGTGTCTCACCCACTGTTTGATATTGTGCTCCTTTAGTTGGGGTTGGACTTGAGAAAAAAATAATTCCAGTCAAAATTTTCAATTGCTACATTGAAAAGAAATGCCATCGTACTTGGTCAAAGTATATTCTTACTGTTCAAACTTAGCAAATCAGTTAGAAACAATAGCAAATATTTGACACAAAACAACCCTTTCTAATTTCAGTGCCAAAGGAATTCAGAGCTCAGAATGACTAACTTTTCTATGGTAAACTTTAGACAATTTCAATAGCAACCAGTATCTGAGTAAACCCACTGTATTCTAAGAAGAGATTACACAATACCAGAGAGATGAAAGAGCGGGAGTGCACGGGCGCCAGGGAGGGAGGGAGGAAGGCGTGGACAGAGGAGCGAGGGAGGAAGGCGTGGACAGGTGGGAGGATGGAACAAAGAAAGAGAAAGGAGAGAGGAGAGAAAGGAGGAGAGAAAGGAGACAGAGAGAGAGAGAGAGAAAGGAGACAGAGAGAGAGAGAGAGAGAGAGAAAGAGAGAGAGAGAGAGAAAGAAAAAAGGGGAGGAAAAAAGGAGAGAGAGAAAAAAAGGAGAAAGAAAAAAAGAAAGAGAGATCATAAATTATCGAGTGAGAAAGGAAATGAAATTTCATTTACAGAACAGGTAAGATTAGATTATTCAAATTCTAAAGAAAAAGCAAGTTTGCAATATTGGTGCCAGGATGATAGAGTTCAACATTTGTCAGTACTTTGAAACAAATTGATGTGTGAACAACACAAAGAATTTGAGAACGTATGAAGTCAACAAAAGACCACATTCTGCGCTTGAAGTTGTTAATGTGTAGGGCAGCTGAACAGTTTCCAATAAACTGGTTATGTCATGACATAACTCTGAAGCTATCACATCCCAAAGGGGAACCTGAACCTCTCTCAATGATGGTGGTATCTGGAAAGGACGATTCCACGAGTATGCCTATGTCAGGTTGTTGCTTATTATTCTGTGAGACAACTTTCCTAACATATCAGAAATGACTTCCAATTACTCAGACCCCTTGGCATCATGGCAGCCCACAAACCTACCAACAGACTTAAACAGCGACTAATAAACCTAAAGGATTCATTTGATACGACCAGCAAATCTAACATCATTTACAAAATACCATGCAAGAACTAAACAAAAACACTACAATCGGACAAACAAGCAGGAACTTTTCCACCAGGATACATAAACATCGACTAATCACCAAAAGATATGACCCACTATCACTCGTTTCCATACATACAGACAAAGAAGGACATCATTTTGACTGGGACAACACACACATCCTAGGACAAGTGAAACAAAGACATACACATAATTCCTACTGGAATTCCAACAATAAGCACATTGATTGAGAGCCCATCTGCCTTCCCTTGAAAAAAAAACTGGAAATTATATTACCCACCGTAAGAAACCAAGATCTTTAAGCAGAGAGAGTTGGCACATACCATCAGCGCTTCACCAGAGGCTTGCATTGATAATGTTACCTCGTCATGGTGATGAAACGTCTGAAAACAAACCTTCCAGCCCAGTGAGTGAACTTACATTGATATCATCAACCTCAGCTACAAATTTTCTCAAAAGTTATTTGGTACATCTCTGCAGATGTTGGTAAGGAGGAACTTATGCACTGAAACTCCTGTCACTATGCAAGAGTAGTTTCTTCTCCCCTTGTTTTCTAAAGCACTGAACTATTCAACATAGGGGATTTTTTAAACAGCCTAAAATAAAAAGGGAGAAAGTAAGGACTGCTGATGCTGGAGATCAGAGCTGAAAAATGTATTGCTGGAAAAGCGCAGCAGGTCAGGCAGCATCCAAGGAGCAGGAGAATACGTTTCAGGCATATGCCCGAAACGTCGATTCTCCTGCTCCTTGGATGCTGCCTAACCTGCTGCACTTTTCCAAAAACACCTGTAAACAAGTGGTCAACAACCCAGCACCTCCCTCAGGACTCGAAATCTAAATTGAAACTAAAACGGTTTCCTTCCTTCCTGAAAGTACAAGTCAAATTCGAAGCTACATGTGGTTCTGCCCACTTCAGAACCCAAGTTTCCAAAAGATAATCTATCATGAATCTTCATCACAATAAATTGATCATTTACTCTTTGAAGTTAAAAGAGATTACCTTTGAATTTAGCCTCAGCATGCTTATTACCCAGTCAATTTACAAATAGATCAAATAATTGAATCACTTCTTGAGTTACATCTTCCAGAGAAATGCATGATCAAAATAGCTATTCCACATTATCCAATCCTCTATGTTCTCAACAATTCCGAATGTTCATTTTGACATGCTTCGAGTAGCTGCATTATTCTGAGTATGGATCACATTAATTTCTTCAAGCTCGGGATTACCTCATTATGTGTTGATACTTTCCAATGGTCAGTTCTATTTACCATCTGTCTGCATGCTTTCAAAACCTTCTGCAGCACAGCCTCACAAAACTGCTGGCTTTCCTGGATTAACCTTTGCCTCTCCAAATGAAGATTAACTCTGTCCCAAAAATATAACACCCAGGTTAGTGATTAGTGTACCTTCAAACTTAGTGGGAAGTTAGAGAATTGATCGCTGAACCCCTCCGAGATAGTTGGATCATCGATAGTCACAGGTGAGGTGCCGGAAGACTGGAAGTCGGCTAATGTGATGTCACTGTGAGGTGGAAGGAAAAGTCATGGAACTATAATCAATGAGCCTGACTTCGATGGTGGGCGAGTTGTTGGAGGGAATCCTAAGGGACATGATTTGTATGTATTTGGAAAGGCAAGGACTGATTAGGGATAGTCAGCATGACTTTGTGCTTGGGAAATCATGTCTCACAAACTTGAGTTTTTTTTGAAGTAACAAAAGACTGATGAGGGCAGAGCAGTGGACGTGATCTGCATGGAAAGCAGTAAAGCATTTGACGAGGTTCCCATGGGAGACTGGTTAGCAAAGTTAGATCTCATGGAATACAGGGACAACTAGCCATTTGGATGCAGAACTGGCTCAAAGGTAGAAGACAGGGGGCAGTGGTGGACGGTTGCTTTTCAGACTGGAGGCTTGTGACCAGTAGAGTGCCACAAAGATTGATGCTGGGTCCACCAATTTTCGTCATTTATATAAATGATTTGGATGTGAACATAGGAGGTACAGTTAGTAAGTTTGCAGATGACACCAAAATTGAAGGTTTAGTGGACAGCAAAAAAAGGTTACCTACAGGATCTTGACCTGATGGGCCAATGGGCTGAGAAGTGGCAGATGTAGTTTAATTTAGATAAATGTGTGGCGATGCATTTTGTAAAATAAAATCAAGGCAGAACTTATACACTTAATGGTAAGGTCCCAGGGAATGTTGCCAAACAAACAGACCCCCTTGGAATGCAGACTCATAGCTCCTTGAAAGTGGAGTTGCAGGTAGGTAGGATAGTAAGGGAACCCTTAGGAAGCAGCAATCATAATATGGTAGAGTTCAGTCTGCAGTTTGAAAGACATACGGGAAAATCGGATGTAATTGTGGTCCAGGTAAATAAAGGTAATTATGAGGGCATGAGAAAGGAACTGACAAAAATAGACTGGAAGTAGAGCCAAGCGGGGAAGACAGTAGAGCAAAAATGGCAGGAGTTTGTGGATATAATTGAGGACACTGTACAGAGGTTCATCCCCAAGAAAAGAAAGATTATCTGGGGAGGGATTAGACAACCATGGCTGACAAAGGAAGTCAGGAAATGTATTAAAGAAAAAGAGAGATCCTATAAAGTGGCCATGAGCAGTGGGAAATCAGAAGATTGGGAAGGCTACAAAAACAAACAGAGGATAACAAAGAGTAATAAGGAAGGAGAGGATTAGATATGAATGTAGGCTAGCCAGTGATACTAGAAATGATAGTAAAAGTTTCTTTCAATACATAAGAAACAAACGACAGGCAAAAGTAGACATTGGGCCATTCAAACTGATGCTGGAAGCCTAGTGATGGGAGATAAGGAGATAGCAGGAGAACTTACCAAGTACTTTGCGTCAGTTTTCACAGTGGAAAACATGAGTAATATCCCAACAATTAAAGGGAGTCAGGGGGCTGAGTTGAGTATGGTTGCCATTACAAAAGAGAAAGTGCTAGAAAAGCTAAAAAGGTCTTAAAATTGATAAATCTCCTGGCCTACGATGGGCTACATCCAAGAGTTCTGAGGGAGGTGGCTGAGGAAATAGCGGAGGCATTGGTTGAGATCTTTCAAGAGTCACTGGAGTCAGGGAAAGTCCCGGATGACTGGAAGATCGCTGTTGTAACCCCCTTGTTCAAAAAAGGATCAAGACAAAAGATGGAAAATTATAGGCCGATTAGCCTAACCTCGGTTGTTGGTAAAATTCTAGAATCCATCATTAAGGATGAGGTTTCTAAATTCTTGGAAGAGCAGAGTCGGATAAGAACAAGTCAAAATGGATTTAGTAAGGGGAGGTCATGCCTGACAAAGCTCTTGGAATTCTTTGAAGAGGTGACAAGTAGGTTAGACCAGGGAAACCCAGTGGATGTGGTCTATCTAGACTTCCAAAAAGGCCTTTGATAAGGTGCCACACGGGAGGCTGCTGAGCAAGGTGAGGGCCTATGGTGTTCGAGGGGAGCTACTGGTATGGATTGAGGATTGGCTATCTGACAAAAGGCAGAGAGTTGGGATAAAAGGTTCTTTTTCGGAATGGCAGCCAGTGACAAGTGGTGTCCCGCAGGGTTCAGTGTTGGGGCCACATCTGTTCGCATTATATATTAATGATCTGGATAAACGGACTGGGAGTATTCTAGCGAAGTTTGCCGATGATACGAAGTTAGGTGGACAGACAGGTAGTACTGAGGAAGTGGGGAGGCTGCAGACGGATCGAGACAGTTTGGGAGAGTGGTCCAGGAAATGGCTGATGGAATTCAACGTGAGCAAATGCGAGGTCTTGCACTTTGGCAAAAAGAATAAAAGCATAGACTACTTTCTAAATGGTGAGAAAATTCGTAAAGCCAAAGTACAAAGGGATCTGGGAGTGCTAGTCGAGGATTCTCTAAAGGTAAACATGCAGGTTGAGTCAGTGATTTAGAAAGCGAATGTAATGTTGTCACTTATCTCAAGAGGGTTGGAACATAAAAGCACCGTTGTGCTACTGAGACTTTATAAAGCTCTGGTTAGGCCCCATTTGGAGTACCATGTCCAGTTTTGGTCCCCACACCTCAGAAAAGGACATACCGGCACTGGAACGTGTCCAGTGGAGATTCACACGGATGATCCCTGGAATGGCGGGTCTAACATACGAGGAACGGCTGAGGATCCTGGGATTGTATTCATAGGAGTTTAGAAGATTAAGGGGAGACTTAATAGAAACTTACAAGATAATACATGGCTTGGAAAGGGTGGACGCTAGGAAATTTTTTCCATTAGGCGAGGAGACCAGGACCCGTGGACACAGCCTTAGAATTAGAGGGGGGTCAATTCAGAACAGAAATGCGGAGTCATTTCTTCAGCCAGTGAGTGGTGGGCCTGTGGAATTCATTGCCGCAGAGTGCAGTGGAGGACGGGATGCCAAATGTCTTCAAGGCAGAGATTGATAGATTCTTGATGTGATGTGTCGAGGAATTAAGGGCTACGGGGAGAATGCGGGTAAGTGGAGTTGAAATGCCCATCAGCCATGATTGAATGGCGGAGTGGACTCGATGGGCCAAATGACCTTACTTCCACTCCTACGTCTTATGGTCTTATGGAGGCAGCGTTTACTATGCTTTCTTTTATTTGTCAGGGCACTGAACATAGGGGTTTGGAGGTCATGTTGCAGCTGTACAGGACATTGGTTAGGTTACAAAGATGTTGCCAGGTTGGAGAATTTGAGCTATACAGAGAGGCTGATTAGATTGGGTTTGTTTTCCCTGGAGTGTCGGTGATCTTATAGAGGTTTATAAAATCATGAGGGGCATGGATATAGTAAATAGACAAGACATTTTCCCTGGGGTGGGGCATTCCAAAACTAGAGGGCATGTAAAAGGCACCTCTGGTGCAACTTTGTCACGCAGAGGGAGGTCTGTGTGTGGAATGAGCTGCCAGAGGAAGTAGTAAGGCTGGTACAATTACACCATTTAAAAGGCATCTGGATGGGTATATTAATAGGAAGGATTTAGAGGGATTGGCGTTAAGTGTTGGCAAATGAGCTGGATTAGGTTAGGATATCTGGTTAGCACAGATGAGTTGGACTGAAGGGTTGGGAGGTGTACATCTCTATGACTCTATGATGTTGGGCTCACTGAGCTACAGTCCCTTGGTTTATCCCCACCACTCAATGGTATCACATTAGTCTCGAACATCACTCCTATGGCTGAAGCAAATTTGAAAATTAATATCAAGATCTCAGCCTCCCACAACAGCCCAGAATACATCTCATCTGGGTCTACCCATCTAAATTTTTCTTATTCTGTCTACGCGATTTGACATTGGGGAGATTGGAATTTCAATGATCATCATTCCAATTATTTTGACACATTTCTGAAATTTTTAATATTTAAAAAAAGGTCCAACAGTGATTGTCACTTATGTTTTTTTTTAATTCTATCCACTAAGCCTCAACTAAGAAGTCAACCTTCTTTAAAAAAACTGAATTGGCTCCTTGATCAATATTGCAACACAACCACCTTGTTTCTACCCACTTCCATCTTACCTAGATTCTATACCCAAGAATATTGTTGCAGGCTATCATTGCTCTCTCCCCACGTCCCTGGTACCAACATGAATCATAGCCTTCTTGTGCATCCACCACGCTCCCACACCCATTGCCCAATTTCCCCAAAGGCTGTGCTGCTGCTCAGTGGCATCCTTGACGCTATCCCCAAAGAGTTAATCACACTATCCTGGAGTCACAGGAGTCATAGTCATAGAGACGTACAGTACAGAAACAAACCCTTCGGCCCAACTTGTCCATGCCGACCAGATATCCCAACCCAAACTAGTCCCAGCTGCCAGCCAGCTCACATCCCTCCAAACACGTCCTGTTCATATACCCATCCAGATGCCTCTTAAATGTTGCAGTTGTACTAGCCTCCACCACTTCCTCTGGCAGCTCATTCCATTCAAGTACCACCTGCTGCATAATGTTGCCCCGTAGGTGTCTTTTATATCTTTCCCTTCTCACCCTAAACCTATGCCCTCTAGTTATGGACGCCCCCACCCCACTCATGATTTCATAAACTTCTATACAGTCACCCCTCAGCCCCAGCCAATTCTACCTCTCCCTGTAGTTCAAATCCTCCAAACCTGACAACATCCTTGTAAATGTTTTCTGAACCCATTCAAGTTTCACAATATCCTTCTCGTTAGGAAGGAGATCAAAATTGCACGCAATATTCCAACAGTGGCCTAACCAATGTCCTGTACAGCCGCAACATGACCTCCCAGCTCCTGTACTCAATACTCTGACAAATAAAGGAAAGCATACTAAACGCCTTCTTCATTACGTAAGACATGATTTCCTACGCACAAACTCAAGTTGACGACACCTAATCAGTCCTTGCCTTTCCAAATGCACACGCATTCTGTCCCTCAGAATTCAGTCCAACAACTTGTCCACCACTGATGTCAAGCTCACCGGTCTATAGTTCCTAGCTTGCCCGTGCCACCTTTCTTAAATAATGGCACCACGTTATCCAACCTCCAGTCTTCTGGCACCCCACCTGTGACTATCTATGATACAGATATCTCAGCAAAGGGACCCAGCAATCATTTCCCTAGCTTCCGATGGAATTCTATGGTACACCTAATCAGGCTGTAGGGAATTTTTCAACTTTATGCGTTTCAAAGCATCCAGCACTTCATCCTCTGTAATACAGACATTTTTCAAGATGTCAACATCTATTTCCCTGCATTCTATGATCTTCCGTGTCCTTTTCCACACTAAACACTGATGCAAAATACTCGTCGAGTATCTTCCTCATCTCCTGCAGCTCTACACAAGGCCACCTTGCTGACCTTTGAGGGGCCCTATTCTCTCCCCAGTTATCCTTTTGTCCTTAATGTATTTGTAAATATCCTTTGGATTCGCCTTAGCCCTATTTGCCAAAGCTATGTTCCCTTTTTGCCCTCTTAAGTATACTCCTACTGCCTTTATACTCAAAGGATTCACTCAGTCTATTTTCTCCATACCTGACATATGCTTCCTTCTTTTTCTTAACCAAACCCTCAGTTTTTTTTAAGTCTTCCCTCCACCTACCAGCTTTTCCTTTTACCCTAACAGAAATACACTGCCTCTGGACTCTTGTTATATCATTTCTGAAGGCTTCCCATTTTCCAACATTTGTTGTTTTCAGTACAGATTCCAGCATCAGCAGTAATTTGCTCCTAATCTGAACAGAGCTGTAAGCAATTCCGGGCACATTTCTGGATTAGACACTATTTGAGTGTCGTGTTAATGAGTAAACTCGACATTATCCAATCAACAACGCAATCATTTAGCATAATTTTTTTAATGACTCCACCACATTCTCAAACTTTAGGCAACTGTCTGTGCGGAGTTTGCACATTCTCCCCGTGTCTGTGTGGGTTTCCTCCGGGTGCTCTGGTTTCCTCCCACAGTCTAACAATGTGCAGGCTAGGTGAATTGACCATGCTAAATCGCCCGTAGTGTTAGGTGAAGGGGTAAATATAGATTAGATTTAGATTACTTACAGTGTGGAAACAGGCCCTTCGGCCCAACAAGTCCACACCGACCCGCCGAAGCGCAACCCACCCATACCCTTACATTTACCCCTTACCTAACACTACGGGCAATTTAGCATGGCCAATTCACCTGACCCGCACATCTTTGGACTGTGGGAGGAAACCGGAGCACCCGGAGGAAACCCACGCAGACACGGGGAGAACGTGCAAACTCCACACAGTCAGTCGCCCGAGTCGGGAATTGAACCCAGGTCTCTGGTGCTGTGAGGCAGCAGTGCTAACCACTGTGCCACCGTGCCGCCCTCACTGTGCCACCGTGCCGCCCTAATAGGGGAATGGGTCTGGGTGGGTTGCTCTTTGGAGGGTCGGTGTGGACTTGTTGGGCTGAATGGCCTGTTTCCACACTGTAAATAATCTAATCAGATATTGGTGTAGTTTAAAGGGGCGGCACGGTGGCATAGTGGTTAGCACTGCAGCAGTGCCAGAGACCCGGGTTCAACTCCGTCAGGCAACTGACTGTGTGGAGTTTGCATGTTCTCTCTGTGTCTGTGTAGGTTTCCTCCAGGTGCTCCAGTTTCCTCCCACAGTCCAAAGATGGTGCAGATCAGGTGATTTGGCCATGCTAAATTGCCTGTAGTGTTAGGTGAAGGGGTAAATGGAGGGGAATGGGTCTGGGTGGGTTGCTCTTCAGAGGGTCGATGTGGAATTGTTGGGCCGAAGGGCCTGTTTCCACACTGTAAATAATCTAATCTTTAAAAAAATCTTAGCTGCAGACAGCTGTCTTGCAACACATCGCAGTAAATGGTGATTCCAATTCTGTGCAACATACCAGACATTTATACCCTCTGAAGTTTTCTTATTTCAACGCAACAGCTGATAAAGCAATGTTAATCACGTGGTTTATGTAAAAATGTATTAACCATGACCACTCATTTCAGAGTTACCCAGCATTTTATTTTCCAAAATATTATCACATTCCTTCATACAAAATTAAAAGCACAAACCTGATGCAACAGAACACCAAGCATTTAATTTTCAATGCCTGTGTCTTCACCTAAAGTTACTGATTCCATGACAGAAATACTTATCTGTCCCCTCACCAAGTCTCCAATACTATTGCCCCTCCTATCTGTCTGTTCTCCTACTCCCAGCCTTGTGCAGTAAGTAGTGCCACAGCTTTCAGGATAGTCCTGCACATTTTCCCTGCGTTTGTGTGGGTTTCCCCCAGGTGCTCTGGTTTCCTCCCATAAACCAAAGATGTGGAGGTTAGATGAATAGACCATGCTAAATTGCCCATAGTGTTCAGGGATGTGTATCTTAGGTGCATCATTCAGGGGTAAATGTTGTGGAATGGGTTTGGGTGGGATACTCTTCGGAGGGTCAGTGTGGACTTGTTGGGCCGAAGGGCCTGTTTCCACACTCTGGGGATTCTGATTCTAAACACCCTGGGAGTTTTCTCAGTGCATACCTGCCTCTCTTACTGGCCACCACACCACCGTGATTCTATGCTAAGGTGACCATATCCAAAAACATGTTGCCCAATGCCATGCGCCCAGCTGATGAAGCCTGTGCTCATCCAGGCTGCCAGGAGCATCGAACAATTCCCACGTACATTTAGGACTGAGCTCCCCTGGTTACTGTGGTTAGTGTCACAGAGGTTTCTGTGGGATCTTGCTGTGCCGACTGCGTTCAGACGAGCACACTTTACTAGACGAGGATGTGATAGATGCCGGACAACGCAACTCTCCTATTTCTAGCCGTGACAACACTCACCGGGCACACAGGCTGGAGCGCCAGGACGGGGACAAGACACTAGCCCCGCCGGCCGACACACTCCTTCGGCTCTGCACGGGGAAGCCGCCGCCGCCGCCGCTTCGGGTCAGCGGGGACCCAAGGCAACCAGAGAGGGGCCGCTTGGCACCGCCAGGAGTTCGCGGGGAAAACATTCCGAGAGCAGGAGCAGGAGCGGCGGCCCCACTCCCAGGCTTTCCCTCTCTGGGTCTGGGTCTGAGTCAGACTCTGTCCGCGCGGCCGCCCGTTAGGCCTCAGGCCTGTCAAACTGCCGCACGCGCGGCCAAACCAATGCGCCTGCGCGAGCCGCCGGACACAGCTGGCTCTGATTGGTCACATTTGAGGGACGGACGATATAAACACATTCCTGAATGGTCTGAAGTTTACATCTCATTGTAACGGACGTTCCAATTGGTCGGTGTCTGGCGGGAGCCGCATGACTACCGTCCCTCAAAGCTGGAAATCTGAAACAAAACCATAAATAATAAATCAGAATTGTGTGGGTCACCCTGCCACACAAGTGATGGTAGCTAGGAAAAAGTTAGTTTAAGTATGTAAGTTAGCTCGCTCAGCCTGGAGGTTTGTTTTCAGATCGAGCGGAGAATGAATGCTGTTAATGGTGTGTTATAGCAGACCGTGTAATAACAGGTAGGAGCAAATGACTTGTTTTCATCAGATTCCAACAACTGCAAATGCTGGAGATTACAGCAGGTCAGACAGCATCCATGGAGACAGAGCAATCTAATGTTTAGAATCGGAATGATTCTGTAAGAAATGGGGAAGTGTGTTTTTGCAAAAAGCTAGTGATAATAAGCTTTAGTGCTGATAAATCGAGTGTAAAGGGCAGCTGCAGACAATGATTAAATGAGCAAGCACTAAGAAAATGTATAATTGGTTACTAACTTTAGTGCATAATTATTCTATGAAATAATTTATTTCATCATGATAGTTTAAATAATTTAACAAAACAGCTGAGATAGCTGAAACACAAATTAGGCAAGAAAAGACACATTGTTAAAATGTATACTCAGGAATGGAATGTACCCATGAACAATGGAAGATCTTACAAGCAAAGAGATAAAGTGAAAGGAACATCAAGATCCAAGTTTAGCAAAATCTTCCTTATGTCAGCACTTACAGAGGGAAGGGTCACCAACTTGGAGAAGGGGGGCAAAATAATAAGAGCATATTGCAGGTTAGTCAGAGAATAAAGTTGATTGGGTAATGTAGGAGTCAGAGAGGTGACCTCACGCAGCTCAAAAGTATAACGGTGTACTAGTTTGAATGTTCATTGCTCATTTGTTTCTGTATTTGATGCCCTTTCTCGCAAGATCGTAGAATAAATAGTCTTGTTTCCAGTTTTGGTGGTCTCGTCTAATTTTATTAAAATTTGTTTCTAACATTCTTCATCAGAGCTGATGTGAAGTGTGGAGGGCTTAGTTGGAGACAAAAAAAGCCGCAGATGTTTGAATCCAAAGTAGACAAGCAGAAGGCTGGAGAGGGGCAACATTCTATTGGTATATCAGGAATAAAATTAATGACTAGAGACAGATTAGGTGGAATCAAGAATATTAGTGGTAAGTTGTGCATGGAATCTCAGGAGATAGGGAAAGCGCAAAAGGAATATTTTTCCTCTGTATTCACACTGGAAAAAGGCAATGTTATTGAGAATACAGAGATACAGGCTACTAGACTAGACTGGATTGACATTCCAAGGAGGTGGTGTTAGCAATTCTGGAAAGTATGAAAATATATAAGTCGCCTCGGCCGGATGGGATTTATCCAAGAATTCTCTGGGAAGCAAGCAAGGAGATTGCAGAGCCTTTGGCTTTGATCTTTGTGTCATCATTGTCTCCATGAATAGTGCAGGAAGACTGGAGGATAGCAAATGTACTCTTGTTCAAGAAGGGGAGCAGAGACAACCTTGGTGATGATAGACCAGTGATCCTTACTTAGATCATGGGTAAAGTATTGGAAAGGGTTATAAGAGATAGGATTTATAATCATCTCAAAAGGAATAAGTTGATTAGGGATAGTCACATTGTTTTGTCAAGGGTAGGTTGTGCCTCACAAACCTTTTAGAGTTCTTTGAGAAGGTGACCAGACAGGTGGATGAGGGTAAAGTGTTTGATGTAGTGTATATGGATTTCAGTAAGGTGTTTTGATAAGGTTCCCCATGGTAGGGTATTGCAGAAAATACAGATGCATAGGATTGAAGGTGATTTAGCGGTTTGGATCAGAAGCTGGCTGGCTGAAAGAAAACAGAGGCTGATGGTTGATCGGAAATGCTCACCCTGGAGTTCTGTTACGAGTGGTGTACCGCAATAATCTGTTTTGGGTCCACTGCTATTTGTCACTTTTATAAACTATCTAGATGAGTGTGTAGAAGGATGGGTTAGTAAATTTGCGGATGAGACTAAGGTCGGTGAAGTTGTGGATAGTGCTGAAGGATGTTGCAGATTACAGAGTGATAGAGATAAGCTGCAGAGCTGGGCTGAGAGGTGACCAATGGAGTTTAATGTGGAAAAATGTGAGGTGATTCACTTTGGAAGGGGCAACAGGAATAAATAGTCCTGGGTTAATTGTAAGATTCTTGGCAGTGTAGATGAGCAGAGAGATCTGTTCGTGTACATAGATCCCTGAAAGTTTTCACTCCGATTGATAGGGTTGTTCAGAAGGCAAAACTGGGTAAAAACAAGGACTGCAGATGCTGGAAACCAGAGTCTAGATTTGAGTGGTGCTGGAAAAGTACAGCAGGTCAGGCAGCATCCGAGGAGCAGGAAAATCAACGTTTTGGGCAAAAGCTCTTCATCAGGAATACAGGCAGAGTGCCTGCAGAGTGGAGTGATAAAGAAGGCATACGGTGTTAGCTTTCATCAGTAGATGGATTGAGTTTCCAACCAACAAGGTCATGTTGCAGCTGTACAGAACTCTAGTGTGACAACACTTCGAGTATTGCATACAGTTCTGGATAGCGCATTATAGGAAGGATGTGGAAGCTTTGGAAAGAGTTCAGAAAATATTTACTAGGATGTTGCCTGTATGGAAGGTTTTATGAGGAAAGGCTGATGGATTGGAGGCTATTTTCTTTAGATAGGAGAAGGTTGAGAGGTGACTTAATTGAGACATATAAGATAAGCAGAGGATTAGATAGGGTGGCTAGTGACAGCCTTTTTCCTCAGATGGTGATGGCTAGCACGGAGGACATAACTTTAAATTGAGGGGTAATAGATATAGGACAGATGTCGGAGGTATTTACTTTACTCAGTAGTAGGGGCGTGGAACACACTGCCTGCAACAGTAGTAGACTTGCCAACTTGAAGGGTATTTAAATGGTCATTGGATAGACATCTGGATGAAAACGGAACAGTGTAGGATAGATGGGCTTCAGATTGGTTCCGCAGGATGGCGCAACATTGAGGGCCGAAGGGCCTACACTGCACTGTAATGTTCTATTTATGCTACAGTGGAGGGGGTGTAAATGCAGGGGGAAGAAAAGATGTTGAGAGTTTGTGATTGGAATGTGAGAATGGCAGAACAATAAAGCGGCGAAAGTGGGGACTGCAGATGCTGAGAGTAGAGTCAAGATTAGAGTAGTGCAGGTCAGGCAACATCCAAGGAGCAGGAAAATTGATGTTTCGAGCAAAAGCCCTTCATCAGGGCTACTCTAATCTTGAACAATAATGTGTTTAACTGCCAGACTTGAAAGAACAGATGGTCCCATTGAGTGGAGGTAGGGGAGAGAGGACATGGTGAGAGAATGATGGAAAAGGACAGACCAGATCTAAAAGTTGAAGTTCTAAATAGGAGGAAGACCAATTTTGATGGTATTAGGTAAGAATTTTCAAAAGCTGATAGGGGGCAGATGTTCACAGGGAAATTGACAGCAAGAAAATGGGAAGCCTATAGGCGTAAGGAATGCTGAAACAACTAGAGAACTTAAGAAAAAGAAGAAAATATACGGCAGATACAGACAGGAGAGACTGACTGAATCCTTAAAGTATAAAGGTAGTAGGAGTATACTTAAGTGGGAAATTAGGAGGGCAAAAAGGGGATATGAGATAGCTTTGGCAAATAGGGTTAAGGAGCATCCAAAGGGATTTTATGAATACATTAAGGACAAAAAGGTAACTAGGGAGAGAATAGCTCCCACCACTCCCCATCCAAGATCAGCAAGGCAATCTATGTGTGGAACCACAGGAGATACTCAGTATTTTGCATCAGTATTTACTGTGGAGGAGGACATGGAAGATATTGAGTGTGGGGATAGTGATATCTTGAAAAATGTCCATATTACAGAAGAGGTGGTGCTGGATATCTTAAAATGCATCAAGGTGGATAAATCCCCAGGAGTGCCCTAGAACTTTGTGCAAAGCTATAGAACTGATTGATTGCTGGGCCCCTTGACGAGATATTTAGATCATCGAAGTCACAGGTGAGGTGATGGGAGACTGGAGGTTGGCTAACATGGTGCCACTATTTAAGAAAGGTGGTAAGGAAAAGCCAGGGAACTGCAGACCAGTGGGCAAGTTGTGAGAGGGAATCCTGAAGGACAGTATTTAATGTATTTGGAACAGCAAGGACTGATCAGGGATAGTCAACATGGCTTTGTGTGTGGGAAATCATGTCTCACAAAGTTGATTTGAGTTTTTTGAAGAAGTAACAGGATTGAGGGCAGAATGGTGGATGTGATCTATGTGGACTTTAGTAAGATGTTTGACAAGGTTCCTCATGGCAGACTGGTTAGTAAGTTTAGATCTCATGGAATACAGAGAAAACTAGCCATTTAGATGTAGAACTGGCTTGAAGGTAGAAAACAGAGGGTTGCCTTTCAAACTGAAGGTCAATGACCAGTGATGTACCACAAGGATCAGTGCTGGGTCTTCTCCTCTTGTATGGAATGAGCTGCTAGAGGAAGTGGTGGATTCTGGTACAATTACAACATTTAAAAGGCATCTGGATGAGTATATGAGTAGGAAGGGTTTAGAGGGAAATAGGCCAAGTGCTGGCAAATGGGACTGGATTGGGTTGGGAAATCTGGTCGGCATGGACAAGTTGGACCAAAGGACCTGTTTCCGTACTGTATATCTGATTCTATCATGTAACCAGCTAAGCGAAAAGAAAAGGAAGAAATCAGAGTCGGTTCATAATTTCAATGTGTTGATTAGATTAGATTAGACTTACAGTGTGGAAACAGGCCCTTCGGCCCAACAAGTCCACACCGACCCGCCGAAGCGCAACCCACCCATACCCCTACATTTATCCCTTACCTAACACTACGGGCAATTTAGCATGGCCAATTCACCTGACCCGCACATCTTTGGACTGTGGGAGGAAACCGGAGCACCCGGAGGAAACCCATGCAGACACGGGGAGAACGTGCAAACTCCACACAGTCAGTCACCTGAGTCTCACTAAGTCTAGAAGGTTTTAAAATGCCTCATCCGAAGTTGAGATGTTGTTCCTTTAGTTGGTGCTGAGATTCAGTGGAGCACTGCAGCATGCAGAGGAAAGACATGTGGGGCATGTGAGCAGGACACTGTAAAAATGACCAGCTATGGAAAGGTCAGGGTCATGCTTACACACAGACTGGAGGTGTTAAGCATAGCGGTCACCTAGTCTGCGTTTGGTTTCTCCAATGGAGAGTAGGCCACATTGGTGCAGTAATTACAATACACGGCTGGGGGAGGTCCAGGAGAAATGCTACTTCCCTTGGAAAGACTCTTTAGGTGAGCAGTTAGGTGGTGAAAGGGCAGATTTGTATCTTCTGCAATTACATGGGAAAGTGCCATGGAGAGGGGGTGTGGTGTTAGTGGTCTAGGTGTCGTCCCATTTCTGCCCCCCGCCTCCGTCAAAGCAAAACGCTCAGGGACAGGATAGTTTTACCTCCTTCATCTTTATTCTGGGCCCTGGGGGGAAGAGAGAACAATCGCTCATGTGCATAGGGACACGAGTTTTCTGTCTTCTCCGGAAGAGCAGTTTCTTAATGAACTAAATAATCATTTTACATGGAGGAGCATCCAGATAAGACAACATACGTATTAGGGCATGGTTAGGAACATGGGACTGGGATATCATAGCAATTATGGGAATATGGCTCAGGGATGGGCAGGACTGGCAGCTGAATGTTCCATGATACAAATGCTACAAGAAGGATAGAAAGGGAGGCAAAAGAGAAGGGGGAGTGGCATTTTTGATAAGGGATAGCATTACAGCTGTGCTGAGGGAGGATATTCCTGGAAATACATCCAGGGAAGTTATTTGGGTGGAACTGAGAAATAAGAAAGGGATGATCAGATTACTGGGATTGTATTATAGACCTCTCAATAGTCACACGGAAATTGAGAAACAAACTTGTAAGGAGATCTCAGCGATCTGTAAGAATAATAGGGTAGTTATGGTAGGGGATTTTTAACTTTCCAAACATTGACTGGGATTGCCATAGTGTTAAAAGTTTAGTTGGAGAGGAATTTGTTATTTGTGTACAAGACAATTTTCTGATTCAGTATGTGGATGTACCTGCTAGAGAAGGTGCAAAACTTGACCTACTCTTGAGAAATAAGGCAGGGCAGGTGACTGAGGTGTCAGTGGGGAGCACTTTGGGGCCAGAGACCATAATTCCATTCGTTTTAAAATAGTGATGGAAAAGGGTAAACCAAATCTAAAATTGAAGTTCTAAATTGGAGAAAGGCCAATTTTGACAGTATTAGGCAAGAACTTTCAAAAGCTGATTGGAGGCAGATGTTCGCAGGTAAAGGGACGGCTGGAAAATGGGAAACCTTCAGAAATGAGATAGCAAGAATCCAGAGAAAGTATATTCCTGTCAGGGTGAAAGGGAAAGCTGGTAGGTATAGGGAATGCTCAAGAAATTGAGGGTTTGGTTAAGAAAAAGAAGGAAGCATATGTCAGGTACAGACAAGATAGATCGAGTGAATCCTTAGAAGAGTATAAAGAAAATAGGAGTATACTTAAGAGGGAAATCAGGAGGTCAAAACGGGGACATGAGATAGCTTTGGCAAATAGAGTTAAGGAGAATCCAAAGTGTTTTTACAAATATATTAAGGACAAAAGGGTAACTAGGGAGAGAATTGGGCTCCTCAAAGATCAGCAAGGCGGCCTTTGTGTGGAGCCACAGAAAATGGGGGAGATACTAAATGAATATTTTGCATCAGTATTTACTGTGGAAAAGTATATGGAAGATATAGACTGTAGGGAAATAGATGGTGACATCTTGCAAACTGTCGAGATGACAGAGGAGGAAGTGCTGGGTGTCTTGAAATGGTTAAAGGTGGATAAATCCCCAGGACCTGATCAGGTGTACCTGAGAACTCTGTGGGAAGCTAGAGAATTGATTGCTGGGCCTCTTGCTGAGATATTTGTATTATCGATAGTCACAGGTGAGGCGCCAGAAGACTGGAGGTTGGCAAATGTGGTGCCACTGTTTAAGAAGGGTGGTAAAGACAAGCCAGGGTACTATAGACCGGTGAGCCTGACCTCGGTGGTGGGCAAGTTGTTGGAGGGAATCCTGAGGGACAGAATGTACATGTATTTGGAAAGGCAAGGACTGATGTGGGATAGTCAACATGGCTTTGTGCGTGGGAAATCATGTCTCACAAACTTGATTGAGTTTTTTGATGAAGTAACAAAGATGATTGATGAGGGCAGAGCAGTAGATGTGATCTATATGGACTTCAGTAAGGCGTTCAACAAGGTCCCCCATGGGAGACTGATTAGCAAGGTTAGATTTCATGGAATACAGGGAGAACTAGCCATTTGGATACAGAACTGGCTCAAAGGTAGAAGTCAGAGGGTGCTGGTGGAGGGTTGTTTTTCAGACTGGAGGCCTGTGACCAGTGGAGTGCCACAAGGATCGGTGCTGGGCCCTCTACGTTTTGTCATTTACATAAATGATTGGGATGCGAGCATAAGAGTTACAGTTAGTAAGTTTGCAGATGACACCAAAATTGGAGGTGTAGTGGACAGTGAACAGGGTTACATCAGATTACAACAGGATCTTGACCAGATGGGCCAATGGGCTGAGAAGTGGCAGATGGAGTTTAATTCAGATAAGTGCAAGGTGCTGCATTTTGGGAAAGCAAATCTGAGCAGGACTTACACACTTAATGGTAAGGTCCTAGGGAGTGTCGCTGAACAAAGAGACCTTGGAGTGCAGGTTCATAGCTCCTTGAAAGTGGAGTCGCAGGTAGATAGGATAGTGAAGAAGGCGTTTGGTATGCTTTCCTTTATTGGTCAGAGTATTGAGTACAGGAATTGGGAGGTCATGTTGTGGCAGTACAGGACATTGTTTAGGCCACTGTTGGAATATTGCGTGCAATTCTGGTCTCCTTCCTATCGGAAAGATGTTGTGAAACTTGAAAGGGTTCAGAAAAGATTTACAAGGATGTTACCAGGGTTGGAGGATTTGAGCTACAGAGAGAGGCTGAACAGACTGGGGCTATTTTCCCTGGAGTGTCGGAGGCTGAGGGGTGACCTTATAGAGGTTTACAAAATTGAGGGGCATGGATAGGATAAATAGACAAAGTCTTTTCCCTGGGGTTGGGGAGTCCAGAACTAGAGAGCATAGGTTTAGGGTGAGAGGGGAAAGATATAAAAGAGACCTAAGGGGCAACTTTTTCACGCAGAGAGTGGTACGTGTATGGAATGGGCTGCCAGAGAATGTGGTGGAGGTTGGTACAATTGCAACATTTAAGAGGCATTTGGAAGGGCATATGAATAGGAAGGGTTTGGAGGGATATGGGCTGGGTGCTGGCAGGTGGGACTAGATTGGGTTGGGATATCTGGTCAGCATGGACGGGTTGGACTGAACGGCTTGTTTCCATGCTGTACATCTTTATGACTCTAATTGGGTGACTGTTACAAAGAATATCAATAGCAGAGACCAAGTCCTTCACTGTTCTACAATTAATGTTCTTAACCTTGTTAACTAGATTCCTACAATAGATACTTTTCCCCTTGTTAGCTGACCTTTCATACTGAATGCTTCCAATATTGTTAAATGGCTCCATGTAATGAATGCTTTTCCACCTTGTTAACCCATTGCCTGTGTCTCCAGCATCCCATTCTTAACGGCAAGTTCTTAGCTGATTTGAGTCATGCCCAGTTAACTTAATTCTTTCCTGACTGCTTATACCCTATACACATTCTCATTCCCTCCTCATCATTTCATGATGACCACTGAGAATGTGCTACCAGCTTTTAAAAGACTCTAACAGCCAGTATTTAAGCAAGTTATTGACAAAGCATACAATGATTATAACAACAAAATTTACTAGACCGTTACAGTAACTAGAATTTGAAGAATCCTCCCACGTGGAAAAAATTCACCAGAAAAGTACTTAAATCCTTAGTCACCACTCCATATAGAGTGGAAACAAGCCAGTTATCCAAAATCTCCTTCAGTAAAAGTCCAATCTGAAGACAAAATTCAGTCTGTCCTTGCATCACTCCATGAAGAAAAATGAATTCTTGGATAAGGGCAGTTAAATACTTAACAAACATAACGAGACTTCCATCCTGCAGAGATGTTTCAGATGGAAGTTACCAGGACATCAGAGTGTGCAGCAGTTGCAACTGTAGCAGCAGGCTAGGTGAATGCAGCATTCTTTGCTGTGTCTGCTCCCGCTCTGCTGTTAACTGTAGCAAAGCCAACTGGCTGTTGTGATGTTAGTTTGATCAGTGAACCGTCCTATCCCTTAAATTATTGAAAGACAAGGTAAAGCTCTGGTGTTTAATGTCCGTAGGAGGGCCACTAACAAAAAGCTTACTGACCTCCTCTTCACGGTTGTTAACTTCTTCACTTTTCATGCTGATGACTGGGGAGCTGATTGAATCAGTTGGTTCAGGTTTTAGAGAGGTGGTCTGAAGACCTGTTTTGTCTGTGAATGGAGAAACTCTAGAGAAGGTGTTAGCTGCTGAAAGTATCTTTGCATTTCCTCTCCGATTCGTTTCTTGCCAAGGTGGCAAGGTAAACAATTCAGTCAATTAAAAACAGCAATCAATGGTCCTAAAATCAAACCCTCGGGGGACCCCCATTCAGGTTATTCAAAAATTATTTTCCTTTAACAAATTGATACTTGGCTAATGTGAAATCTGTCAGGAAAAGTATTTCAAAAGTTTGAAACAGAAAGAAAATAACAAAATTGCTTTAGCAATTGAGAAAATTGAGAAAATCTGTGGGCGGCACGGTGGCACAGTGGTTAGCACTGCTGCCTCACAGCGCCTGAGACCCGGGTTCAATTCCCGACTCAGGCGACTGACTGTGTGGAGTTTGCACGTTCTCCCCGTGTCTGCGTGGGTTTCCTCCGGGTGCTCCGGTTTCCTCCCACAGTCCAAAGATGTGCAGGTCAGGTGAATTGGCCATGCTAAATTGCCCATAGTGTTAGGTTAGGGGTATGGGTGGGTTGCGCTTCGGCGGGTCGGTGTGGACTTGTTGGGCCGAAGGGCCTGTTTCCACACTGTAAATCTAATCAAATCATAATCAAATCTAATCAAAAGGCAGTTTCGGTTCAGATTTAAAAGTCAAATATTCGTGGGAAACAAATGCTGAATATTTTAAAATATGTTCTCCAAATGAACCTTCCTAAATAAAACAGTCGGAATTACAGTGGTGATTTTGGTAGAGATCAACATTCCTTGAATTTGTAATATGAAGGGGGCCAATGAAGTCTTAACAATAATTGAAAGAACTGAAACAGCACAGCCTCAAGTTCTAATATTCTCTAAAATCTTAAAATATCAAACTCAAAATGCACTTTTCTTTTTGTGAACATTCTGCATTAAAAACACAATAGCAAAAGGTATTATAGCAACAATCTCATCTGGCAAAAGCATGACCACAGACCCAACTTCTTTTTTTTTTAAAAAGACAAGCATTGTAGAATTTCAAACAAATCAGAGGCTAAGGCACTCAGTTTGTTTTAAGGTAACAAATTTGATAATTTTAAAACACACATTAAGTACAATTTCAATGTAAAACTAAATCTGCCCTATTACATAGCCCACAAAACACATTGAATCAGGATCTCAAGTCAAACAGTTACTTAAAAGGATTTTCTGAACCAGTATTTTAACAAACCAAAATTTTTTAAACACCCTCAGCATGGCACAATTTACATTGAATCTTTTCTTTTTCAATCCAAGTATTAGTACAAACTTAATTTCAGCATCTCCTCATTTTTTTTGCATTCTATCAGTGAATTAAACTGATTAAAGAGAGAAAACCCTCACAGTGGACCACATGGTGCCGCAATCCAAGCCACTGTCTTCCCTGAGAACAAAGACTCACAGAGCATCACATTTCACCACGAGGGGAATTTAACCCCTTTCTCACATTACTCCTCACAGGGGTTTGAACCCCACCTAAACACAGAGAACCCGAATCCCATTTAATCACACAGAACCTTAATCTCAACCAAACACAGAGGATTCAAACCCTTGTTTGTCACTGCATTGGGGACTCTAACCCCTGTACAGCGCGGAGGACTTGAACCTCAAAATTAATCCACTTCTGGGGACTCGAACCTCAATTAATCCACCCCAGGGGACTTGAACCCCAGTACCATGCAGAGGACTCTAACCTCAATCACATGCTCCCCCGAGGACTTGACCCCCAATGCAGCACAGAGGATTCAAACCTCTGCCTGTCAGCACGTTCGTGAAACTGTCTCTCGACTGAACTAATTACCATTCGAGGAATCTGTAGAATAGAGAGTGATCGAGTGAGGGGACCATCTCTGACACACATGAATATCGTGAGGGACCAAGGTTTAACGTCTTGCAAGCCCATCCGTCTCTCGTCACCGATGTTCTGGGCAGCTGCTGACACCAATTGTAACTACTCGTTTGGATCCCACCGACTATGCCAATATTGTCCTGTTTCCCCCCACCCCCTCAGTCAAAGCAAAAGGCTCAGAGAAATGGTATAGTTTTACCTCCTTCATCTTTATTCTGGGCCGTGGAGGGAGAGTGAACGATCACTCATGCACAGGGACATGAGTTCTCAGTCTTCTCCAGAAGAGCAGTTTCTCATTGAACTATATAGTAATTTTACAGGGAGGTGCATTCAGATCAAGCAACATCCATATTAATTGGGTGACCATTACAATCAACAAGTATCAATAGAAGAGACCAAGCCCTTAACTGGATTCATTCATTGCATAACAGTAAACAAGGTTAAGAACAATTAATACTTTTCATCTTGTTAAACTGACCTTACATACTGAATGCTTCCAATATTGTTAAATGCCTCTACATAAAGGACTGCTTTTCCACCTTGTTAACCCATTACCCTTGCCTCCAGCACCCCATTGTTAACTGTAAGTTCTTATCATCCTCAGCTGAACCTCGTTTCACTATACTCCAAACTTAACTTTCTTTACCTGCTCATACCCAAATACACATTTTCATCGGGTGTCTCAAATCCCTACAAAATGCAGACAGGGAAGTGAGAGGAAGATGTGTTTGGTGGCAACATTTTGCTGGAATTGCTTGAAATGGTAGAGAATGATAGTTTGAATGCAGTGGTCGGTGGGATGAGAAGTGAGGATATGGGGGAACCCGATCACGTGGTTGAGTGATGAGAAGGGGCAAAGGTGGAAGTACAGTTGATAAGTCAAATGGAGTTCAGGGCTCTGGTGACTTCAATGGGCAGGTAACCATAGTTATGGAAGAAGGAAGCCAAGTCAGCAGTGCTGTTTTGGAAGGTAGAATAATCCGAACAGATGTGTCATATGTGAAGGGACCAGGAAAGTGGGATGGAGTCCTTGCACGACATGAGGTGTGAAGAGCTGTAGTAAAGGTAGCTATGGAGATGGTGGCTTCATAGTGGATGAGTGGACAGTTTATTCCCTGAAATGGACCACATGTAACTGCAGAAGGTGCAACATCTTCCCCTTCATCTCCTCCCTGCTCACCATCTAAGGAACTATTTGGACCTTGGCTCAGTTGATCGGATTTCCAATAGCCTTCACCAGAGTCACATTTCCAGAGGTGCAACCCTCGTCTTCAGCATGGGAAACAACTCTGGAGATGGAATCTAAAACTTCTTCAGAAGTGTCACTAGGCCTGAAATGTTAACTCTCTTGTCTTACCAGAGCTGCTGCCAGACCTTCTGAATTTTTTTCAGCGATTTGTTTTTGTTGTTCTAAGTAAAATGAAGACTCTATTTAAAATTGGTTATAAATTGATCATTTATTTTACTGTAAAATTGATACCACAGATCAAGGGTCAAACATTTGTGAAGCAATTTAAAATTCACATTTATAAACACTTAGGATTGATTCAATCACACATTTCATCTATTAAATCAAACATTTCACACAATACAGACTATACAGCGGTGAATTTCACCAACTATTTCAAGTGTTTTTCATTATCACAAAAGGAATTTATCATCCCTTGAAACATTTGGAGAAAGTTACAGAACAAATGTGTCCTTTAATAGGTGGTTCCCAAAATAGATAAAAATGCTTTTAAAACTGTGGCAAAGAGATGCTATGGCCATTTAAAAATTTGCTTTCTTCTCAGTCACTATCAACCTTTCCTTGTGCAAGGCCTCACAACGAAGACTTGTCCAACAAAAAAGCCATGGAGACGCTGGTCCTGAGAGCTACACAATTGCTGAACCAGGGTTGAACTGGGCTTTCTCACTCTGTGGCTCACATTTGATACCTTTCATCTGTTACTTCAGTGCTATCGCAGAAAACCTGAACACTGTTCAGAACACAGGTTTCAAAATCTGTTTAATAATCAGTGCTGCAGTTAATCAGAACCCAAGGCATTTCTTGGTTGTTTTGACCTGGAGGTATTTTTTTTGGAGAGGAGTAACATTTGGGAGCATTACACTTTCAACACATGTTTTTGACTGTTTTGTAAAATTGTTTGTTTCTCCACAAGTTTGCGAAACAATCCATCTGAATTTGCAAGGAGTTCCTGGTGGGTACCATATTCAACTATTCTGCCCTGGTCAAGGACTGCAACAGCATCAGCATTCTGGATGGTTGACAGGCGATGGGCAATGATCAGTACAGTCCTTCCTTCCATCAATCGGTCCAAAGCTTCCTGCACCAAATACTCATTCTCTGCATCCAGCGCACTTTAGACAAAAGAAATTTAAGCAAACAAGGCAAAAATGTCATTAATTAAATTAAAATTAGAAAATGCTGGAAAAATTCAGATCTGCAGCATCTATGGACAGATCAACAAAACTGAAGTTACAGGACTTCTGAATTGAAAGAGCTGGAAAATTATTTCTTAAGCAATTGCCAGAGGGGCAAAGAGTGAATGAAACAGATGATGACAGCTCCGAGAGCAAAACACAATACTAAATGGTGGTAAAATAGAGAGGTTTACAAAAGGTGAAATGATAGGTGCGATTAAAAAAAAAGTGTAACAAATAAGGCACAAACAAGACAGTCACAAAGAGGTTGTAATCAAAATGGAAGACAGGGGCTATTCTCTGAAGTTCTTAAACATAACGTTGAGTTACAGAGGCCTTTAGATACTAAGTAGAAAATGAGGTGTTGTCTCTCCAGCTTACATTAAGCTTTGTTGGAACACTGTTGCAGGACAGAAATAGGAGTATGGAAGTAAGATGGCTGTATTTGATCTCGCCAATATAAAATCTTCGAGGAGAAAGTAAGGTCTGCAGATGCTGGAGATCAGAGCTGAAAATGTGTTGCTGGAAAAGCGCAGCAGGTCAGGCAGCATCCAAGGAACAGGAAATTCGACGTTTCGGGCATAAGCCCTTCTTCAGGAATGAGTGTCCAGCAGGCTAAGATAAAAGGTAGGGAGGAGGGGCGATGGAGATGTGATAGGTGGAAGGAGGTCAAGGTGAGGGTGATGGGCCGGAGTGGGCTGGGGGCGGAGAGGTCAGGGAGAAGATCACAGGTTAGGAAGGTGGTGCTGAGTTCGAGGGATTCGACTGAGACAAGGCGGGGGGGGGGGGGAAGGAATGAGGAAACTGGAGAAATCGGAGTTCATCCCTTGTGGTTGGAGGGTTCCCAGGCGGAAGATGAGGCGCTGTTCTGAAAAGACCACTCCCTTCGTGACTCCCTTGTCAGGTCCACACCCCCCACCAACCCAACCTCCACTCCTGGCACCTTCCCCTGCAACCGCAAGAAATCCAAAACTTGCGCCCACACCTCCTCCCTTACTTCTCTCCAAGGCCCCAAGGGATCCTTCCATATCTGCCACAAATTCACCTGCACCTCCACACACATCTATTGCATCCGCTGCACCTGATGTGGCCTCCTCTATACTGGGGAGACAGGCCGTCTACGTGCGGAACATTTCAGAGAACACCTCTGGGACACGCGGACCAACCAACCAACCCAACCACCCCGTGGCTCAACACTTCAACTCCCCCTCCCACTCCACCAAGGACATGCAGGTCCTTGGACTCCTCCATCGCCAGACCATAACAACATGACGGTTAGAGGAAGAGCGCCTCATCTTCCGCCTGGGAACCCTCCAACCACAAGGGATGAACTCATTTCTCCAGTTTCCTCATTTCCCCTCCCCCCACTTTGTCTCAGTCGAATCCCTCGAACTCAGCACCACCTTCCTAACCTGCGATCCTCTTCCTGACCTCTCCACCCCCACCCCACTCCGGCCTATCACCCTCACCTTGACCTCCGTCCACCTATCACATCTCCATCGCCCCTCCCCCAAGTCCCTCCTCCCTACCTTTTATCTTAGCCTGCTGGACACACTTCCCCCATTCCTGAAGGAGAGCTTATGCCCGAAACGTCGAATTTCCTGTTCCTTGGATGCTGCCTGACCTGCTGCGCTTTTCCAGCAACACATTTTCAGCTCGCCAATATAAAGACCATCACATTGTGAGCAGTGAATACTGTGGACTAGATTGAAAGTAGTATAAATAACATGTTGCTTCACCTGGGGTGTGTGTGTTTGGAGTCTCAGACAATGAGGAGGGATGTAATGTGAGGGTAAGTGTTACACCTTCCAAGATTACATGGTTGGAACGTTAATAAACTATTAGTCATGAGGAGGAGCTCCTGCAGATTTCCAGCATTACACAGAATTATTTGACGGTTATGATTCTAATGAAATTTAAAATTATTGCTGTCATGTCACTGAACCCATGTAGTTTACAAAAATATATTCTTTCAGATAGGGTGCATAGGATGGTCCCCAAGGAGTACTGAGGAACAAAGGTACCTCTGTGTCCAAGTCCATGGATGCTGGAAGGTGTCAGCACAGGCAGACAGGGTGAAGGCGGCATTCAGAATGCTTGCATTGATTAGCTTAGAAGTAGAATACACAAGCAAGGAACTCTTTATGAAACATTGATTATGGCCACAGATTGAACATTGTGCAGTTGGAGTCATCACACTTATGGAAGGACATGATTGCACTTAGGAGTATGCACAGGAGATTCACCAGGATGTTGCCTGGGATTATCAGTCTCTGTTATGAGACCACACAGGATAGGCTGGGTTTGTTTTCCTTGGAGCAGAGGAGGATCGAGGGGGGGATAATCTCACAGGTATACTAAATGGAGAGAACTTTGTCTCCATGGCAAACGTCCCTAAGACCAAACAGCATGGAGTTTAAAGTGAAGAGTAAGTGGCTGAAAGGAGATCGGAGGAATTTTTTTTCACCCAGAGGATGATAGAATCGTGGAACATGCTGCCTGAGAGGGTGACGGAGGCAGGTACTCTCACAACATTTAACAAGTCAGAAGTCATACGACACCAGGTTATAGTCCAACAGGTTTATTTGAAATCACAAGCTTTCAAAGCTCTGTTCTTTCATCAGGTGAAGATGCAATGCTTTCAAAAGTTGATGATTTAAAATAAACTTGGTGTTGTGTCACTTTTGACTTTGTCCACCCAAGTCCAACACCAGCAAATCCACATCATAACATTTAAGCAGCATCTGAATAAGCACTTAAAATGCCTGGGCACACTAAGTTATGGACCAAGTGCAGGTAAAGACAATTGTATGATTTGGTATTCATTAGGCAATCATCTTGATGTCAACCAAAGGACAGATTTCTATGCTGTCTGATTATAATTTTAAATTACTCAAATTCTAAATCAGACTGATTATAGGAGCCAACAGACCAGAATACATCTTTTTATTTTTCTGTTCATGTGATGTGGTCGTCACTAGTTAGGTTAGCATTTTCTTTACGAATCCATAATTTCATAAAAAGCAATTAAGAGTCATGTTGCTGTGGGTTTGATACATGATTGGTTGATAAAAGACATTCAATATAAGAGATTAATATTCATTAATACAATTACAAATTACTGACAATAAACTATACCATTAATTTGCCAGGAGGCTATTAATGGAGAAGATCCTTCAGGATTTTGTTTATTCATTAACAGGACTGGAGTGTCCCTGTTTCAGCCAATATTTACTGTGCAACCCCAATTGTAATAAGTGAGCGGTCTTATTGCACCACTGCAGTCCTTGGGGATGGTGGTGTTCTCATCTATCTGCTGTGCTGGTTCTTCTGATGGTACAGGTTGCATGTTTGTGCAATGCCTCTTGCAGATGGTACATGCTGCTGCCACTGTGCATCAGAAATGAAGGGAGCATAAGTGGTAGATGGCATGTCAATCAAGCTGCTGCTTTGGCCTGGATGGAATCAAGCTGCACTCATCCAGGCCAAGTGTAGATTTTCTCTCACTCTTGACTTCTGGCTTTTATAATCCTAGCCTCTGACCTGCTCCACTCAGATATATGGCTCATCCATAAAAGAAGAAAATTATTGTTCGAATAGCTGAAGATGATAGAGTATAGGAGAACTACCTGTAAGACCTGACCTCCACAACCATCTTGCTTTGTATCATGTGTGACTCAAACCAGCGGAGAATATTCCCCTGATTTTCCATTAATTCTTTGAGAAAGTGACCAAGTTGATAGATGAAGGAAGGGCTGTAGATGTCAAATACATGGACTCCAGTAAGGCGTTTCATAAGGTTCCCCATGGCAAACTAATAGAGAAAGTGAAGTCACATGGTGTGCAGGATGTTCTAGCTAGTTGAATAAAGAACTGATTAAGCAACAGGAAACACAGTAGTAGTTGATAAGAGTTTCTCGAAACGGAGAAAGGTGACGGTGGTGTTCCACAGGGATCACTGCTGGGGCCACTGTTTGTAATATACATAACTGACATGGAAGAGGGCACTGTTGGTACGATCAGCAAGTTTGCAGATGACACAAAGATTGGTGGAGTAGCAGAAAGCATAAGGGACTGTCAAAGAGTGAAGTTCAATCTAGGCAAAAGTGAGATGATGCATTTTGGGAAATCCAATTCTAGAGTGAACTATACTGTAAATGGAAGAGCCTTAGGAAAGGCTGATGAGCAGAGACATCTGGGAGTTCAGGTCCATTGTATCCTGAAGGTTGATGCACAGGTGGATAGAGTGGATTCTGGATTAGTAGTGCTGCAAGAGCACAGCAGTTCAGGCAGCATCCGTGGAGCAGTAAAATCGACGTTTCAGGCAAAAGCCCTTCATCAGGAACAAAGGCAGAGGAGCCTGACGCATGGAGAGATAAGCTTGAGGGTGGGGAGAAAGTAGCAGAGTACAGTAGGTGAGTGGGGGAGGGGATGAAGGTGATAGGTCGGGGGCGGGGGAGGGGGAGGGTGGAGTGGACAGCTGGAAAAGAAGATAGGCAGGTAGGACAACTCATAGGGACAGTGCTGAGCTGGAAGTTTGGAACTAGGGTGAGGTGGGGGAAGGGGAAATGAGGAAACTTGAAGTCCACATTGATGTCTTGGGGTTGAAGTGTTCCGAGGCAGAAGAGGAGGCGTTCTTCCTCCAGGCGTCTGGTGGTGAGGGAGCGGCGGTGAAGGAGGCCCAGGACCTCCATGTCCTCGGCAGAGTGGGAGGGGGAGTTGAAATGGTCAAGGCGGCATATGGTATGCTTGCCTTTATCAAACGGGGTATTGAGTATAAGAGCTAGCAGGTCATCTTAAAATCGGGCAAGCCGCATTTAGAATACGGTGTACAGTTCTGGTCACCACATTACCAAAAGGATGTGGACACTTTGGAGAGGGTGCAGAGAAGGTTTACAAGGATGTTGTCTGATATGGAAGGTGCTATTAGGATTGTTTTCATTAGAAAAAAAAAGGAGATGGTGGGCGGGGGAGGTGGGAAACCTGACTGAGATCTACAAAATCTTGAAGGGTACATACAGGGTAGATGCAGATAAGCTTTTTCCCAGGGTGAAGGATTCAATAACGAGAGGTCACACTTTCAAAGTGAGAGGTGAAAAGTTTAAAGGGGATACACGCGGCAAGTACTTTACACAGAGGGTGGTAGGTGCCCGGAACACATTGCCAGCAGAGGGAGTAGAGGCAGGCATGGTAGATTCATTTAAGATGCGTCTGGGCAGATGCATAAATAGATAGGGAGCAGAGGGATTCAGATGCTTAGGAATTGGGCGACAGGTTTAGACAGTGGATTTGGATCAGTTCAGGCTTGGAAGGCCGAAGGGCCTGTTCCTGGGCTGTAAATTTTCTTTGTTCTTTAATTTCATATTTGCTAGGATTCTGATGCCACATTCAATCAAATGCTGCATTGATGTCAAGGACAGCCACTTTTGCCTGACCTCTTGAATTCAGTTCTTTTGTCCATGTTTGGAGGAAGGTTGTAATGGAGTTGGAAGCGATTTGTCCTGACATACGCGAAACTGAGCATCAGCACACGGATATTCTAATTGAAACCTCTGTTCCATATGTCCCTCTCTCAACCTTAAAGTAGGTGTTAATCAAGCCGCCCAACAACCCCCTTCAGCCACAACCCATAACATGTTCTTCAAACTTAAAATTGATCAGATCCCGAAAGGTACAACTCAGAAGTGTTGTTTCAATTAACACCCTTTCTACTACTAATTAATTTTTTGGCAGGTTTAGCAAATTGAGAAATTCTCTCAACATAAAATCTTAAAATCTCTCACCTGGTGGCTTCATCCAGCAGCAGAATTTTGGGATTCTGAAATCATAAAGAATTATAGCTTAAAAACTGCAGATGCTGTAAATCAGAAACAAATACAGAAATTGCAGGTCTGGCAGCATTTGTGGAGATAAATCAGAGAGTTAACGTTTCAGGTCAAGTGACCCTTCCTCTCAATTCAGAATTATGACTTATCCGTTAACTCTCTTGATACTCTACAAAGTAATTAGACATGTCTGTTACCAGGTAGGGAGGCTTACGAACAGCAAGAGATTTTAATTTCTCACAAGTCAATTGGCAATTAGGACCAGGCACAAGTCACAAAGTGAATCACTGATCGAGGTTATGATGGTTAGAAGTTCAGAAGATTGTAAACACATCTGACCTGCAAACTTCACCTTGCAGTGAAGTTTTCAATTTTATACACTCTTTAGAAATATTTTTCCATACCTTCAGCTCATCTACTCAGATTGGGGGTATAGAAGAGCAGGAGCAGGTCAGCGAGGCCTTCTGCATGGCCTTCAGGTGTTATTTAAAAAATAGAAAAGGTCAAAATCGAGCACAGGAGCCTCACCTTGAGTAGAGCTCGAGCAATTGCAACCCTCTGCTTCTGACCACCTAACATAGAGATAGGATAATGAGAATTACAGCAGAGAGGATTATTCCATCGTAGTCTCAGCAAACAGCAGATGAGATATCCCAAACATAGTTAACTCACCTGAGAGTAAGATGCCTTTCTCGCCAACAACTGTTTGGAAGCCCTTAGGGAAGCTGTGGATGAATTCATAAGCGTTGGCAATCTTTGCAGCCTTTTCTATGTCCTCCATCGTCAGTTGAAAGGGATGGGTTGTCCCATATGCAATATTCTCTGCAATTGAGCAGGAGAATAAAACTGGTTCCTGAGTACCAAAAATAACCATAACATTAAAAGAGCAATGGCTTCAAACAAAACTGAGTTTATCAGATTCTTGCTATTGCATTTTTCCCCCCCTCTGCCTAGACCCAGATTTTAACCAATTCCTTCTACCCATTTTACCTGATTCACTGCACCCATACTTTTCCGCAACCAGAATGGATTGAGGCTACGAACATCATGCGCATCAACAGCGACAGTACCTGAAATAGAAATATTGCACTCAATAAATCCTTACCACTTCATGCGATTGATTCCTATTCACCATCATATTACTCTCAAGAGTACTGCAGGAACACAAAGCAATGCGGTCCTGCTCAAATCCTCCATCACGACCTCTCCAAGATACATTTCAGAATCATTAGCCATGTAAAATCCTGCATTGAATCCAATATTACCTGAAACAGGGTCGTATAGTCTGAGCAACAATGACATTAGCGTTGATTTTCCTGAGCCACTGGGTCCGACTACAGCAACCACAGAGCCTGCTGGGATAGACAAGTCAAGCTCGCTGAACACTGGAATCTCTGGTCGGGTCGGATAGGCAAAACTGACTCTGCGAAATTCAATGGCACCCTTAAATTGATCAGGCTGCAAAATCATACCCACTAAAAGAAAACATAAGTAGACATTTTTAAAAAGGCAACCAATTTCACATTCCACAAAACCTGAAATTTGACAGTGTACTTTGGCTGACTGAACATTTATAGAAACGTAGAAAATAGCAGTTGGGTCCTCTGAGCTTTCTTCACAGCTCAGTATGATCATAACTAATCATCCAACTGACTACCCTGTTCCTGCTTTCGCCCAAAGAACTATATCTAACTCCTTGAAAACATTTGACATTTTGACCTCAATGACATTCTGCGGTAATGAATTCCACAGGCTCAGCACTCTGAAGAAAGTTCTCCTCATCTCAGTTCTAAATGGCCTTCCCTGTGACCTTTGGTTCTGGACTGTGGTCACTGGGAACATGTTTTTCTTCATTACCCAGTCTGAATTTTATAGTGTCGGAGAGATCTCAGTCAGAGTCAATGTTGTACAGCACAGAAACAGACCCTTCAGTCCAATATGTCCTTGCTGACCAGATATCGTAAAATTAATCTAGTCCCATTTGCCAGCATTTGACCCATATCCCTCTAAACCTTACTACTCATGTACCCATCCAGATGCCTTTGAATTGTAGTAACTATACCAGCCTCCATCACTTCTTCTGGCAGCTCATTCCATACACACACCACCCGCAAAAAGTTGCCCCTTAGGGCCCTTTTAAATGTTTCCCCTCTCCCCTCAAACCTATGACCTCTAGTTTTGGATTCCCCTATCCTTGGAAAAAGCCCATTGCAATTCACTCTATCCATGCCCCTCATGATTTTATAAACCACTAAGGTCACCCCTCAGCCTCTGATGCTCCAAGGAAAATAGCCCTAGCCTATTTAGCTGCTTCTTATAGCTCAACCCTCCAACTCCAGCAACATCTGTGCAATACCCTTTTAAGTTTAACAACCTATTTCCGCAAGCAAGACCAATATTCCAATAAGTGGCCTAATCAATGTCCTGTACAGCCTCAATATGACATTCCAAATCCTACGCTCAATGCACTGAACAATAAAGGCAAGGGTATCAAATATCTTCCTCATGATCCTGTCTATTGTGACTCCACCTTCAAGGAACAATGAATCTGTACCCCAAGGTCTGTTTGTTTGACAACACCCCCCAGGACCCTAACTTTGAGTGTGTAAGTCCTGTCTTGGTTTGCCTTACCAAAATACAAAACCTTGCATTTACCTAAATTAAAGTCATCTGCCACTCCTTGGCCCATCTGATCAAGATCCTGTTGTACTCTTAGATAACCTTCTTCACTGTCCACTACACTTCCAATTTTAGTGTCATCTGCAAATTTACTAACAATTCCTCCTATATTCACATCAGTTCTTGAAATTTTTTTTTTATGAATACCATAGTGATAATCTTGAAATATCTCAGAGCAAACAAGAAATGTTACAATCTCAACTCCAGTGAAGATAATGATGAGATTAGATGACTTACAGCGTGGAAATAGGCCTTTTGGCCCACTAAGTCCAAACCGACCCTCCAAAGAGCAACCCACCCAGACCCATTCCTCTACATTTACCCCTTCACCTAGCACTACGGGCAATTTAGCATGGCCAATTCACCTAACCTGCACATTTTTGGACTGTGGGAGAAAACCCACGCAGACACAGGAAGAATGTGCAAACTCCACACAGAGTTGCTGGAGGCAGGAATTGAACCTGGGTCTCTGGTGCTGTGAGGCAGCAGTGCTAACCACTGTGCCACCGTGCCGAAAAATTTTTAAACAAATCCAGTTTCTCTTCATACATCAGTCCTGTCATCCCAGGAATTAGTCTAGGAAACCTTTGCTGCACTCACTCCATAGCAAGAGCATCCTTTCTCAGATGAGCAGATAAAAACTATGCATAATACTCCAGCTACGATCTCATCAAGACCCTGTTCAGTTTAAGCAAGACATTCCTGCTCCTGTACTCAAATGCTCTTGCTATGAAGGCCAACACACCATTTACCACTTTTTTCACTGCCTGCCACACCAGGATGCTTACTCTCAGGTGACTGACATACAAGAACATAGATGTCTCATTGCACTTCCACTTTCCCAATCTATTGTCATTCAGTTAAAGGTCTGCCTTCCTGTTTTTGCTTCTGTTAGCATTGCACAAAATTAGACTGGGAAGGTTGCAGTTGGCAAGGCGTCTTCTTCGAAAACCCTCCAACCTTCCTTCAGCTCATCCTCCAAAAATCCTGAAAGGAGGGGGTGATTAACTCTAAAATTTGCCCTTAGTGCCTGTTGCATGTTGGCCTTCAATTGCTAATCACAGGCAATCACCTCAGCAGATACACATTAACTGTTCAGGTTGTAAGTGCCAACAATTCACTGGTTGTTCTTCTAAATGACCTCAGTGAGTGGGTGCACCCACCAGTGGGTGGTTTTAAAATCAGAGCCCCCTACTAGTTCTGTTCTCTTCAAAGTGCCCTTCATGAGAAACTATTTCAATATGCTACATGACTGGACTTCAGCTACTACCTGACCGCTGGTTTTCACAACTTAATTCTGCACTGTTAGCAGAACATGAACAACAATGGAAAACATCACCTGTAAACTGACACCTGCTGTCAGAATGCTGTCACTGACCCTGATCAGAACACCTGCTGTAAATTCTCTGCTGTATTGGCACTGAACATCCTGGACTGGGAGTATCATGTGACTGGAGGGGGGTTGTGTGCATGCATGGCAGTGACCAGCACAAGGTTTCACAAAGGAGGTTTTGGATAGACCCTTCGAATGAATAGAGGTACTAACCGTTCAGGGGCATCTCTGGTTTCCTCTCATATAGTTCCCATAATCGTCCTCCTGCTCCAAGACCCTTCATTAATGCTGAATAGAAAGAGCTGAGGCCTGAAAAGAAAATAACAAAATAGAACTGAATACAACTCAATACAATTATCTTTCAGAAACTGCTCCATAAACAACAAGTGCTCATTGAATGCAGTGACCTCAGGAGTGGCCACAGTAAGTGAGAAGCTCGTAATGATCTGCCGGTTTAAGTTATTTCTGAGCATTTAAAAATTTCTCATGTCCGAATGAATTGCACTGGAAATCGGAGCAAAATTATCCACTTAAAACCAAGCATGGCACTCATGGCAATGTGCTACTTTGTTGAAGTAAAAAACCTTCAGTTCCCAGGTACAGGAATAGATGTTATTACAGGACTAGCAACTCAGAGGTCTAGACTAAGATCCAAAGTTTGGGAGTTCATGTCTCACCATGACAGTTTGAGAAAGAGTTCAGTGGAATAAATAAAAACTCAGTTAAAAGTGACAAGGTGTTGTTAAGATAGCCATAAAACATCAAACTGCATCATTTGTGTCTTTTCTGACTGATATCTGCTGTCCTTATTTGTCTCATCTATGCTCAACTCAACCAAATCTGGCTGACCCTTTGAAACAAGGCACTGTTGCATACAGTCTGACATCCTCTCGAGTGCCTCATTTGAATCTGCCTCCACCACATCCAGGCAGTAGACTCCATTCCCAACCATTGCTGTGTGAAAAGGTTTTTCTGGTATCACTTTGCTTTGTTTCCCTACAAATTGCCTGGCATCTGGAGATGGAGCAGGTTTAGACACATGTCTCTGCAGTATTGGTCCCAAGTTAAACATCAGAATTAACTCAATTATCACTGCTTTTTCCCAGAAATTTGTCTAAACAAAATTAATACCCAGAGGCTTTTCACCTTCTGCTTCTGGCTGTTAAATAGTGAACTGAGAAACACTGACTCAGCCCTTCATGTCAATATATTGGATCTAACTGACCCATTGACAATTCAGCTTTGTTGGCACCATCTATATCCTATCCAAGAATACATTTTTAAAAATCATCTGTTTTAAAAGTAGCACAATGTACCCACACTACAGCAACACAATTCCCAGAAACTACACACCAAGGTCAAACTCTACATGTCGCCAGTCAAAGTTCTCATCTCCACCCACTCCCAGAGACTCGCCTCCAACACAGACTATTTCAATAAAATCCAAAAGAACTGTGGAAGATTATAGATCAAAACAATAACAGAAAATTGCTGGAAATGCTCAGCAGGTCTGGCAGCATCTCTGAAGGGAAAGCAGAGTTAACATCTTGGATCTAGTGATCCTTCCTCGGAACTCAGCTTGCTCTTCACAGATGCTGCCAGGCCTACAGAAACTCTATCTTGCTACTTTCTCAAAGTATACCTATAATGTTATTCCTTCACATGACCCAGTCACACAAAAGCTCATTTTCAAAGACTATGATCCAATCTCATGGCACACAATAACAATTTGTCAAAATATGTTTCTTCAACAGGAGTTTTCTCTTGCCTCTCCATCAAAAAAAATAGAAAAGCCTCTGACTGACAGAAATAGATGAGATCATCGTCCTGTCTTAGTCACATGCCATTGGCTTGGAACTCCCTCCGAACAGCACCATAGAGTTTACCTAACTAGAGAAGGTGCAGTATTTCATGACAATCACTCAGCATCATCTTCTCAAGGCCAGTTAGGGACAAGTAATAATTACTAACCTTGTCAGCAAAGCTCCCCTTCTGAAAACAAAATATACAGAAAAACCTCCTCAAACTTTCCATAATCCATAAAGCTAAACATTTACCTCCAATACTTATTCCTACCCAGAAGGCATACATCATAAATGACGTGAGTTCTCCCACTGTCATGTAGGCATCACCCATCATCAGGCCTCCCTTGTATAGGACAGACAGAACAATCAGGTTTCCGGTTAGACCAGTCTGAAACAGAAAAAGAAATCTTAGTATTAGCATCCCCATTCCCAATCACTGCTAGTTATTCAAGCTTTTAGTTCCATGCTATCCCTCTTAAAGCTGAGGATTCAGATATAAATAAAATAAAAACTTCAATAATCTACTAGGTAACTGTATTCATAGTTCAGAGGCCAATCAGGTACACTGGGCGCTCAAAGTGACCTATTGAGATAAGGTACATCATCAAACAACCTGTTGTGACCAATTTTTCACTTTAGCAAGCAACCCTTCAGTGGATCACCTCAGAAAACAATGTAAGACTCTTTTGACAGTTTCAACATAGATTAGATTAGACTTACAGTGTGGAAACAGGCCCTTCGGCCCAACAAGTCCACACCGACCCGCCGAAGCGCAACCCACCCATACCCCTACATTTACCCCTTACCTAACACTACGGGCAATTTAGCTTGGCCAATTCACCTGACCCGCACATCTTTGGACTGTGGGAGGAAACCGGAGCACCCGGAGGAAACCCACGCAGACACGGGGAGAACGTGCAAACTCCACACAGTCAGTCGCCTGAGTCGGGAATTGAACCCGGGTCTACAGGCGCTGTGAGGCAGCAGTGCTAACCACTGTGCCACCGTGCCGCCCACTGAACAGATGTTCAGTTAATCGTGAAGAACACCAATCAAATAATTGCAAGAACATTGTGAAAGGCAAGTAGGAAGAATTGGAAACAAAAACAAAGTGCTGGAGAAACCCAGCAGGTCTTGCAGCATCAATGGCAAGAAAGCAGAATTCATGGTTTGGGTCCAGCAATCCTTCAGAAGGAAGTCTGCTGGGTTTCTCCTGCAATTTCCAGTTTTTGTTTCCAACATCTGCAGTTCTTTGGGGTTTTTTTTTAAAAAAAGGAAGAATTGGGGATAGCTTGCTTGGATGCCTTCAAGCAACTGCAGGACTGTCTGCTCTTCTCAGCTGAAACCTTTACACATTATGAGCCCAGAAACGACTACATTAGTACAACAGTGACAATAATACAGAAGCAATCATGGAAAGTAAGTACATACCAAACATCTGACAGCACTCTGCACATCAGCTGACAAGTAGCAGCTACTGATTTTGGCACAGACACTAAACTGTCAAATCAGTTGACTGATTACTGAGTACTGTGGGGGATGGGCAGTACTTATCAAATGATTAGTTACCGGAATAATGAGCATGCAGAATAAATACAGGAAGTTCTCCTCTAACACCGTAGATGCATTCCAACAAAACCTCGCTAAATAGAAAAATCACTTAATAGACATAATGGGGCTCACAAACAGCTGCTCTATTGGCAGCTGACATCTTCACATGTGCAAAATAGCAAGAAGGCCGAGCTCATATTGTGCATACGCAGAATGGCACAGACACTTAGGTATCAACAGCGCGTGTGGACAATGGAGCATGCACAGATCAGCAGGAACACCGGCGTGCACACAATGGCGTGGAGATTTCAGCACGCACATTGGCATATATGCAGATTGAAGCACGTGAATCGATCCCGCTGAAATCGCACTATTGCCAATAGAGATACGCGTTCTCTAAAAGACTGTTCCCTAAATCTTCAGTGACGTCACAGCCAAATAGCGTTATTGAAATGCGTGTTTTGTTATCTATAATGTTAAGTGTTTGAAAAATTCCATGTGTAAGCAGAGAGAGCATGTGCACTCATTAATAAAGGGTCAAGAAGAGATGTAGTTACCTCTGTGCACTAGCTTCGATTGTCTTAAATCTTTATACTCAAATCTCTGATTAGAAAGATCAGAAATAAAAAGCCAAACCTGCTTCACCATTCAAACAGTTCATGGCTGATCTTCTAAACTCTCGGATGGTGTTGTGGTTCTGCTCGCCGAGCTGGAAGTTTTTGCTGCAAACGTTTCGTTCCCTGGCTAGGGAACATCATCAGTGCGGTGGGAGCCTCGTGTGAAGCGCTGCTTTGATGTTTCTTCTGGTATTTATATTGGTTTGTTCTTGCCGCTTCCGGGTGTCAGTTTCAGCTGCAGTGATTTGTATCTGGGGTCCAGGTCGATGTGTCTGTTGATGGATGTTCTTGCCGTTTCCGGGTGTCAGTTTCAGCTGTAGTGGTTTGTATATGGTGTCCAGGTCAATGTGTCTATTGATGGAGTTTGGGGATGAATGCCATGCTTCTAGGAATTCTCTGGCTGTTCTCTGTCTGGCTTGTCCTATGATAGTGGTGTTTTCCCAGTCAAATTCATGTTGCTGGTTGTCTGAGTGTATGGCTACTAGGGATAGCTGGTCGTGTCGTTTTGTGGCTAGCTGATGTTCGTGGATGCGGATTGTTAGCGGTCTTCCTGTTTGTCCTATATAGTGTTTTGTGCAGTCCTTGCATGGTATTTTGTAAACTACGTTAGTTTGGCTCATGCTGGGTATTGGGTCCTTTGTTCTAGTGAGTTGTTGTCTGAAGACAGGAAGACAGCTAACAATCCGCATCCACGAACATCAGCTAGCCACAAAACGACACGACCAGCTATCTCTAGTAGCCATACACTCAGACAACCAGCAACATGAATTTGACTGGGAAAACACCACTATCATAGGACAAGCCAGACAGAGAACAGCCAGAGAATTCCTAGAAGCATGGCATTCATCCCCAAACTCCATCAATAGACACATTGACCTGGACACCATATACAAACCACTACAGCTGAAACTGACACCCGGAAACGGCAAGAACATCCATCAACAGACACATCGACCTGGACCCCAGATACAAATCACTGCAGCTGAAACTGACACCAGGAAGCGGCAAGAACAAACCAATATAAATACCAGAAGAAACATCAAAGCAGCGCTTCACACGAGGCTCCCACCGCACTGATGATGTTCCCTAGCCAGGGAACGAAACGTTTGCAGCAAAAACTTCCAGCTCGGCGAGCAGAACCACAACAACGGATACCCGAGCTACAAATCTTCAATCAGATGTTAAACACTCTCGGATGGTTTTTGGTTACCAATTTCCACCTTGAACAAGCTCAATGATTACAGACCAGATGGAGAAGTAGGCCATTCAGCCCATTGAGTCTGCTCTGCCATTCAAGAAGATCATGCTTTATTTGATAACCCCCTCAACTCAAATTTCCTATCTTTTCCCCAGATGCTCGATTCCCTGACTGATTGAAAACCTGTATGACTGTCTCAGTCTTGATTATTCTTAATGACCCAGCCTCACCAGCCCTCTGTGGTCAAGAATTTCACAGATTCACTACTCTCAGAAAAACTTCCTCCTATCAATCAATCAGACAAATCAGTCTTAAATGGGCAAAACCTTATTCTGAAATTTTGTCCTCTAGTCCAAGATGCTCCAACAAGGGGAAATAAACATTCTATATCTACCTTGTCAAGTACCCAAATGAATCTTCTGTTTCAATAAAAGGTTGCTTCTCATTCTTCTAAATTCCAAAGAGTTCAGGCTCAACCTCTCAAAAGGAAGTTCTTTCAAACCCAGGACGAATCTATTAAACCCTCTGTGGACTGCCTCCAATGCCAGTATACCTTTCCTTAGGTAAGAGGCCCAAACTGTTCACAGTATCCTAGGTGTGGTCTGCCTAGTGCCTGCAGGAGTTTAGAAAGACCTTCCTATTTTTGTACTTCATTCCCTTTGAAATAAAGGTTGACATTGCATTACCTTCCCTATTACCTGTTGAACTTCAATGCTACCTTTGTAATTCATGCACAAGGACTCAAATCTCTGTGCTGTAGCTATCCTGAAATCTTACCAAATTTAAATGGTAGCTCTTCTATTCTTCCTGCAGAAGTACACGACTTCACAATTTCCTACATTATATTCCATTTGCCAAGTTTCTGCCCAGTCATTTAATCTGTCTATCCCTCTGAAACCGGTCATCCTCATCATTTACATCAAACTTATTTTTGTGTCATCCAAATTCTTGGCTATATACCTTTACTTTCCTCATCTACGTCATCCACATACGTTATAAATGTTTTGTCTCCACACTGATTGCTTGGGTACTGCACAAATTACAGTTCGCCATCCTGAAAACTATCCCCTTATCCCAAGCCGGTCTTCTATTAGTTCTACAATCCACTTTCGTATTCTATCCCCAACACCATGGGCCCCTACCTTACGAAGTAGCCTCATGTATGATACCTGATCAGATACTTTCTGGAAATTCAACAGCCCTCTGACGTGGCGGATTCCAAATATTCACCACCATCGGAGGGAAGAAATGCCTCATCTCACTCTTAAATGGATCTTTCCTACTCCTTGTTCATCTGAAGCCAATGATCTATCAATCAGCTCAAACATGCAACAGTGTATTCCATCACAGTTTTGCCCATTCAGTGTTCTTTTGTCATTTCCTCCTCCATATCTTGTTAAGATAAGAATACAGGAACAACAGCAGACCATTCAGCCTGTTCCACCAATCTATAAGATCATGGTTGATCTGCAGCTTAACTCAATTTACCGGGCTTTGGACCATATCCATTGATACCCTTGCTTAATAAAAACCTCTAATTCAAATTTAAATTTAACAACTGAATTAGCCCCAGCCACCATTTGAGGAAACATGTTCCCAATCTAACATATCTCCTGACTGGCCTGTATTCCATCAGCCCAAAACAAGAGAGTGTTACCTATCCTCTCAGAGCTCATAATCTGTTTGATTTACTCCAAACTAAAGAATTCAATGAGGTACATTTCCTACCCAAAGCTTTAACTTTTAATTGATACGAATATCTGCTGGTAACTATCCTGGCAGTAACATTATAATTCAGCACAGTAATTATATACTATTATTGTATATACAACTGGCTAAGCTCAACCACAATTTATCTACATTACTTATTTATTCTTGTACTTGGTGCCTGACATCAAGTTTTAAGTAATAATATTTTGTCAATTCGCTGTATAGTATTCTGAAAATGGTTCTTGAAATGTGGGAATTAATCATCTCAGAAGCTGGGATACATCACTTCAGGGAAAGAGTCAAAAAGGATAAAGGACAATGCTGAAATTCCTAACAACACTGAACTTACTGCACCATAAAACCCTGCGCGGGCCACTGCTTCTTTCCTGGCCAGGTGCAACACTTGGCTGATCTTCTCGGTATACTTCTGCAGTTCGGACTCCTCCTTGGCAAAAGCACGGACTGTCCTGATGTTCCCAATGCGTTCTTCAGCGAGCTGTGAATGGGTGGGAGAAAAATCAAGGTCATTGTTGAATTATTGTTTTTTTATTGGAAAACAAACTAGAAAAACAAAAGATTGGACACAGTTATGTAGCAGGGAAAATACTAGGTATTCGTAAAAAAGCAAATTGATGATCAAAAGTGGAATTATATGTGGTTACACAAGGCCATGAAAGTTTGAGACAATCAGGCACCAGGTACCTTCAGGTTGAAAAGCTGCTCAGTAACAGCTTTTAGTTAGTTAAGTTGCAGTTCACAGAACAAACAATGAGTAGATGCACTCAGACATCTGAGAAGTCTGCAAGCCAAGATACATTTCTCTCACCCACCCTCTGAAAGGGTGCAAGGAAACCAGTACTCAAAAACTTTAAAGATTAAAACTCTTAACACTTGCAAAGACTTTGGTCCAACTGATTGACAAGAGAAGATCCTCAATTCAGGAGCCAACAAGCTGATATAATTGTTAAAAACTAAAAGAATGGTGAGAAAAGTCTTTTCATTCCACCCCATGGTTTTAATACTACTCAAAAAATTCATTCCTTTTTGCCTATGCTTCCACCCATAAGACAGACAATTCTGCAAACATCTTATCTGTTGAGTGAAAGAGTGAGCGAATTTTCATTTATCTTAGATAGTGGTCAAAGTCAGGCAAATTTTACTAATTCAGTTGGTCCTTCATGCGTTTGTGGGAGCCCACAAAATAGTCGGGCTTGATTACTAGCATGCTTTTTCTATCAATATCATAACACTATGTATTTCGAGTCAGAAAAAGCTAGCCAGTTTCTATTAGGCTCCATTTAACACACTATGTCGTCTCAGATTTAATCCCTACAGCCTTAACGAATGACAGCTTGAACAGTGGGACAGAATTACTCAGCCAGCCAGAGATTGCCCAGTAAAGGTAGAGGCAAAGGTTAGAGTCTGGTGTCCAAATCCATCCGACAATCCACTGGAATTGAATCACAGATGATTCATCAGCCAGTCAGGAAATACAATTCCACAATAATTATATAAACTTTCTCATGAGCTTCACTAGAGTTCAGAAGAATGAGTAGGGGGATCTTATGGAAACCGATAAAATTATAACAGAATTAAACAGAGTAGATGCAGAAAGGATGCTCCCAATGACTGAGATGAGGAGAATGTTTTTCACCCAGAGAAAGAGAGTGGTGAATCTGTGGAATTCGTTACCTCAGAAAGCAGTCAAGGGCAAAACATTGCATGGTTTCAAGAAGAAGTTGGTGCTTGGTGCAAGAAGGATCAAAGGATGTGGGGGGAAAGTAAGAACAGGACAATTGAGTATAGACGATCAAATGGCAAAGTAGGCTCAAGGGGCCAAATGGGCCAACTCTGCTCCTATTTTCTGTGTTGAAAAGAGAGGGGCAATGAAGGAGTCAAACATGAACCAAAGTGAGCCAGCACTTCTGTTCTGCTGCTAGACTGCAACAAAACACTTTGGACACAAGGTTTCTATGAAAGGCATCACAAGCAAAAGGTTAACTTGCTCCTCTTAGCTGATCCTAAAATACTTTTGGATTAATACAGTATGAAGAATCTCAACATAATATTTCACATTACATCACAGTAATTGTTAAATTGTCTCCTGGGATTCCTTGCTGCAGATTTCCTATTGCCTTCCTGAAGAGAAGATATTCAATGGGATTAGATTTGACATTGAAATGCAAGATATTACATATCTTTAAATTTATACATGTTTGGGACCAGGCATTTTAAAATAACCAAAGCAGTGCGCTGCTCCCAATGCCAATAGGGTGACACTAAAAATTCACACATACCACCTTATAAAAGCTTAGAACGGTTAATGAAATTACAAATATGTAATCTGCATCTTGTGGTTTCCATCAGTGTGGTCATATACATTCACAATTCCTTTTGTGAAGCAAATCAACACCTTGTTTCCTGCAGTGTTAATATTTATAAGATAGTCATTGATAAGATAGTACTTTTCTCTTTAGGGAAAAAACAAACTTTTTAAAAAAGGGAAAATACCTAGACTTACAGACTAGCTCTCATGAGCCCTGAAAAATCAAAGCACTTTTCTGCCAAGTATATGCAAAACATAGTCACTGCTTCTCAGGCTCTTGATTATAGCTCCACCTTCCATAGCAGAATTCCAAACTCAGACCTAGATCTCAGCTTCCCCCAGTGTAAATGAATCCTTGACTTTCTGACCCATAGACCACAAATCAGTAAAACTCAGTGACAACAGCTCTACCATGACAATCGTCAACACCATTGCCCTGCAAGGCTGCTTACTCAGCCTCCTCCTATTCACCTTATACACTCATGACTGCATGGCCAAATTCCATCCCAACTCCATTTACAAGTTTGCTGATGATACCAGCATTGTAGATCAGATTTCAAACAATGAAAAGACAGAATACAGGAAAGAGATTGAGTGCTTAGCAGCATGGCATAAAGCTAACAATCTCTCCATCAATGTCAGCAAAACAAAGGAGCTGGTGTTTGACTTCAGGAAGTGGAGTGGAGGGCATACCTCTGCCTGCATCAAATCGTGCTGAGCCGGAGTAGATGGTACACCCTGTGTGTATCAATGGTACCTAGGTGGAGATGCTCAAGAGCGCCAAGTTTCCAGGAGTGATCACCAACAATCCACCCTGGTCCCACACGCCAATGCAATGGTCAAGAAAGCATAATAATGCCTCTACTTTCTCATGAGGTGATAGAAATTCGGCATGGCCACGAAGACACTTACCAACTTTAACAGATGCATTTTAAGAGAATTTTCTATCTGGAATTATGGCGACTGGCATGATCTATACTTCCCACTGCCTCAGGAAAGCAACTAACAATCAAAGACCCCTCCAACCCCAATTATACGCTCTCCACCGTCTTCTGTTGGGTATAAGATAAAGAGGTTTGAATACTCGTACAAACAGGTTCAAGAACAGCTTCTTCCAGGCTGTTATCAATGTTAATATTGCTCGCTCTTTCTGCACCCTCTCTGATTCTGTAATACCATATATTCAATTCTGCTACCTTGTATGACCTGCACATAAAACAAGACTTTTCATTGTATCTGGATACATGTGACAACAATAAATCAAACTCAAACTCAACACTCTGACGCAGGAAACACAGCAGCTGATGTTCAGCAAAAACTTATAAACAATAACACGATGACGACAAGATAATCTGTCTTTAATTATGCTGGTTGTGAGATAATATTGACCAGGATATATGAAAAAGACATCTCACTCTTGTCTGCAAGAGTCAGGCCTTTCACACCCTCAAGAAGAGGCAGAGTCTCAGTTTAATACCTCATCGAAAAATCTGCAATACACAGCATTTCTCTCGGTGCAATACTGGGAATATTTTGCATTCTCAACTCTTATCTGGGCCTCGAAATACACAACGTGAGCTACACAGTGCCCTTTGCATCTCCATATTCTCCTGGTTAAAACAGAACCCGAGTTTCGCTGGCAATCAAGGTACAGCAACTGGATATAGTGCCCCAAGAAACATAGGTTAGAATGAATGACCATTGGACTATAGGATATCGGAGCAGAATTAGGCCATTCAGCCCATCAAGTTGATCATGCACAGCAGGTCAGGCAGCATCTGAGGAGCAGGATAAGCCCTTAACCAGGACTCTCCTGCTCCTTGGATGCTGCCTCACCTGCTGTGCTTTTCCAGCACCACACTCTTGACTGTGACCTCCAGCATCTGCAAGTCCTCACTGTCTCATCAAGTTGATCATGGCTGATATGTTTCTCAACCGCATTTGTCTTGCTTTCTCCCCATTGTCCATGATCATTCTGCTCATCAAGAACCTATCTTTGTTTTAAATACACTCAATAACTTGGGCTCAACTATCTTCTTTGGCAACGTGTTCCACAGATTTACCTCCCCTGGTTCAAGAAATGCTATCTGATTTGACTTATTGTCATGTGTATTTTGTTATAAAATACTGTTCTAAAGTGTTATATGGTGTTGCCTTTCTCCAGCGCCATCATAAAATGCAGAAAAATAAACCAAAATACGGAATTAAAAAAGATAGATAAATAAATAGAAAAAAAAACAACTCTACGGTACTTTTTGTTAAGTTTTTCTGGTGGCCATGCATGAGTCCCCTTTGCATGCCGCTGCTGGAATGAAAGTTGCCACTTTTTGGCACCAACTCCCTCCACCGACACTGTCATCACGATGAGTCCTGGCAGTCTACACCGCCTGCGTCACAAGCACACTGTGAAACGTGGACTACATATGCCAGACAGGAGAGAAGACTGAACACCTTCCACTTGAGTATCCGTCATATCCTGGCAAGACGGAGTGTCCAACACAGCGGTCCTATCTTACACTGGCCTTCCCAGAATATACACTCTGATCAGGCAGCGGAGACTGTGCTGGCTGGGCCACATCCATCACATGGAGGATGGCTGCATCCCAAAGGATATCCTCTGTGGAGATCTCACATCCGGAAAGAGGCCCACTCGGCGTCTCCAGGTGCACGACAAGGACATCCGCATAAGCGACATGAAGGCACTTGATATCGTTACAGAGTCCTGGGAACAGCTTGCAGCTGGCAATATGAGATGGAGAAGCACCCTGAACCAACACCTCAAAACAGGGGAAAAGAAGCTGACGAGTGCTTCATCAGACAAGTGGGAAGGAGTGCAGCAGCTCTAGCAGATCAACGACCACATACAGATATGACCTCTGCAACCGGGATTGTCACTCCAGTATTGGTCTCTTCAGTCACAAGTGATGCTGCCGCAGCAAAGCAGAAAAGGTTGAACAGTGAGGATGCAACCCATGGTCAGCCATGACTGCAAGGGACCTCACCAGCGGACCTTGCCAACGCGGACATCACCAATGCCTCCAGGTACTGCACCAGCCAAAACTCGACCTTGCCGCTGCCATGGATCCACTAAAGCAGCTGCTGCTGAAGCTGGATCATGTACTCAACCTAAACTTTCTCCACCACCGCTTAGTCTCTGCCACTAGCAGAAACATCTTCGACACAACCACTCTATCCAGGCCTCTCAGTATTGTGTAAGTTTCAATGGAATTCCCCTCATCCTTCTAAACTCTGAGTACAGACCCAAAGTCTTCAACCGCTCCTCATACAACAAGCCTTTCATCCCCGGAATCATTCTTGTAAACTTCCTCTGGAACACCTCCATCGCTGGCACATCTTTGCTAAGATACAGGGCCCAAAACTTCTCGCCTTCTTGAAATGAATACTAACAAAATGCATTGGCCTTCCTAAATGCCAGTTGAACCTGCAAGTTAACTTTAAGAGAATCCTGACCTCAGACTCCCTAACCCCTTTGAGCTTTTGATTTCAGAGGCCTTTTCCCCTTCAGAAAACAACCTACACCGCTATTCTTTCTACCAAGTGCATAACCTCACACGTTCCCACATTGTATTCCCTCTGCTACCTCTTTGCCCACTCTCCTGGTCCATCCAAGTCAGGCTGTAGCCTTTCCACATATGCCAGACAGGAGAGAAGACTGAACACCTTTCACTTGAGTATCCGTCATATCCTGGCAAGACAGATGACAAAATGCTCTCAGATCCTTTGTCCAGATTGTTAATGTTTAACATCAGTTGGTGCCAACACTGACCACTGCAGTTCTCACAGCGCCAGGGACATAGGTTCAATTCCCGTCTCAGGCAACTGTCTGCGTGGAGTTTGGACATTCTCCCCACGTCTGCGTGGGTTTCCTCTGGGTACTCCGGTTTCCTCTCACAGTCCAAAGATGCGCAGGTAGGTGAATTGGCCATGCTAAATTGCCCATAGTGTTAGGTAAATTAGTCAAGGGTAAATATAGGGTAGGGGAATGGGACTGGGTGGGTTACTCTTTGGAGGTTTGGTGTGGACTTGTTGGACCAAAGGGCCTGTTTCCATACTGGAATCTAAGTTAATCTAACCTGCCATCCTAAAATGGAGCCTTTTATCCCTATTCTTTACCTTGTGCCTTTAAGCAATCCTTTGATCTGGGATCGCTGCTGCAATGCCTCTCTTTCAGGTGACAGCAATTGACTTGTTGCAGAACCATAACACTGCTGAACACATGTAGCTAATATCTGCTTTGACACGTATAACAAAGCCTATGAAATACCATTTGTTAAGCTTGATTTAATTAATATTTTGTATTTTCAAATATTAACAACTTTAAATGCAACTCAAAAGTGCAAGGATGTAAAGTTTGAGACTTGGAACTTCAGCCGTTGGATTCACAGTTGGTGCAGTACTGGCAGGTTCTAGATAATGGTCTTGGTTACTTAACTATGAACCCGCCTAGACCAATCTTTGGTTGCCTCAACCAATGATCCTTTATCAGTTCAATTCAGAACTGTTGCAAGAACATCATCCACAAGATAAGCTTCCTTCCCGATCTCTGTAGGGTTTGTATTTCAGAGGAGTTTGGCTCTAGAACTGGACACTGAAAGCTAGCATGGTAATAGGGGAACAGTTAATACCGTCTTCCAATCAGTCAATATCAAGGCAAATTTCATATTCTTCAGATTGAAATTGTGGGGAAAGGGCATGAAGAGACATAACCTGACTAGCATTAGCCTGAAAACTGACAGTGGAATCACTGGAGATTGAAGCCAACACAAAGCATAAGCTAAAGATGAATCTTTGGCACAAGGACCATGATCCATCTGATTCTTCTTCTGCCATTTGAAGTTCACATTTTCATGCGGAGGGTGGTATGTGGTGGAGGCTGGTACAATTGCAACATTTAAGAGGCATTTGGATGGGTATATGATTAGGAAGGGTTTGGAGGGATATGGACCAAACTGGCAGGTGGGACTAGATTGGGTTGGGATATCTGATCGATGTGGATAGGTTGGACTGAAGGATCTGTTTCCATACTGTACATCTCTATAACTAATTATAGCAATCAATCTCTGATCAATTAATCCAAACAGTCACACCCAAGAAATATAAACCCTAAATAGGGGGCTTTGTGAATTAAAGGTCTAAGATCACCTGATTCTCCCAAGTATGCTTCCTCAACAAATATCATGTTGCAAATTATGCCATAGAATATTTTCCGAAATCTAATTATATTTGAAATAGTCAATTTAATCTGGCAATACCATTGGCAGAGGGAGCCTGTTCTATAAATTGACCTCCTGGATATTGAAATATTGTTTCCATCGGATATTTTTGAATTAATGCACTTCACACACACAGTCTAAGTCTTGTACTCATACAGCTTGTCGTGGTTTCATTATATAGTCTATTTACAATCCTAAACACAGTAACTATATTACCTCTCAACTAGCTCTTTTCACGTTTGCTTAATCCATTCGAACATGTGAGTTTGAAAAAAGTAGTTAAAAATGGTACTGCAGCTGATCAGTCCTGTCTTAGCCAGCAATTATCCATATGGTGAACATCAAATTTGTGAACAATATGAAGCAGTCAAGGCTGTCCAGACAGCTGGAACTGACAACCGGGAGCAGCAGATTCAAACCACGACAAAAGCCGGAGGAAAGATCACAGAAGCGCTTCACAGGAGGCTCCCAAACACTGAGGATGTCACCTAGACAGGGGACAAAATGTCTGCAACACAAATTCCCAGCTCAGCGAACAGAACCACAATATCCTATTTTCCTAGTTGGGTATCAAAATCCAGTGAATTGCAATGGAGATTTGTGGAGACCATGAGTTATTCTTCAAGCAAATTTTGATCACGAAATAAGCATGATATCCAGGAAGAATGATCACAAATGTTCTTGGATAGAAGGGAACCATTCAGTCCATTGTGTCTGGGCTGTATCTTTGAAACAGCTATCCAATTAGTACAATTTTACTGCATTTCTTTATAGACCTATATTTTTCTTCTCAAGTATTTATCCAATTGCCTTTTTCATTGAACTTTTAAATGTGCTTCCATCATTACTTCACACAGTGCACTCCAGATCACAGCAATGCATAAATGAATCCTTAGCACCACATGATTGCTTTGATAATATTCTTAAATCTGTATCTTGAAGTTATTGACCCATCAGTGGAAACAGTTTCTCCTTACAAATTCAACTGAAGCTTTCTCAATTTTGAATATTAAACCTCTCCTTAACCTTTTCTGCTGCAGAGAAACGATTCAGCTTTAACACTCTGGCACCATTTACAGAACAAAAAACAGTACAGCACAGAATCAAACCCTTCAGCCACATGTTACCTTTCTAAACCAAAAATGTTTTACCTCTGAACAGTCTATAGCCCTTTATTCCTTGCCTAACCATATCTGTCAAGACACCTCTTCAACATTGCTCGTGTGTCCATCTCTACCATCTCTTCTGACAGCACATTCCAGGCGCTTGCCACCCTCTTTGTAATAAATTTGCCTCTCACATCTCCTTTAAAATCTAACTCCCTTTAAACCCTTCTACCCTGGAAAAAGACTCTGACCATCCATTCTATCCATGCCTCTCAAATTTGTAATGGTGCCCGCCTCCCCCACCATCCTTCGACATTAGAGTGAAAACAAACCAAGTTCATCGAATCTCTCTTCACAGCTAAAACCTTCCAAATCAGCCAACATCCTGGTAAACTGTTACTGTACCCTCTCCAAAAGCCTGTACATCCTTCTTGCAGTGTGGCGAACAGAACTGCACACAATATTCTAAACATGGCCTGACTGAAGTTCTATACAGCTGCAATGTGACTTATTAGCTGTGAAGGAACTGTGAAGGTTTATCAGGTGAGTGAACTAAAGATTACATTAGATTAGACTTAGTGTGGAAACAGGCCCTTCGGCCCAACAAGTCCACACCGGCCTGCCGAAGCGTAACCCACCCATACCCCGACATTTTCCCCTTATCTAAAACTACAGGCAATTTAGCATGGCCAATTCACCTGACCTGCACATTGTTGGACTGTGGGAGGAAACCGGAGCATCCGGAGGAAACCCACGCAGACACGGGGAGAACGTGCAAACTCCACACAGTCAATTGCCTGAGGCGGGAATTGAACCCTGATCTCTGGTGCTAAGGGGAAGCAGTGCTAACCACTTGGCCACCGTGCTGCCCACAAGGGCTGAAGGAGTTTTCTTTGTGACAGTTCTGGAATCATAATGCCTCCTTAATCTTCTTAATAAAAATGCTAGTCTGGCCAGGTGTGGCCACATCTTATGATAGAATAAATAAAAGCATTACCTGTGTTGCATCAGCCAGTGAATCTTGGGTGACTCGACCAAGTTTGCGCATGTATCTACCATAAAACACTGCAAGGACACCAACTGGAGGAACAATGCCCAGGACAAACAGAGCCAGTTGAGGTGACACGTAAAACTGCTCAACAAAAAAAAAGAGAAATTAAGTGAGCAACATCCATTATGGTCAGTTGACATTTCAAACTATTACAAATTGTCAGGTTAAATCAATTTATCACAAATTTATTACATTCTGCAAAATGTTAAATATCATGAAGAGTTCCAGTTTGAGATAAAACTGGATACAATGAACACAGGCAACAATCAACTATGTACATTCAACTCATTTCTCCAGATAGGCATTTACCTGGATGATTCAAGTTGTGCTAAATACTAGTTACCGTTTGATAACCAACAACATATTTTGAAAATTATTGATAACTAAAGATTAAAATAGAAGACTGATCTGGGAACATTTAATGAGAGCATTTGGATACTGCCTTCTTTTACCTCAGACAGAAAATACAAAAAGGCATTACTCAAGACTTAAAATCTGATTGAAGATTTGTAGCTCGGGTATCCGTTGTTGTGGTTCTGCTCGCCGAGCTGGAAGTTTTTGCTGCAAACGTTTCGTTCCCTGGCTAGGGAACATCATCAGTGCGGTGGGAGCCTCGTGTGAAGTGCTGCTTTGATGTTTCTTCCGGTATTTATATTGGTTTGTTCTTGCCGCTTCCAAACTGACACCCGGAAGCGGCAAGAACAAACCAATATAAATACCGGAAGAAACATCAAAGCAGCGCTTCACACGAGGCTCCCACCGCACTGATGATGTTCCCTAGCCAGGGAACGAAAAGTTTGCAGCAAAAACTTCCAGCTCGGCGAGCAGAACCACAACAATTACTCAAGACTTTATTTTCTCAAGATTGTATTCACAAAAGTGTAAGATATTCACTTGTTTTATCCAACAGGTTTCAGATTCCAGCAGGTATGAATTCTGCCTAGCAGTACAAACCCAATTCACAGGTACACATGAAAGGTACCTGAAGTTTGAATACTGAACTGTTTCGCTAGCTGTCTTAAATAAGGGTGACAGTTGGAGTTCTGCAATGTCTGCTCCAATGTCTGAGTCGAAGGGAAAGAAGATAGCAAATTCTTCTATCCTCAATTACTAATCAGTGATTTCTATTAGAAAATACAGTTATGAGCATAAGATGAGAAGAGAATGAAAATTGGCTGTGCTGCCATATGAAACAGAATTGCCGATTGACAATCTAGGACATTGTTGTTGGCATCAATAAAACTATTATCAGGAAGATTCCACATCTTCAGAGGAGATTGGCATGGCAGGGTAGGGGTGATGGGAACAGACACAGGCAAGGCATTTAAATTGACCAGAACATGGTCACAGCCATTGCAGAGAAATGTTCACAACACGTCCCTGTTGCATGCTGCCACGTACATCTTTTGGACACTCATATGGTCACACAGACTGAAGATTTCAATCAAATTCTGTAAAATTAATGACTTCAGATTTGCATAGGGGTACGTGTTTTGAGTGCAATGTTTGCGAATGGAATTTGTGCAAATTAGAAATGACAATTGCCCTCAAAGTCTGTAAACACCTTGGAAACAAAAGACAAAAAATGTGCTTAAATAAAGGAAACAAAAGTATCATAGTTAACTAATTCAGAAATGAGAATGTTTGCTCATCAGCCCTTTCCCAGCCTTAACAAACCATCATGCCAACACCAGCTGCTGCTTGACCAACAGCTCTTAGGCCATCAGATAGATTCTCGGTCACCGAGCGTCCAAGCAGGTCAGTATCGGATGAAAGTCGGTTTATCAGTTCTCCTGTGCTGGTCTTATCGAAAAACCCAATCTCCTGGCATAGAACTGAAGAATACAATCTTGTCCTTAAACGTCTGACAATCTGTTGCCCTGTGATACACAAAAAAAAACAACAAAAGGGCATTAGACTGACAGTACATGCACCACAGTTAACGTCATACATTCTCCCATCTTGCACGAGTGCAAGATTTCCATCAGTCACTGGTTAACCCTCTGCCAATTTAACACACCCCAGTTGTCAAATAAACAGCAAAATAATGCAGTCACTGGAAATATGAAATTAAAAATAGAATGCTGGGGAAATTCAATAGAAATGCCTTCTCTCTCTCCGCAGATGCTGCCAGACCTGAGCTTCTCCAATGTGCTGTTTCCTTTTCTTGCACCCACAGAGTTCTATAAATGAGGATGTATTCCACTAAAATTCCAAAAACAAATGTGCATTTCATAGTGCAGGTAAGCCTCCAATTCTTTCTAATATCATTACGTCTTCCTCAGTTTCTGACTTGTTCATCTATATCATAGCTTCCTCTTCTTTGTTATTTAGTCACTTCCCTTCAATTGTACCCTTTCTAATCAGCACTTTGTGTTAAAATTATCATGAGTTAATCACCAAGGCAATAATTTTTGCATGAAGTAAGCTAAAATCATCTAGTTTCACAACAAGAGCAACTTAAGCACGTTCTTTAGTTGCATCCACTGGTTTCACTGAACAATGAATTGCATTTAAAAAGCATGCATCTACAGTACAGCGAACCTTTCATGTGGCTGAGAATTCCCAAAGCACACATAAGTCACTGGTGCAAGCCTTACTCCAGGGACAATTCAGTGCCATCGTGACTGTGTGATGTAATGAGAAGTGCCATCTTGACAATAAACCAAGCTCCACTTATCATTTTTTAATGATTTGGAGATGCCGGACTGGGGTGTACACAGTTAAAAATCACACAACACCAGGTTATAGTCCAACAGGTTTAATTGGAAGCACATTAGCTTTCGGAGCAATGCTCCTTCAAAATCATCTGATGAAGGAGCGTCGCTCCGAAAGCTAGTGTGCTTCCAATTAAACCTGTTGGACTATAACCTGGTGTTGTGTGATTTTTAACTATCCCTTTTTAGTGTGGTATAAACAATCCCATGTACCGTTCGAAGAACAGGGAGACACTCCCAATGTACAATACCAGCAAAAAGAATAAGTTAGGAATGTAACTGAATGCTGTACGTATGCCTGGACAAACACAAATCAACACAAGAAGCTCAACTATCTGGTACAAGAATTTAGATCATAGTGGTCATGGAAAGCACAGCAGGTCAGGCAGTTTCCGAGGAGCAGGAAAATTGACGTTTCGGGCAAAAGCCCTTCATCAGAAACGAACGTCAATTTTCCTGCTCCTCGGATGCTGCCTGACCTGCTGTACTTTTCCAGCACCGCTCTGAACTAAACTCTGGTTTCCAGCATCTGCAGTCCTCACTTTTGCCTACTATCTCGTACAAGGTCAGAAGTCACACAAGTTATAACCCAACAGATTTATTTGAAATCACAAGCATTTGGAGTGCTGCTCCTTCATCAGGTCAAGTGTTCACTCTGAAAGCTTGTGATTTCAAATAAAAATGTTTGACCATAACCTGGTGTTGCGATTTCTGACCCAATCCATCCCAGTCCAACACTGGCACCTCCATATCACACCTGTCTAGAACAAAGCAGTCTGCTTGATTGTACCCCATCCACTGCCTTCCCCATACAGTTGCAACAGTGTGCAAACTGCCTAAATCACCAAATATCTTTTAACACATCTTCCAAAATTATAACCTCTATCACCTAGAAGGCCATGAACATACATGGAACTTCCTCTCCAAGCTGCTCACTAACCTGACTTGGAATTATTCTCGAACTGAAAAACCTTGGAACTGCTTTCATAATGCACTGTCGATAAACAAACACCATACAGATTGCAGTAGTTCAAGAAAGCAGCACAATGCCACTTTTCTCAGGACAATACAGGCTGATCCAGCCAGCCATACCCATATCCAGTAGACAAATGAAAAAACTCAGGAGCCCAAAAGCAGAATACTGAAATTTGCAGATGACACCACATTATGTGGCAGAGCTAACAAAAAAAAGGTATCACTGAGAAATAAAGACAAGTTTAATGATCAAGAATGTGTGTGGTAAATGGCAAACAAAAAGTCCACAATGAAAACATAGGCGTTGCATTATGTTAGGAATTATAAGCAGGCCAAAAAGTAAGCAAAAAGATCAGGACATGGGTACAGATTCACAATTTCTTCAGAACACAGTAGTTAGGAAAATGTAGTATATTTGCTGGGAGAGATAAGTGGCAGGTGAAGAAGGAGCCCAGAGGGAGAAGGCAGCCAATAAAAGGATTGTTAATGCTAAGTCCAAGGGAAAGAAAATGGGGACCGGATTAGGAAAAAATTCTGAAGTTCGAAGAGAGACCACTGAACCCAAAAGATTAACTGTTTCTTCTCCACAGACGCTGCCAGACCAACTACATCTTGAAAGTTCCTTACAGCCAAAAACTTGCACATTTTCTTCACCTGAAATCTGCATGAGGTAGACACGGGCAGCATTGGCAGCAGCTCCACATATGAAGACACCACTCAATATTGCACAGAGTGAGGTCAAGCTCCCAGTCACATTCTCTCCAACAGGATTCATGTAAATGGTATCAATAACCTTTCCCAGAAAGAAGGGAGCAGACATGGTCACAAGGCTGGACACACCCAAGAAGCCCACAGCAGCTGGGGAGAGAAAACAATACAAACTTGTAGATATCAGAGCAACACAAGGGCAGGCTGACTGTACTGCAAAGATAAGGAGGTCGACTAATGGGCAATTTATTACAGAAAAAATGGCTGCAGAAGTACAACCAGGAGCCAACTCCCTTGATTCGACACTACAACCATGAAAACACATGCCCTTTTACAATCGAATTTCCACTTGCAGCTTTAGAAACTGTGAATAAAATTAAGGACACGAGAAATCGACACCTTCTCATAGAGCATCTTTTCAGAAAAGCATGGTTGGCATGTAGTACTTCATCATCATTTCATAGCGTTAGTGCAACTGAACCTCAAGTGACATTTCTGATAACCAGAGGTGGGGATGCATTTCCACGGGGAGGGTGTGAAGGTGAATTAAACATAAACTTATAAGAGAATGGGGAAATGGCGCTGACGAGGCTGATTTCAGGAACATTTTGATGAGGAGGGAGAGCGGGGATTGTGGATACGGATGTCACCCCCAGAGTGGGACCACCGAACCCGGGACACTCCATCCCTCTCCTGGGTAGCAGTACTTACCTGACAGCGGCCACCGCTCCGGGTAGGCCAGGGTCAACAGCCTCCTGGCGTCCTCTACCAAAGCTCCGGGAGTGGGGGCCCGACTCCGCTCCTTCTCTCGCGCGGTGTCAGGCCGCTGCTTTTGGGGCAGGAGGCCCTGGGCCGGTGTCCGGTTGCCATGGTGACCCCCGCCGGGCTCAGCTCCCCCGGCCGCGAGCCCCGAACAACAACGCGGCAGCCGGCTCCGCTGCAAGCCATTACCGGCCGCCTGCAGACAGCGTGCGGCCAAGCAGGCCCGGCCAAGTAGCAGAATCCGGGATGCCATTCAGTGCAGCCGAAACAAAGAAAGAGTGGATGAGAATCAGGCCCCGGCCACTGGCATTGCTCGGACCATCCCAAAGGTCCCGAGCGTTTCCTGGTGCTGCTTTTTATTGTTGCAGCCACCAAGCTTGCACCGCCCCCTGAGCCAACGCCAGTGCAGTACCTCTAACATTTCCCAACACCCAATTCAATGCACATTCCAGCTCTAAGCCGCTGTGTCACTCTTCACTGACAACGCCGGGCTTTCTATAGCACTCTATTGTTCATGTTTATTCTCGCTCCTTATGCTCCTGGTATTTCCCTATTTTATAATTTATCTTTAGCCACTTACCTATTCTAAATGGTGTTTTTACAGGCGGATGATTATGGCACGTGCTTCTTTACTAATTTGGTTAAAGATTGTACTATCCTGATGAAGGGCTTTTCCCGAAACGTAGAGTTTCCATCTCCTCGGATGCTGCCTGACCCGCTGTACTTTTCCAGCACCACTCTAATGTAGACTCTGATTGCCAGCATCTGCAGTCTCACTTTTGCCTATATGTAGATATTCAATCAACCAGTTGATGCTTTTGTCTTTTAATCGATTTTGTTTCTTATGCATTTCGCTTGCTTCACAAACAGATTTGTAAATAAGACACAAAAACAAATATTGCTGAAAAAACACAGATGATCTGGCAGCATCTGTGCAGAAAAATCAAAATTAACGACAGGGTTATTAGATTTGAAACGTCAACTCTGCTTTCTCTCCACCTTTTGAGCTTTTCCAGCAATTTGTTTTTATGCCTGACTTACAGCATCCACAGTTCTTTTGGTTTTTATTTAGGATCGTGAGTAAACTGTTCTCCTCTTAGGAGAAAAATTAGGAAGAAAAAGCCTTAGAGTCCGGTTCTGCGTGGGGTGACTAACCCGTAGTCCAAAAGGTGTGCAGGTTAAATGGATTGGCCATGGGGGGCGAAGTCTGGGTGGAATGTTCTTCAGAGGGTCTGTGCAAACTCAATGGGCAAAATGACCTGCTTCTGCCCTGTAGGAATTCTGGGTACAATAACCTGCAGGGCTAAGTACCAATTGTTGGAAAGATGAAATGGAATGGCTGATTATTCAGGTGCAGACAAAAATGGACACACTAGCCTCTTCCTGTGTCATTAACTTATCAAATTGCAACTCAGAAATATTTTTAATATCCTTGAAACTTTGAAAATTCCCCCAAAATCAGAAACTGCATTTGAAATCTGACCACCATTCATTACCCTCATACGCATGCGACCAAGCCTTCAATGGTATAATCTCACATGGGATAAGAAAACCCAAAACCAGTCTGTGCTGTTGGACTGCCTTGCTACTACATTACACAACTTCTTCCACATTTACTTGTTTCCTTAACGTCAACTCCCTTGACGCTGACTCCACTTGCTTCACAAGACATTTGTTCAGACTATAAAGATTATGGTCTCCTTTGTAAGATGGAACAGAATTCCACTTCATATCAGAAGCACTACTAACGGTCAACTTTTCAATACCTCAGGCCACTGACAGTAAGCCCTCATTCCTACAAGATTGATTTTGAATAAGAACAATTTATAGGGCAAACTGCCTAGCTAATTGCTGCTGGCTTTGCTTCTCAACATTTCACACAAATCCAAAATGCATCTCACTCAAATCTACTCCTACCCTATCCCCTTAACCCTGTCATTCTCATGACTAATCCCCACATCCCTGGACACTATGGGCAATTTAGCTTGGCCAACCCACTTCACCATGTTTTTAAAAAAAACTGCAAGATATCAAAGCTGATCAAACAATGCTGTCAATGTTTTGAAACCATATGTCAGAAGTAACTGAATGAGGTTTGACATAAAAAAAGGTATTTATTTTGCACAATATACGCAAGAAAATTAAGAGATCTGCTAACAGGCTGATGAGAATTATTCTTCAACCACACAACTTAAAAAAAACAATGTACATCTAATTGACAGCAAGGCAAATAATTAGCAAAAGAAGTTCAGCATAAAAGGTCAGCATGAAGGCAGTGGTTTGCTCTACTGCCTCACAATACTATGGACTTAGGTTCAGTTCCAGCCTTGGGTGACTGGCTGTATACAGTTTCTGTTTCCCTGTATCATGGGTTTTTGCCAGTTCTCCTGTTTCCTCCCATGGTTCCAAAAATGTGCAGACTCTGGATTAGCTGGGTAAATGCAGGTTACGGGAATACAGCAGTATTCTCTTTGGAAGGTCAGTGCAGACTTTATGGTCTCAATGGCTTCTACAATAAATAGTCGCAAGGTAGTGTATCATTGTAGGAATACGCAAACAATGGGGTATGCTGAGTACTAATCACTGACAGCTGCATAAGTTTCACAGGGCTACAAAAAGCCAAACCAAGCAGCATGCTTGATTTTTCGAGGGAGACTTGATAAGTTCTCCTAAACCTGTACTGCACTTACATTAAACCACAGCTCCAGCCATCCTTATAGATAAAATAATACACAGTGGAGGCATTGAAGAGTTTGTACAGACAATTTAGAAGGACGATACCAGAAATGCATGGGTATATTCTTACAGGAAGGGACTGAAAAGGGTCTGTGTTCTCTTGGAATGAAAAAAAAACACCAAGTGGTGGTCAAATGATTTTCAAAAGAATGTTCTCTCAACAGAAAGACTACTAAATAGAGGTATCAATGATACCCAATCACCAAGAAATACAATAGTGAATTCAAAGGAACTGTCTTCATGCAAAAAGTGGTCACAATGTTGAACACTCAATCCATTGGAAGTGGCCAAAACAAGTCAACGGACCAATAATCCAGAGAACAATTAAACTGTGGGTCATACAGTTCAAATCCCACAAAGGGAGATGAAATGTGAATTCAATTAATAAATCTGAAATCAAAAGCTAGCTCATAAAAAAAGGCAACTATGAAATCATGGATTTTTTTAAAATCAAAATTGGCAAACAATTTGGTTCACATATCCTCCAGGCTTACCTGTTTGGTCTACATGTGATTCCAGATCCACAAAAAATGTTTCACTCTTAACTGTCCTGTGAGCAAGCTTCTTAGTTAAAGAGTAATTAGGGATAGGCAACAAAAGGTTTTAAGTTTGCTCGCTGAGCTGACAAGTTTTCAGACGATTTGTCACCATGGTACGTAACATCAATGAATCTCCAGTGAAGCTTCACCCGAGACTTGTCACCATGCAAGGTAACATCACTGAAATGTCTGAAAACTAACCTGCCAGCTCAGCGAGCAAACTTACAACCCGAACCTCAACCTGAGCTACAAATAGTCTCAAAAACTGCATAGGCAACAGAAGCTGACATTCCATTAAACAAGAAAGAAAAATAACGGATAAGGAACAGATGGTTCAAATAGTTCAATTTAGTTGAGAGGAAAAAAAAGTAGACTTGAGTGAAGCATAAATCCTGGCATAGACTGGTTGGCCTGTGCTACATATTCTATGGTTCACTCATTAATAAAATTGACGATCATACAAGAACATGAAAGCTCAAAAAGGAAAACATGAATAAAAACAAGTTGAATTTCAAACTTTGAATATTTTATTAAGTTATAGCATTACTACAGTTAGTAAACACAAACATGTGGCAACTCTGCATTATGATGAAACATCAGAAAGGTTGTGCTCAATCAAACGTTGGCACAGCAGATAAACACGGGGATTTGAGACATCTCACTCAGTTCTGTTACATCTATCGTGCATTAACCTGGGGAAAGAAAGTAAACCAAATTATTACAAGACAGGAATAAAGTTATATGAAAAACATTATGGTCTCATAACAGACATCAAACAGTAAGCAGCATTAATAATGGCAGCATACAATTTGAAACCCAATTCGTTTATATCTACAGATCAAATTTTCTACTCATTTGACAGTAATTGCTTTAGCAGCACAATAACAGTGAACGAAGTATCATTCTCACCCCTGCCCCAACCATACTATAATGAAACAATTACCACATCATCAATCTTCAGGATACTACGAACTGTTTCTGTAGCAAGTGTCAGAGCACTGAGGGAGACAAGCAAAGGTTGCACAACCAACTCCTCTAGAATGTTAGAAATACCACCCTGAAATATAAAGCAAAACCAAAAATGTAGATTCTGTTCACTTGTATTTTTCTTCAAAAACGTCCCAGCAACAAGAGATATTCTGAATGCAGGCCTCACCTTTCTGACATTAATTCCTGCAGTCTTTTCTCCTTGTGCATGTCTATTTCTCAATTCTGTGACAGTGGAAATTGGATTAAGACCTGCATTTTCAGCCAAAGTAGATGGGATAACCTCTAACGCATCAGCATATGCACGTACACAGTATGCCTCCATGCCACTAAGAGTACGGGAATATTCAGTCAAACGTACTGCCAACTCAATTTCAGGAGCTCCACCTCCAGCGATCAAAGCCCTGTTAAAAAGATATGAATTCAGTGGATTATACAATAACTTGCTTCAATAAAATGTTGATCCTATCATTGTGTTCACCATACCATGATTCATTCTGCTTAGCGTCAAAAACATTGTTCTTCAATTATGATGGACAAAATTAGTGGTTTTGTAAGTCTTTATACAAATTCCTGAAATAATTAGTTTCAATTGGTCAGAGCTTTTCTGAATTCATACTGCTTTTAAACCCCCATTCAGAATTCTCAGGATTTAATGATGTAATCTTCAAGTATAAAGAGAAAAATCAAAACATGCACATTCTATATAAATCGACTATGAGGCTTGTGTGGAGGGGTACCACAACTACAAAAAGGAACCAAATAGTCAGAGCACCAACTTATGATCAATAACATGAGAAGACGCTAGCTTCTGAAATACAAATTTAAAGATAGCATTTACTTCAAACCATAAAATCCAGATGTGATTAAGGAATTAAAAATAGACAAACGAAATATAAACAAAAAAAGCCAAATTCATTCCCATCAATGGTCAAACTGTTAACCTCTCCCTTGAAAGGCATGATTTTAAACTGTTGCCTCAGATTTAAACACAAACATCTGCTCTAATATTTGACAATACACTGGAAATATTCTAAGAATTAGCAATTTAACAACTAGCCAAAAGAAAAATTAGAGTAAGAGCACTGCAGGAAAATTACCTTTTCTTTACCAAGCAGCGGATGACACAGAGAGCATCATGAATGGAACGCTCAGCTTCTTCCATTACCAGTTTATTGGACCCTCTGACTACAATGGATACAGTTTTCCCTGGATTTGCACAGCCAGTAATCTACAGCAAAAAGCAATCATATTTGCATAACTAGGCAACTATAAATTGTTGCCAATATTGAAGCTTCAATGTAGCCTAAACTGAAATAGTTGCCTATGGAAGTGACCCTCGCTCATTATTACCTTGATCAGTTTGCCAGAACCATTTAAACGGATTTCTTCTGCCAACTCTGCTGTGCCTAACATATCTGGCATGAACTGGTCAACATGAGCAACTGGTTTTATGCCAAGAGTCTAGGAAAAAAAAATGAATATTTATTGGCTTGTAAGTAATGATCAAATAAAGAATAGAATATAAAACTGACTGCCAAGATTTCAAAAAAAGATTAAATTTCATCACAACTGTCACATAAGTCTTTTGTACCTTACAGATAAACTCAATATCTTCTCTCTCGATATCCTTGATGACCATAATCTTCATCTTATTAAGAAAGTGCAAGGCCAGATCGCTAAGTGCATCCCTATATAAAAAAAAGAATAGTGTGAACATGGACTATTTCAGTTTTGGTCATACCAGTCTGAGACATAGATTTCAAAATTGCACAGCTAAAGGAATAGGAAGCTTGGTTTGAGAAACAGGAATAATGCTAAAAAACTCATACAACATTTAGTTAATGCATTTCTGCAAAGATCTTGGAGGTGGCAAATAGAACACATGTTTATTAAACCCAATATCACATTAAAACTCAAGCATAAACTGAAACACTGCCCACCATAAAATTTGACAACCATAAACACTTACAATCTTTGCATTATTGTCAATGAATGGTGTACACTTTGGACTAGCATCAACTTGCTGAAACTGACAAAAACATTTAGACATAGACTTTGCAAACTGATTGACAGAACACATTTCAGAAGTAATTTCAGTTAAATAACTGCCGACAAGGCTCTAATTTATGTCCAGTGTTCAAATTTCAAATTGTATTTCATTCTATTTACTTTCCAAGTACCCCATAAATGGCATGATCAGAATATTATATTTTAAATTTGTATAAGAAAGACCGGCCAGCTTGATAAATACATATCATATATGACCTATTCCCAAAACATTACACAAGTAGGTATGGCACAGATTCATGTCTAACTCAAAATTACCTCAGAATTGATTTTTGAATCAGCAGAACATTGCAACCAGCTTTTTTGATCTGCTTCACCAAGTTCAAAATGTAGGCTCTTTCTTCACGCAACACGCGGTCCATTTGGGCATAGTCAGAAACTACAACTTGGCTTTCCATCTGCAGAAGAAAGTAAACTTTACAGAACTTCTTAATTACACCCCAAAATCCTGAGCATAAATTGGCTGACACTCCAGAGCACAATAATGGAAACGGCTTAATGACATCTGTAACACATATCAAATTTAAAATTCAAGTTAATGACAAAATCTCAGTTGAGAACACCAATCATTATTTTGTCCAAAGCTTTAGTGAGTACTCTAAGTGTCAGAAGCCATTGGATGTGATGCACAAAAAAGTATTTTGTACAAAAAAAAAAGATGCAGCCCAAATTGTTGGCTTGATAAAAGATCAGACAGGGAAAACAGTGGCAAATAATTGCCAGGTTTCTGCTGATCCCAAATTCATGCCAATATGAGTACTACCTCTGTCTGATGGTGATAAAACTGGTAAATTCAACCTATTTATAGATTCATAGAATCCCTACAGTGCAGAAACAGGACTTCTATTAATAGAACTACATATTTTATAGATTAACTAGGAACATGCACTAAAATAGCATTTTACCTCCCATGGCTCCACATGAAACTTTGTCGCAAATGGTCCTTTAAGAGTACCTTTTGGATATTTTGCAATGTTAAGGACTCTTTGTATGTTGTAGGTCAGTCAGGACTTAGCAATAAGAATAGAATGCATGTTTTCCAAAAATTCTAACTGAAAGAGTTTGCAAGAAGGCAGTCCTGAGTTAGTATTTACTCATGCAGGCAATGTATTAAAAATGACAAGAATAACTCACATTCATGGTTTTGCATTAGGACCAGAACCTCCCACATGGATATAATTGGAGTGCTTTCAGATATCTTGCTTTGATATTTATCTTAATCAGGAAACGGTTTAAATAACAGAGTTATCAATATACTTAAAAGGAAGAAGTGGAATCGGTTGTCATTCCAAACAAAAATTATCAGTCAGCTGTGAGATATACATTGTGCACCTTAACATGCACGCAAGCAGGGAGCCTGCTGCTTTAAATGAACAGTTCATACAAGATAACACTTTCATAACTGCATTCTGCTTTTCATAAGACTTAGAATGCTGTGATCAATGAAGTATGTTAAAATCTGAAGGCTAATTGTGCGATTTAAGGCTTCAACTAAATTATAAAGAAATATACGTACGTCAGTCTTTGGAGCAGACAAACAGAACTGGATGAGCCCAATCTTAGCCTTTTCCACTCGGCTGACACCCGCATTAACTACTTTCTGAGTCAGAACGAGTCCATTCACCAATTCACAGTCATCAATTGTTCCGCTGCAAGGCAAATTTTGATGATTTAAGATTGCTGTTTTTTAAAATTATAATATCATGAATTTTAAAAAACAAATGCCACTTGTGAAGACTAAGTTGCTTTGAATTGCTGTCTGCTAAGTGAGGACTCAAATCCACACTCAGCTGTATTGCACAACTGCTTGATTATAACTGGAGGGAAGGAGACGACTTTTACAATCAAAGTGATTCATATGTGACAATTAATGACCAAAATATGAAAGCAACTTTTTAAAACAACCATTCATGGGTATAGGTGCAACTTACTAGACAACATTATTTATTGGCCATCCCTAACTGCTCTGATTAAAGGTGGTATGTTGTCATCTTGACCACTGCAGATCTTGCTGCAGCGCTGCAAGGGAAGATCAGAATTTTGATCCCATGACATTAAGTAACAGATATATTTCCTAATTGGAAAGGTCTGGAGTTTAGACAGGAACTTGCAACTGTTGAGGTCATATATTTGGATGGTGCAAACAGGCCTTGGTGTGTTGTTGCAGTCAATCTTCTAAATGGAAAACACTGCTGCCACTGCATTAGTGGTGGAGGAAGTGATTGTTAAAAAGGAGATAGATAGTACTAGAGAGTAGAAATAGGAGGATGAGGCAGAAAACAAGTGCATGGCTGAGGAACTGGTGCTGAGGGCAAGCATTCACATTTTTGGATCATTAGAATCTCTTCTAGGGCAGAAGCACCTGCATAAGGGACAGGTTGCATCTCAATTGGGGGGCCATGTCCCAAAGGAGTTATGTTTGAGGCTAGTACACTGGAGAAGAGGGGCAACTTAAATAGTCAAGACACGCAGGAGCAAAGCAGAGAATAAAGTAGGACTGATAAATTAAACAGCATTTATTTCAATGCAAAAGGCCTGCCGGGTAAGGCAGATTAACTCATGGCATAGTTGAGAACCTGGAACTGGGATATCATAGCTTTTTCAGAAAAATGATTCAGGAAATGGCAGGACTGGCAAATTGTTACAGGGTAGAGATGATATGGCAAAAATAGAAAGGTGACGTGAGAGGTTGGAGTGCATTTTTGGTTAAGGATAACATTACGACCGTACTTAGAGAGGATATTCCTGTGAGTACATCAAGTGAAGCTAATGTGGGTGGAAATGAGAAATAAGAAATATCAAAGAACAAATCACCTTACTGCTCCAGTATTGCAAATAACCAAAGTTGACAAAACTTATTTGAAAATCACATTGACTCCCATCACAATTAAACACATTTCAGCGCAGAATGCAGGCTTCAAAATGCTAAAAATTCAAGAAAAATGAGAAATTGAAACAAATTCATGCAAAAGGTTCTTCATTAATTTGCTATCACAGCTGGCTTATTCAGCTGGAATCAAGTGAACAGCTGAAATTTTATTGAAGTAAGAATACCTCAGCGTGCTCAGTTGATTACAATTAGTCAGTTTTGAAAGTAAGACCAAATGGGAACTGGAACAACAGGCCCTCAGTTTCATCATTTTTGATATCACGAAGTGGGATTGAAGAATTCAAAAAGAAACAAATGACGGAGAGCGGTGAAGTCAAATTAGATGGAAACAAATTAAGAAACAAAAAGAGAGAATGATAAAAACTTGTCATCTTTTTAAAAACATTTTTTCAATTTACTACCTGTAGGACTAAGATTTCATGGTTTGGTTATGGTTGAGTTGTGTTACAGGAAAAGAAATCTCATTAAAAAGGACTGTGACATTAATTTTCAGTTCCAAATTTCTGTAATTAGATAAACCGACAACTGTAGCTAATCCAAGGAGACAATATGTGAACTATTAACACATTAATAAATACTCGTTCTTACCCTAGTTTCCTGACAATTTTGATATCGCGAAGATCCACACTACTGGCAGTTGCAGGATCGATTACATTCATTACTGCATCAACACTCATTGGAGCAAGAAGGCTGGCATACTGAGAAACAACCTATACAATACAAAGTTCAGTTTTAATTACTTAAAGCATTTTATTAGTAATGTCTCCCCTCTGTACTTTCACACATCTGGGAATCTTAACTTTATATCTGCCATTTTGGGAACAAGTCAAAATTTTAAATTCTTAATTTTCTTCTGAAAACTAGACATTTTTAGCTCCCCTTAAAATATTATTCCTCCTGCCCCCTACCAAATATTGTCTGGTCCTCTTGTCTGTCTCTGCTCTATTACATACTTGAACCCTTCACTGTCAGGTTGAAAAAAATCTTAAAATTTAGGCATACTTCTCAGGGACAACGTATCATAGCACAGCAAGACTTAGGCACTTAATCTAATAAAAATTATCTTTCATTTAGACATTAATACCCAAGTTTCCACAGGCTGTTCAGCAAAGCTATTCATTTTCCAAACATCATCATTAACAAACTCTAGTTTCTATTCCAGCCACAGAACATATCCAGAAATAGGCACATTGATATATAATCAAGTAAGGCCTACTCTAAGAGCATACAACAGAAATTGCAAATCAAGTCTTGCACTATCTATCTAATTAAACAATTCCAGGAACAACACCTGGTGATTGCTACCCAGCATACACCTCTGCCTCTACTCAGTGAGGAGGTCACAAAGGGCATACAAGGTACTGGACTCAAAAAAGGATTTCACATCCCTCAAGCCTAGGAATACCACTTTGCCTGTCCCTAGAACCGAGAGTACAAGCACAAGCAAATGATCAGTCTACCTGACCTGAACTTCACCCAATGTACATAATGAAGTACATCTGTCCACAGTACAGTCCATCAAGTCAGAAAATTGATATGACATTAAGTACAATTACATAATGACAATAGCAGCTGAATAGTAGACATGTACAATATTTCTTGTGTCATCAGCTACAGAACAGTGCGCTGACACAAACTGGCCAAGCACACATTCTGCAACATTCTTCACTTCATCACTCCAAGGGTTAAGCAGCACCTGAGAATTCCAAGTGTAACCTACTGAAGCCTGAACAGTATTCTAAAAACAGGGGGCAGATTGAACAAATCAGACCATAGCTAGCTAGCCCTACAATTAAGACGAGTAGCAACAAGCAATCAGGCACCTAACAAGGATATCCTCATCTTCAGCCACAGCAGAAATCCAGTATCTAAGTGCAAGACACCGTCAAGTGTTTGGAAGCAACTTCAGCCAAAAGTGATCAACTGTTCTCTCCCTCTTTAGGTCCCCAAAGTGGTCAATTCAGTTTATTTCACACAAGATATTACGAAGTAATTGAGTACATTACATGTCTTATGAAGAGAAGTTGAGTGAGCTAGAGCTTTTCACACTGGAGGAGGAGGAAAAGAGGTATACCTCTATAGAGGTATACAAAGTAATGAGAAGCAGAGGAGATAGCCAGAGACTTTCCCCCCAAGGCAGAAATGGCTGTTACAAGGAGTCATAAGTTTCAGGTGATTGGAGAAAGGTGTAGGGGAGATGTCAGAAGTAGGTTTTTTTTTTACACAATGTGGTGGTGTGTGGAATGCAATATCCCTGCAGTGATAGTAGAGTCAGAGACATAAGGGACATTTAAGTGACTGCTGGACAAGCACATGGAAAGCAGCAAATTAAGGGGTGAATAGGTTAGGTTGATCTTTGATTAAGATAAATGCTTGGCACAACATCGTGATCCAAGGGCATGTACTGTGCCGTACTGTTCTATGTACACCAGACGCAGAAAAGGATATGAAGCCAAGATTCCTTTGTTTAATGATTTGATTTGAGGTTTTCCAAATAACACTCCTAATTGAATGAATGAACCATGAATAAATCTGCATCTCAGCAATGAGCCAAGAGAAATTTGCCTGATGTGCAATGAGTATGATAATCAAGTCACTTTAAAATGGTAAATTGGTGATATATTCAATAATAAATAATATTTTCAATGTAAAAGTGCAAGTAAGCTACTGGAATTGAGATGATTTGTGATGTACAATATTTTTCATGTTTGAAATACTTACATCGCAAAGCCTATTAATAAGATAGAAGTTATCAGTATGAATCACACAATTGCAATTGTTCTTACTTTGGAGCTGAGAGCAGTGGTAGCACTGTTCAGGAGAGATTCTCGGTCACTTAGTTCCACAGGTTGAGCAATGCCATTCAAAACCTCTACACCCTTTTCTAAGGCCTTTTGGAAAGACTCAGATATGATTGTAGGATGGATCCCTGTAACAAAATTGATCAATTAATTCTGCAAAATAAAGGCGATTAAGACAAGACTTAAGCATGTGATTAGCAGATCTCCAAATTTCATAAAACAGAACTGCAAACAATAGTTTTAAGAAAGTTAAGGAAAACAATCAAAATCAACTGGGAAAGAGAGCAAAATGTTGGAAATAAATGGTCAGAACAGTAAGAGACAGGCAACTATTTATTTAACCCATTTTTCAGATCAACTCGTTCAGAGATGCTGTTACACACCTCTGGAGCAGGCAGGACTTGAATCTGAGCCCCTGGGTCCAGAGGTATGGACACACTCACTGCACCATAACAGTGCCCTAGGAAACCATAGAAAAGAGAACATTACAGCGCAGTACAGGCTCTTCGGCCCTGGATGTTGTGCCGACCTGTCATACCAATCTGAAGCCTATTTAGCTTACACTATTCCATGTACGTCCACATGCTTGTCCAATGACAACTTAAATGTACTTAAACTTGGCGAATCTACTACCATTGCAGGCAAAGCATTCCATACCCTTACTACTCTCTGACTAAAGAAACTACCTCTGACATCACCCATCAATTTATAGCTATGCCCCCTCATCTTCGCCGTCACCATACTTGGAAAAAGGCTCTCCCTGTCCACCCTATCGAACCTCTGATTATCTTATATGTCTTGATTAAGTCACCTCTCAACCACCTTCTCTCCAACGAAAACAGCCTCAAGTCCTTCAGCCTTTCCTCCTAAGACCTTCCCTCCATACCAGGCAACATCCTAGTAAATCTCCTCTGCACCCTTTCCCAAGCTTCCACATCCTTCTTATAATGCGGTGACCAGAACCGTACACAATACACCAGAGCTTTGTACAGCTGTAGCATAACCTTATGGTTCCGGAACTCCATCCCTCTATTAATAAAAGCTAAAACACTATGCTTTCTTAACAACCCCGTCAATCTGGGCGGCAACTTTCAAGGATCTGTGTACCGGGACACAGAGACCTCCCTGCTCATCTACACTACCAAGAATCTTACCATTAGCCCAGTACTTTGCATTCCGGTTACTCCGACCAAACTGAATCACCTCACACTTGTCCGCATTAAACTCCATTTGCCACCCCTCAGCCCAGCTCTGCAGCTTGTCTATGTCTCTCCGTAACCTACAACATCCTTCATCACTATCCGCAACTCTACCGACCTTAGTGTCGTCTGCAAATTTACTAACCCACCCTTTTACGCCCTCATCCAGGTAGTTTATAAAAATAACGCACAGGAGTGGACCCAACACCGACCCTTGCGGTACACCACTGGTAACTGGACTTCAGGATGAACATTCCCCATCATCCACCACCCTCTGCTTTCTTTCCGCAAGCCAATTACTGATCCAAACTGCTATATCTCCCACAATCCCATTCTTCCACATTTTGTATAAATCGCCTACTGTGGGGAACCTTGTCAAACGCCTCGCTGAAATCCATATACACCACATCAACCGGTTAACTCTCATCTACCTGTTTGGTCACCTTCTCAAAAGAACCATTTAATAGTGAAAGAAAACAGGGGACAGGTTGTAGAAACAGATACTCCAATTAGAGAAACAATTGATTAGATTACCCACAAGATACTGAATATAATCCTCAATTTACAAGAACTGACAATATTGTGCAAAGGCATTAAAAGAACATGCAAAAACACCTACAGACAAATAGCAAGGAAACAATGAAAACTGGAGATAATCTTGTTTTATTATTTTGAACAAAAGATCAAAACAGTTTGCGTTAAGGAGGAAACAATGCTCAAGCGGTATTATCCAGAAAGAAGGGAATGGCACAGAGCTGGACAACAAAAGTGTTTAATAGGAATTGAGGAAGTGCTCTCTTGGGGTTCAGTAGTGCTTAGAATTAAAACAGGAGTTAGCTTAGGACCTCAGCCACACAGAATAGCTTCCACATGTTCAAAGGTTTGTTGCTACCACCAAGGGATCACTATCATGTCAAGTACTGAACTCGCAGAGGATTGACGAGGACTGGGAGTGTTTTGAACCAAACTAAGGCAATGGCTGATGACTGATTGTGGTGGGGCAGAGGGAGAAAGGTCAGGGTACGTTTGAAGACTTTTAAGCAGGAGTAATAGGAGTCAGATGAAACAAAAGTCGAGCCAGGGTGATGACTGAATGAAAGGTGTTGGTATTACAAAGGATATTAAAAGATGAAATCCAAGTAGAGTGAACTGAAAGCAAGTGCAAAGAAGACACAGCGATCAAATCAGTCCTTGCAAAAAAGTCATAAGAAAGACAAGGATATTAACTAGCTTGGGCAAATCAAGTCTCAAATTCAAATTTTTCCTACTTTTAAAAATAAAAGCCAATATATTCATGCTCAACTCATATTAAACTTTGTTTAAACCATACAGTACCACATGCAATTCTGGTCACCATATTATAAAATGACAGATCTCAGAAAGGGTACAGGGAAGATTAGATTACTTAGTGTGGAAACAGGCCCTTCGGCCCCACAAGTCCACACCGACCGACCAAAGCGCAACCCACCCAGGTCCATTCCCCTACATTTATTCCTTCACTTAACACTACGGGCAATTTAGCATAGCCAATTCAACTCACCTGCACATTTTTGGACTGTGGGAGGAAACTCACGCAGACACGGGGAGAATATGCAAACTCCACACAGTCACCTGAGGCGGGAATTGAACCCGGGTCTCTGGCGCTGTGAGGCAGCAGTGCTAACCACTGTGCCACCGTGCTGCCCATGTCATTAGAAATGCATGGGTATATAGGGGTAGTAGGCTAGGTCTCCTTACTCTTGAAAAAAGTTAAAGATTGACCCAACAGGGCTTTGAAGCTATGGAAATAAATACACAGAAAAATCATTCCTCGGTGGGGAAGAGCAGCACTGGAAAACATCCACAAGATATTCACAATGAAATCTTCACCCAGAGTGGTGAGAATGCTTAACATGCTACCAGACGGAACAATTGAAGTGATCAGTATCAATTCATTTTAGGGAGTACTAGCTAAGCAACTGAGAGAGAAGAGAATAAAGGGTCATGATGATGGATTACAATGAGCAAAGATCACAGGAAGTTGGGGAGGAACATCAGCATTGGTTGGGTTGAGTAGCCAGTTCTTTGGCTTTTGTCCTATGCATGAAATGTGACAAAATTGCTTCAACCCAATATTTAAGTGTACAGAGGAACCTCAATTATCCAAAGGATATGGGAATATTTTGCTCAATTAATCAAATGCTGGCTAACAGTTTAGCCAGCATTGGGACCTTGTGATCTTGCCGGATATTCCAATATTCGGATAATTGAACACCGAATAATTGAGGTTCTTCTCTATATTGATAGGAAGAGTCAGTTTGAATACATTTCTTGTAATACATACCTTTTTGAAGCAGTTTAGCACAGTAGTCAAGCAAAGCTCCTGCAATGACCACAACAGAAGTGGTTCCATCACCAGCTTCCACATCCTGAGCCTTTGACAACTCCACCAGCTTAAGTCAAAGAAAACAAAAAGTACAAGTCTGAAAATTTGCAAGTTTTAACTGGCAATTGTTTATTAAGAGGTGAAACAAATGAATGTTTATGATGAAACAAATGAACAACACAGCCAACTCACAGACCTTTTATGATTAAAACGTTCAATCATAACATGGAAATGAATGTACAAGATACAACACAAAGTGGTGCTAGATTCAAAAATATTGCTAATTAATTGCTGCAGAAAGCTAACTAAATGTTTAGAAGGTTATTGAAGAATCATAGACAACATTCACAACACTGACCATTTTTGCTGCTGGATGCAAAACTTGCATTTGCTTCAATATAGTTGCTCCATCATTGGTAATGGTAACATCACCTTTTCCATCTTGGATCTGGGGTGGGGGTGGGGGTGGGGGGGGTGGGGAAGAGAGAGAGAAGAATGTAGAAGAGAGAAATAAAATCAGCTTCCAAAAAATCCCGAAGAGAAACTGCACTCTGCATGACTATTTATATTTCTTTAAAAGCTAGCAAGTAATCTGAACAACCTTTTGAGACCATGAGGGGAAGTTGGATGGGAAAAGGAAGAATTTGCATATTCCCCAACTATTTTCACAGGATGCTGTCACCAAGCACTTGGTATCAATTTTGAAGTACAGTTCTTAAGACACAGGCAGACTCTGAAGTCAGCGAATGCAGAGACAGCTCGGTCCTTAGAAATGGGGGAATGCTCGGAGAGAGTTCACTAACTCCTATAATTCTAACCTCAAATATATGCATCTCAAATCTGCATTTTAGTATTCAGCACACTTGTTCCACCATTCTGAAGCTACTCAAACTAAGACAAGGTGGTGGTCCATCATATTTTGAACACCAACGAGGCAACACCCTCCTTTTACAGGTTGTAGTTCTTAATTTGACAGCCATGAGACCTTGAAACAGCTATGGTCTTTGCTGGATCACACAGAGGTCATATCTCATAGTAACCACATGCTTTTCAATCTAATCTGGACTTGTTCCTGCAACAAATGAACTACTGAAATGGTTGCCTGTGCACAACACCAAGGCCATGACTACTTCCAGAGATAGGGAGCATAAAGTAATACAGTACGGAAACAGACCCTTAGGTCCAACCAGTCCACACGAAGCATAATCCCAAACTAAACCAGTCCCACCTGCCTGCACCTGACCCCATATCCCTCCCAACCATTCCTATTCATGTACTTAATCATGTATTCTCTTGCCTCGTTTGTTCTGCCCAAGTGTATCACCTCACATTTATCTGGATTGAACCTCCTCCAAGGCTATCCTCCCCACTATTTTCAGCCCCAGTAAATTTTGAATCATCTGTGAACTTATTAAATCAGCCCTCCTACATGCAATTCTAAATCATTTATATAAACCGTAAAACACAATGACTCCAACTCTGTGGCACCCCACGGGACACAACTTCCAATCAGAAAACATCTCTCAATCATGCCTCTCTGCTTCCTAACACTCAACCAATTGTGAATCCCATTTGCAAAAATTCCTTGGCTTCCACGGATTCTTAGCTTTCAGTCTCCTGTGCAGGACCTTCCAAAAGCTCACTGTACCCCACTGTTATACATTGACAGATGTGAACCCACCATGACTGAGCCCCAGCGCTATACAATGATAAAATTGCCCCCACCAGCTTAGCGTTATGACAGACTTGACACCAATAGTATTGCAAGATGTAAATTCAGACAGGGTGTTCCCAATGACCAAGGATATGGGTAGGAGAAATGTCTTCATCCTGAAATAGGTGAACTCATGGGATTCTCTGCCACAGGAAATGGTTAAGACCAAAACATTGTTTTTTTCAAGGAGTTAGACATAGCTCTGAGGGCAAAAGGGATCCATGGATATGGGGACAACACAGGAACAAGTTGAATGATCAACCATGACCAGTCTGAATGACCAGCAGACTCAAAGGGCCAAATGCCCAACCCTACGCCTATTTTCTATGTCTCCAAAAGGTTCCTCCAAACATTTTCTCCATCTGACAAAACCTATCAGTTCATGTGGGCTGATGAGGACTATAGGTTTTTCAAAACCAAAATCTGTTCAGTACAGAATTACTTTGTTCTCCTTGAAATCTGAACCAGGAATACTTTTCTGTAAACTTCTCCATTACTGAAAACTTGGAAAAACTTAATAATGCTTGGCAACCAATTTCAGCTCTCAGTGAACCCCAGTTGTAAGTGAATGCTGATATTCATACATTGGATCCTGCTCTTTATCCACTATAACCCTGTCGACAAATATAAGGATGGGCCAGGAATAAAAGGTGAGACATGATTTAACCCAAATGGGCTCGGTGCAGCTTCTTGCAGATAACAGCGTTTAAGTGTAACAAGAAAAGTTAACAGATAGGAGGGTACTAGCGAGTTTCACAACATGCGAAGTGGATAAATTTGCAGTTCCAGACGAAATGTATCCCTGGTTGTTGAGGGAGGCCATGGAAAAGATATTAAGGATCTTAGCAATAAGCTTTCAAATCTTAACTGGCCATAGAAGAGGCATATAGGACTTTTAATACTGGAACAATGGTAGCAATGGGATACATCCAGGCAATTACAGGCCAGTCAGTCTAACCTCAGATGTGGGCAAGTTATCAGTCCAAATTCTGACAGACAAAATATATCTGCACTTGGTGAGCCATTGACTAATCAGGGCTAGCCAGAGGTGTGTTAATTGAAAGTTGTGTTTGATAAATTTATTTGTTTGATGAGGTGACCAGGAGTGTTGATGAGGGCAATGCATCTGATACGGTCAAAGATTGATTTTTGCAAGACTTTTGATTTTTCCATCATGTTAGACTGGTCAAAAAAGTAAAAGCCCATGAGATCCAAAGCAAAGAGGCACACTGGATCCAAAGTTGGCTAATAGTCAGGAGGTAAAGGTTGATGGGAGGATATTTGTGACAGAAGTCTGTTTTAAGGGGGATCTGTAGGACTCCATGTTGGGACCCCTGCTGTCGGTGCACACCGCTGATTTGAACTTAGAGACAAACAGATATGATTTAGTTACCATTACTGAAATGTGGTTGCAGGCAGACCAGGTTTGGGAATTGAATATCTTGTGGTTTCTATTTTGGAAGGTTATAATAGAAACTTTTATTACTTCATTGATGGGATAAGGGTATCACTGGCAAGGCAACATATATTACCCATCCCTGATTGACCAGACGGCAATTAAGTCAACCATATTGCTGTCGGTCTGGAGTCACACATCATTGAGCCAGATTAGAGCCATACTAAAACAGACCCTTTGGTTCAACTTATCCATGCTGATCAGATATCCTAAATTAATCTAGTCTTATTTGCCAGGACTTGGCCCATATCCCTCTTAACCTTTGCTATTCCTACACCCACTCAGATACCTTTTAAATGTTGCAATTGTACCAGCCTCCACCACTTCCTCTGGCAGCTCATACAATACACACACCACCCTCTGCTTGAAAAAGTATTTCCTTAGATCCCTTTTAAATCTTTCCCCTCACCTTAAACCTTTGCTGTCTAGTTCTGGACTCACCCAACCCAGGGAAAAGACCTGGTCTGTTTATTCTATCCATGCCCCCTCCTGATTTTACAAACATCCGCAAGTAGGCCAGACTAGGTAAGGATGGCGGTTTCTTTCCCGAAAGAACATTAGTGAACAAGATAGGTTTTTTCGGACAATTGATTCACGGTGTCATTAGACTCTTAAGACTTTTTAAAAAAAAATCCAAATTCCACCATCTGCGTAGCCAAGTTTAAATAAAGATCTCGAGAACATTATCTGGGTCTCTGGATTAACAGACCAAGATAATACCACAAGGCCATTGCCTCCCCTTTAGTAGTGTATTTTTGTCAGTAAAGGACTAGATCATTGCTGGAGAGATGGTGGAGGTCAAGACCTTAAAGGAGTTTCAGTAGAAATGAGCAACAGTAAAGAAGTCCCTGGTGGTAGTAATCGAAACTTCCCCAAAACAGTGGTTCCAGTAGAGGACAATATAAAGCAGAAAATAATAGCCTTTTTGCTAATATGCATATAGACTGGATTAATCAAATTAGCAAGACAGCCTCAAGGGAAAGTTCAGTAAATGTAGAGTTTTTTTTAGAACAATATCTGTTCTAAACATGGGCAGCACGGTGGCATAGTGGGCGGCACGGTGGCACAGTGGTTAGCACTGCTGCCTTACAGCGCCCGAGACCCGGGTTCAATTCCTGACTCAGGGGACTGACTGTGAGAAGTTTGCATGTTCTCCCTGTGTCTGCGTGGGTTTCCTCCGGGTGCTCCGGTTTCCTCCCACACTCCAAGGTGAACTGGCCATGCTAAATTGCCCGTAGTGTTAGGTAAAGGGTAAATGTAGGGGTATGGGTGGGTTGCGCTTCTGCGAGTCGATGTGGACTTGTTGGGCCGAAGGGCCTGTTTCCACACTGTAAGTAATCTTAATCTAAATATGTTGGGAATCAACCAGAGTAGCAATTACACAGATAGTAAGGACTGCAGATGCTCGATGTCATTATCAACAAAATGTGGAACTGAAAGAGCAGAGAAGGTTGGGCAGCATCGGAGGAGCAGTAAGGTTGACGCTTTGGGTCAGGACCCTTTTATCAATTATGGATTTGTCTTGTGCAATGAGGTGAGACCATTGTAAAGATTCCTCTAGGAAAGAATGATCACAGCCTTCTAGAATTTCAAATGCAATTGGAGGATGCGAAACTGTAGAGTCCCATATTAGCATTTTTGAGTTAAATAAAGATAATTACATTGGCACGAGGACTGATCTGGGACAAATGGATTTTCAGAAAGACTAAAAAGGTGGACAGCTGATGAACATTGGCAGATGTTTCAGAAGATATTCAAGTGATCCCAAATAAAATACATTATATTGTTGGAAAAGTATTGGAATCAATTAAGGAAGTAATGGTAGAATATTTTGAAGATCAATTTAATCAAGCAGTGTCAAACATGGCTTCATGAAAAGGAAATCATGTCAGATTATTACAGTTTTCAGAGAAAGTCTGAGTCAGAGTGAATCGAGAGGAATCAGTAGATGTGCTGTGGATTTCCAGAGTGCTCAACACAGTACTTTACTTCAGTAAATTTACTGAAGTAATTTACTTCAGTAAATTTTTTTTTAGATTAGACTTAGTGTGGAAACAGGCCCTTCGGCCCAACAAGTCCACACCGACCTGCCGAAGCGAAACCCACCCATTATTAAGACAACAGTCTACCATGATCAAGGGAGTACACTGGCATGGATAAGAGAACTGGCACATAGACAAGAGGAAGAGTGGGATATGGGTGCATTTTCAGGTTGGTGACCCACAACCAGTGGGGTTCCAGAGATCAGTGCTGGGACTACAACTGTTTACAATACATATTAATGACCTGAGGAATGAAGTTAATGTACTTACAACTAAATTTACAGAAGTCAAAAATGTGAAATAAAGGTTGAGAGGGATGAGAGAGTTTGGAGAGATATTGATAAAGTGTGTGAGCAATATGTTGATAACAGTATAATGTAGGAAAACATGAAGTTGCTCATTTCACAAGTGAGAACAAATGAAGGTCTCCTTGCTATCGGAAAGATGTTGTAAATCTTTTCTGAACCCTTTCAAGTTTCACAAGGATATTGCCAGGGTTGGAGGATTTGAGCTATACAGAGGTTGAATAGGCTGGAGCTGTTTTCCCTGGAGCATCAGAGGCTGAGGGGTGACCTTATAGAGGTTTATAAAATCATGAGGGGCATGGATTGGGTAAATAGGCTAAGTTTTTTCCCTGGGGTTGGCGAGTCCAGAACGAGAAGGCATAGGTTTAGTGCGAAAGGGGAAAGACACAAAGGGCAACTTTTTCAGAGAGGGTGGTACGTGTATGGAATGAGCTGCCAGAGGAAGTGGTGGAGGCTGGTACAATTGCAACATTTAGAAGGCATTTGGATGGTATAGGAATGGGAAGGGTTTGGAGGGATATGAGTTGGTGCGAGTCGATTTGGTCGGGATATCTGGTCGTCATGCACGAGTTGGACCAAAAGGTCTGTTTCTGTGCTGAACGTCTCTTGGACTCTATAACAGAGTTTGAATTAAATATACAAAAACTGCAGAAAGCTACAACATAAACAGTCTTGGGGGGTA